>NC_140240.1:16779424-17379424 GCF_949987555.1 Borostomias antarcticus
CTTTCTTTCTTTCTTTCTTCCTTCCTTCCTTCCATCCTTCCTTCCATCCTTTCTTTCTTTCTTTCTTTCTTTCTTCCTTCCTTATATTCAAAGAAATATTCAGAATGACACTTTTTCAGGCTGCAAACTCATATTAATATATGTTCTCTTTCAGCTATTGAACTCAATAAAACTATGAGTTATGATGAGTGGTCTTATCTATTTTTGAGTGTAGTACTAGCAGTACTTATAACAAACACCTACTGCAACACCTCCACAGCTACTGCTCCGCCCGGGGTGGGCTATAGACACATGGTCTCCAATGAGGGGTGCATGGGGATGGCCTGGCAATCACTGACCTGCCCCCCACAACCTCTGACCTGAGGGGGCGGAGTCTCGCCACCACACCACTATCCACGCCACCGTCCCCACATCTCAGACCCTGAGTTGGCTAAAGACGCAGTTTTCACGGTTGGGTGCATGTGAATGGTCCGGGGAGCAGTACGCTGTCCTAGACCGGCTCTGACCCGAGGGGGCGGAGTCTCGTCACCACGCCACTATCTACGCCACGGGCCCCACAACTCAGCCCCTGATTGGGCTAGAGACACATGGTCTTCAGGGCGGGTAGGTGGCCCGGAGAGGGGTACACTGTCCTCAACCAGCTCTGACCTGAGGGGGCAGAGTCTCACCACCATGCCACTATCCACGCCACAGACCCCACAACTCAGCCCCTGAGTGGGGTAGAGACGCACGGTCTTCGCTGGTGGGTGCATGGAGATTGCCTGGTCCATAGTAGTTCTAGCAGTAGCTGTTACATACAGCTGCAGCAGCTAGCCCACCTCACATTTTCTCCAGGAAATGTACTTTCTAGTTAGTGTGAATGCTTTAGAGCATTCACACTATTGTTATCCAGTTCTTTATTATTATTATTCCACTTCCGTACGTTTTTTGGCTCTCTGTAGCTCCTTCATACTTTGAGCTACAGAAACCATTCAACTATCAAAATGTTCAGCTTGTTAAGGACACGATGGGACCTCTTTCAGATTTTTAATACCTTTAATACTTTTTAAAATATTCAGCTTTTTCAACTTTTTTTTTGAATGGAAGTCAATGGGGGAGTTTTGAAAACTTATTCAGCCTTCAACTCCTTCATACTTTCAGCTACAGAAACCATTAAACTATCAAAATGTTCAGCTTGTTAAGGTCTTTATGGCATATATTTCAGATTTTTAATATCTTTTATACTTTTCAAAATATTCAGCTTTTCTAAAAAAAAAAATACAATGGAAGTCTATGGCAGACCCTGAAACCCCTTGTCAGCTTTGAAACCTATCTCCTCCTTAATTTTTTGTGCTAGCAACCTCCTTCAAAGTTTAAAATGTTCAGGACCTTTAGCTGAGTAAAACTCTTATTCAGATTTTTTAAATTCCTTATAGTTTTTATGTAATTCAAGTTTGTTTTGGACCCTTTTTAACATTGAAGTGGATGTGTGGAATGTTCAGTTTCTACAGTTTTTAAGCTACACAGACAGTTATACATAGAAATGTTGAGCAAGTTCTCAGGATTCCCACGGTGTCAATAGCTAAGCTGCAGCCTTTATACTTTTTGAGAGAGAGCTGTCTGAAGCCGGCATGCCTTTCCATTGAAGTGAATGAGAGGAAGCTCAGTGTCAGTTAAGATTTGAATTTGGGGACACGCGCAGGCTCTCTGTACAGGCACCCTTTTATGACTACTGTGGTAGCATTCATATTCCTTCCATCCTTCCTTCCTTCCTTCCTTCCATCCTTCCTTTCTTCCATCCATCCTTCCTTCTTTCCTTCCTTCCTTCCTTCCTTCCTTCCTTCCTTCCTTCCTTCCTTCCTTCCTTCCTTCCTTCCTTCCTTCCTTTCTTCCATCCATCCATCCTTCCTTATTTCCTTCCTTCCTTCCTTCCTTGCTTCCTTATATTCAGAGAAATATTTAGAATGACACTCTTTTTCAGGCTGCAAACTCATATTAATATATTTTCTCCTCTTTCAGCTATTGAACTCAATAAAACTATGAGTTATGATGAGTGGTCTAATCTATTTTTGAGTGTAGTACTAGCAGTACTTAAAACAAACACATATTGCTTTTCACTGCTACTTCTTCTAACCTCGACTTCCATACAACACCTCTACAGCTACTGCTCCGCCCCGGAGTGGGCTATAGACACATGGTCTCCAATGAGGGGTGCATGGGGATGGCCTGGCAATCACTGACCTGCCCCCCACAATCTCTGATCTGAGGGGGTGGAGTCTCGCCACCACGCCACTATTCACGCCACCGTCCCCACATCTCAGACCCTGAGTTGGCTTAAGACGCAGTTTTCACGGTTGGGTGCATGTGTGTGGCCCGGGGAGCAGTAGACTGTCCTCGACCGGCTCTGACCCGATGGGGCGGAGTCTCGTCACCACGCCACTATCCACGCCACTGTCCACACATCTCAGCCCCTGAGTGAGCTACAGACACACGGTCTTCACTGTAGGGTGCATGGAGATTGCCCGGATGTCAGTGCACTGCCCCCGACCTGCTCTGTCCGGAGGGGGCGGAGTCTCGCCATCACGCTACAATCCACACCACCGTCCCCACATCTCAGACCCTGAGTTGGCTAAAGATGCAGTTTTCACGGTTGGGTGCATGTGGGTGGCCCGGGGAGCAGTACACTGTCATCGACCGGCTCTGACCCTAGGGGGCGGAGTTTCGCCACCACGCCTCTATCCACGCCACAGACACCACAACTAAGACCCTGAGTGAGCTACAGACACACGGTCTTCACTGGTGGGTGCATGGAGATGGCCCGGATGTCAGGGCACTGCCCCCGACCTACTCTGACTGGAGGGGGCGGAGTCTCACCATCATGCCACTATCCACGCCACGGACCACACAACACAGCCTCTGAGGTGGCTAGAGACACACGATCTTCACTGGTGAAGGCAGGTGGGTAACCCGGTGCGGCCTACACTGTCCACGACCAGCTCTGACCCGAGGGGGCGGAGTCTCGTCACCACGCCACTGAACATGCTATGGACACCATAACTCAATCCTTGAGTCGGCCGGAGACACACGGTCTTCATTGGTGAAGGCAGGTGGGTAGCCCGGTGTGACCTACACTGTTCACTACTGGCTCTGACCCAAGGGGGCGGAGTCTTGCCACCACGCCTCAGACCCCACAACTAAGCCCCTGAGTGAGCTAGAGACACACGGTCTTTACCAGTGGATGCAAGGACACTGCCCAGAGGTCATTGCACTGCCCCCGACCAGCTCTGACCCAAGGGGGCGGAGTCTTTTCACCACGCCACTATCCACGCCATGGACCACAGAACTCAGCCCATATGGTCTAGAGACACACGCTCTTCACCGTCTGGTACATAGAGATTGCCCAGTGGTCACTGTACTGTCCCGACAGGCTTCCAAGCTTTTAAGCCATACATTCCATCATTCATTCCATCTTTCAGCTTTGACAGTATTACTCTATTGCTCATCTTTCAAGCTAAAGATTCAGTTCAAGGTTTAAACTACTCAGGTTGAAAAGTTTAAAAGTATTTAAGTTCTTAGCTTCTTTAGGTAATGCAGTTCCAATTCTGCCAGTTTCACATTTCAGCTAAGCTTCCAGGTGTTCCAGCTTACAAGCTTTTTTAGCAATTCATTCCATCATTTATTCCATGTTTCAGTTTTGACAGTATTACAGTTCATCTTCCAGCTTTTGTAGCAATGTATTTAAATGTTGAGCTTCTTTAGGCAATGCAGTTCAGATTCCAACTCTGCCAGTTTTATATTTCAGCTAAGTTTCCAGGTTTTTCAGCTTCCAATCCTTTTAGCTATACATCATTAACAATGTAACAATCATGTTACATCATTACAGTGTAACAGTTTATCTTCCACCTTTTGTAGACATGTATTTAAGTTCTTAGCTTCTTCATGTAATGCACTTCAGCTTCCAATTCTGCCAGTTTCACAGTTCAGCTGAAACTGAAACTTCAAGGTTTTTCAGCTTCCAGGCTTTTCAGCTTCCAGGATTTTCAACCATTCAGGTGTGATGCATTTGACATTTCAGATTTTTCACATTCATGCATTTTCAGCAATGCTTGTGCTATTGCGTTCAGCTGCTCAGCATTCACACGCATTTTCTGCAGGAAATGCAATTTTCTAGTTATTTATTATTCTTCTGCCATTGGAGTCTATGGCAGCCCATAGAACCGTATGGTAAAAAGTTGGGAAAATTGGCACACTCATTCATGACAGTCCCCAAAGTCTTCTCACCAAGACCCATGTCCACAGCTTGAACGCTCTAGCGCCACCAACGTGTCAAAGTTGGAGGTGCATTTGTGCATGCAACTTTTGACCTGTAAGCCTGATTTTCAAAAACGAGGCAGCGTTGGATTCCTTCGCTCAAGCCAAGTTCAACGCACCCTATGACATCATTTTCCACCATATTGGATTTCCCGCCATATTGGATTTAGTGTAAAACACTCAAAATGTATCTCCTCCTAGGTTTTTTCACCAATCTGCACCAAACGCAGTATGCAAAATCTATAGACCGATGTCCACAAAAATCTTACAGGGATTTTTGATTGCCCATTGCGTTCGCTCGTGACAGCCAATCAAAATTGGCAGAAAAGCTGCAAAACAGGAACTGGGGTCATATCTCTGTAATGTTTTAATCTATCAAAACCACATTTGGCACACTCATCCGGGACACACCCATGACATCTGTCACCAAGCCTTACGTTGACATCTCGTGCACTCTAGCGCCACCAGCGTGTCAAAGTTGGAGTTGCGTTTATGCCAGTAACTTTTGAACTGTATGTCCAATCTTCAAAATGATGGTAGCAATGGATTCCCTGGCTCATGCCGAGTTCAAAACACCCCATGGTTTCATTATTACTTCATTTGTTTGATTGCAGAATGAAAGGAACACTTTTTGTCCTCTGCACAATTTCACCAGTTTCAGAGGTTTTTGGAAAAAGTCACACATTTTCTAAACTGCCATCCCTCTTCTAATTCTCACAGCTCATACACATTTTATATATCAAAACGTTCACACGACTCTTGGGATTCATAAAATCAAAAAAGCTAAGCTCTTCGATGTATATTTTTCACTCTGTGACAGTTCGAATAATGACTCCCCCCCCTCCATTGAAATCAATGGAGCCACGCTCTAGAAAATCTCTCTTCGCTCTAGAATCTCTAACTGTTTCTAACTCTTCACCTCTCCTACACTTCTGAAGACCGAAGGACATTTTATACATGGAAATGTTCGCGTGATTGTCTGGATTCTGAAGAAGTAAATAGTTGAGCTATGCTATGTATACTTTTCGCTGTGTGCCAATTTAAACAACGACACCCCCCCCTCTCACTCTACCGAGAGGAAGCAACCCTACCAGGTGACATTAATTAAGTGCTCAGGACTCAGACTCACGGGGTTAGGGAAGGCTCACATGCCTTGTGGACTAGGGTGATTCACCCTCGCAACATCCTGCGTAGCACAGTGGTTAGCATGTCGGCCTTGCAAGCAGCAGGTACAGAGATCGAATCTTGTTCAACCATGTCTGACTTTTGACATGTTTTGCTTGTTGTCTTTGATGCGCTGGTCGTGCGTCCCGCTTGGCCCCCACATCGCTGCTTGCAGCTATATTTCTTCATCTTCCTCTGTCATTGGAGTCTATGGCAGCCCATAGAACCGTATGGTAAAAAGTTGTGAAAATTGGCACACTCATTCGGGACAGTCCCCTGAGTCTTTTCACGAAGACCCATGTACACAGATCGAATCCTCTAGCGCCACCAACATGTCAAAGTTGGAGGTGCGTTTGTGCACACAACTTTTGACCTGTAAGCCCGATTTTCAAAAACGAGGTACCGTTGGATTCCTTGGCTCAAGCCGAGTTCAACGCATCCCATGACATCATTTTCCGCCACATTGGATTTCCCGCCATTTTGGATTTTGTGAAAAACACTTAAAATGTATCTCCTCCTAGGAATTTTCACCAATCTGCACGAAACGTGGTGGGTGTCATCTCTAGACCAATGTCTATAGGAATCTTAAAGGGATTTTCGATTCTCGAAAGCGTTCGCCCGCTACAGCCAATCGAATTTGGCGACCAAGCTGCTAAACAGGAAGTGTGGTCATATCTCAGCAAATTGTTAATGTATCAAAGCCACATTTGGAACACTCATCAGGGAAAGTCCCATGAAGCCTATCAGCAAGTGTCATCCCGACAGCTCGAACCGTCTAGCGCCACCACCATGTCAAAGTTGGAAGTGCATTTAGGCACACAAATTTTGACCTGTTGGACCAATTTTCAAAAATGAGGTACCGTTGGAATCCCTGGCTCATGCCGAGTTCATCGCACCCTATGATGTCATTTTCCACCAATGGGATTTCCCACCATTTTGTATTTTGTGTAAATCACTTAAAATGTATCTTCTCCTAGGGATTTTCACCAATCTACATGAAACTGGCTGTACACATTCTCTAGACCAATGTCCACGAAAGGATTACAGGGATTTTCGATTGTCGAAGGCGTTCACTCACTACAGCCAATCGAATTTGGCATCCAAGCCACCAAACAGGAAGTGTGGTCATATCTCAATAACGTTTTGTTGTATCATAACCACACTTGGCACACTCGTCGGGGATGGTCCCGTGACCCCTGTCACCAAGTCAACACCTCAAACTCTCTAGCGCCACCAACCTGCCAAAGTTGGAAGTGCGTTTATTCTGAACCGTATGCCCGATTTTCAAAACTGCGGTAGGGATTCGAATGCGGCTATGGCGTGTTTCGCTTTTTGTCTTTGATGCGCTGGTCGCGCGTCCTGCTTGGCCCCCACATTGCTGCTTGCAGCTATATTTTATTATTATTCCTCTGCCATTGTAGTATGGTAGAAAGTTGTGAAAATTGGCACACTCATTCATGACAGTCCCCTGAGTCTTCTCACCAAGACCCATGTCCACAGCTCGAACGCTCTAGCGCCACCAACGTGTCAAAGTTGGAGGTGCATTTGTGCACGCAACTTTTGACCTGTAAGCCCGATTTTCAAAAACGAGGCACCGTTGGATTCCTTGGCTCAATCCGAGTTCAACGCACCCTATGACATCATTTTACACCATATTGGATTTCCCGTCATTTTGTACTTTGTGTAAAACACTTGAAATGTATCTCCTCCTAGGTTTTTTCACCAATCTGCACGACACGCAGTATGCACAATCTATAGACCGATGTCCACAAAAGTCTTACAGGGATTTTTGATTGTCCATTGCGGTCACCCGTGACAGCCAATCAAAATTGGCAGAAAAGCTGCAAAACAGGAACTGGGGTCATATCTCAGTAATGTTTAAACTATCAAAACCACATTCCGCACACTCATCCGGGACACACCCATGACATCTGTCATCAAGCCTCACATTGACATCTCGTGCACTCTAGTGCCACCAGCGTGTCAAAGTTGGAGTTGCGTTTATGCCAGTAACTTTTGAACTGTATGTCCAATCTTCAAAATTATGGTAGCAGTGGATTCCCTGGCTCAGGCTGAGTTCAAAACAAAAAAGTTTCATTATGACATAATTGTTTTGATTGCAGAATGCAAGGAACACTTTCTGTCTTCTGCACAATTGGCGCATTTTCGAAAAAGTCACATTTTCTAAACTGCCATCCCTCTTCCAATTCTCAAAGCTCATACACATATTATATATCAAAACGTTCAGACGACTCTTGGGATTCATAAAATCAAAAAAGCTAAGCTCTCCGATGTATACTTCTCACTCTGTGACAGTTCAAATGATGACTCCCCCCCTCCATTGAAAACAATGGAGCCACACTCTAGAAAATGACAGAATCAGTGTTGATTTTTCTAACTCGTCACCTCTCCTACACTTCTGAAGACCGAATAACATATTATAAATGGAAATGTTCGCATGATTGTCTGGATTCTGAAGAAGTAAATAGTTGAGCTATGCTATGTATACTTTTCGCCATGTGCCAATTTAAATGACGACACCCCCCCCCTCTCACTCAACCGAGAGGAAGCAACCCTGCCAGCTGACATTAATTAAGTTCTCAGGACTCAGACTCAGATTGGGATTCAGCTAATATGGTTAGGGGGTTAGCGAAGGCTAACATGCCTTGTGGACTAGGGTGATTCACCTTCGCAACATCCTGCGTAGCACAGTGGTTAGCATGTTGGCCTTGCAAGCAGCAGGTACAGAGATCGAATCCCGTTCAATCATATGTCTGACTTTCTAAATTCTCTGGACCATCCTTGACCCTTGTCAAACATGTCTCATATCGCCACGTCAATCTAGCTGATTCCTTGGCTGCTTGCAGTTAGACTGCTTGGCCCCCACATCCCTGCTTGCAGGTATATTTGGGTTTATGTATTGGTCTGTGTGGCCTGGGGTTTAAAATATAATGTTGGATCATGGTTGTTCTATTCGCGTTTTCGTACCAATGCATGGGTTTAAACTTTAAGAAAACTATGTGATCATAATTTATTTCAAGGTCAGTTATAAAAATTGATTTCGTGAAAGGAACTATATCGCGGACCTGTGGACACACCTTCCGCCTGGGGGCGCGCCTTGAGACCGCTGCCAGATAGTCTTGGGCGCCTTGCCAACAGCAAGATAGTCGTGGTAGCACAGTGCAGCACACCTGACTGAGGGGACAGTGTCGACATTGTCCACTGACGAACTCGTTTTAAAAATAATTGAAGCTGGAATACAAATTAACGACGAAGAGGCAAGGAAATTCAGGGGTAAGTAACCAGACCTTAACGTTTCTGTCATTGTGGCAAATGTGAGGTAATTTACAGTGAGGTAAATGTTGTCCGCGGTTAGGCTAGCCTAGGCTAAATTGAGTAGCTAGGCGTAGTGTGGCAAATGTATTGAGGTAAATGTTGTCCGTCCCAAGAGCTAACGTTAGCTAGCTACCGTTCAAAGCTGTAGCTTCAGCAAGCTAGCCTAACTTAACAGTAGAACCCACTCAGCTGCAGTCCCCAAAACTGTCCTAAAACCACAATATGTTCCTGGTGCGCATGGGGTTGTCATCAGTGAAGCAGACTACCCCATATTGCCGCCTTCATGTTGTCCACTGAACGCTGGTTATTGAGAATTATTGTAATAATTCTCAATAACTGTAATACTTTTGTAACATTTTGCATTTATTGGCAGTCAGCTTACCTACCTCTGGGTCCACATCTGCATATGCCTGCCTAATCTGCTCTCTGATTCTGTGCAAGGACTCCAGACCTCTCTCTATTTCAGCAACTGAAATTAAAACAGTTTATTTGGTCAGTTTATGGATGCATGTAGAAATGCCACAGGTAGAGAGAGGGAGACTACTGTGCATATGTATAGGCTTCTGATATTGGCTAGAGAGAGAGAGAGAGAGAGAGAGAGAGAGAGAAAGAGGGAACACGTTTCAATAGCCTACCTGTCACCCTCTTGTCATGTTTCTGATACGTTTTCAGATGAAGCCCTGGGATCCCTAACACTTTACTAATCTTTTGGAGAGCTGCATACTGTAGTTGATAAAAATGAAAGTATTTGCCAAAGCCCAGGTTCGCTCAAAAATAGGTTCAGTCAGATTTATTAAGAAAACAATACGATTGCAAACGGACCTCAAAGTAAAACACAGAGTGGTTCCAACAGAAGAAGTAAACATGAGCTCGCCGGATCCTCCTTATATCTGCCCAAAGCAAGGATGTGGATTTGATTGGCTGAGTTGTCTATACGTCATCGTAAGGTGACGGATATCACACAGTGGTCGGGGATGAAAACTCACTTTGAATATTAACAAAGAAAACAAAAGGTCTGAGCCAGGACGGAAAGGACAGAAGGTGTGGCCCTTCTGACTTAAACAAAGAGAGGAGGAAGAGCGAGGTAGAGGAGGTGTGTACAATTACAAAAGAGAGAGAGAAACAAAAGGTTGAGGTGTTTACAATAGCAAAAGGCAGGGGACTGGATGAATAGGTATTGAAAGAAAAGATATGAATCTGAATAGTCTTGAGACTATGTGTAAAATTCCATGACAATACCCCAACCCTAACTTGTGCGCTAAGAGGACCATCCTCACATTGACATCAAATGCAACATCATTCCTAGTTGTATCATGAAGCCAAGTCGATGTGTAGACACTTTTGCGATAGCCATTTCTCACAAAGACTGCACTCTAAGAGCAAAGTACTACAGAACCCACTATTCTGAGGATCTATGTTAATTTTAAGACCAGTCCCTGCACAATTAGGACAAATCAACCCAGTTATCAGCTCATTCAAACGCGCCGCATCTCTCTGCTGCTCACTGGACATGCTAACGCTAGCCTCATCTCCCTGCTGCTCACTGGACATGCTAGAACCGGCTAATGACAACTTGCGCGAATAGGCACTTTATATCTCATAAATATAAACCTTTCCATTTAGTTTCTCTTGTTTTCTGTTCAACCTTGCGGGCAAACACTGTTGTCGTTGTTGCTTATTACGTTTAGAACGCTTTACAGACGGCATTGTTTGGATTAGATATAAGGAAGTGGAAACGTGTCACATGACGCGCTGAACCAATCACGTTCTCAGAAATCAACAACAGCCAATGAGATTTCACGGTTAGCATCAAACCCGCCTTTGTATTTCCACGATTGGTTGCTGATACAAATGAAACTATCAGGATTGGTTGCGATAACATTGTGTTAGAGAGAGAGACCAATCCAATGATACCCGGCATGACCCGGTCCAGACGAAAGAAACGCTGCGAGACGTTGCGAAAAGATGCTAACTTTTGGTGATTTTAGGAAGAATCTACAGACGCAAACAGACTAAATGAAGTAAAATAAACATCTAAATGCGTATTTTTGATGTTTTATTTCCACTAGTATGAAAGAAGACATGTTATGGAAGCAAACTAGCACAAAATCTCAAATTTGACCAGGGCGTTGAAAAATGATGTTTTCACCTACCGTGTCTCCCCTTAAGTGGATATTTTTATTCAAAGAACCTTAAAGGAAAATGCTCGTTTTTGACAACCTGGACCTTATTTACGACATATTATAAGAAGTTTGACTCACCGAGATCACTTTGGTGTAGTTCGGAGGCCTGTAGAAGAAATTTAAAATCCAGCGCGAGCCAGTATATCCATGTAATGGCGGCGCACGGGGCACTGAGAATGCAGTTTCTCAAAATCCATTTTCGGCCGCTAAACGGTTGTTTTCATCAATCAGATTTGATGAATCGACAGTTGAGATTCCTCAACGCGAGCCATTGTTTCGGTTTTCAAATACGTGGTCTGTAGCCTCTGTAATATGATCTTTACACGCCTCTCCCCACTTGCTCCAGCACGCATGCGCACAGGCCAGCGCGCAGACTGGCTATTCTCCGGCTCACATTCTCTGCGCTACGATCGTAGTTGGTGCCGAGAATATTGTCGTCGTCATTCGTCAGCAACAATCCGATCGTAGCGCAGAGAATGTGAGCCGGAGAATAGCCAGTCTGCGCGCTGGCCTGTGCGCATGCGTGCTGGAGCAAGTGGGGAAAGGCGTGTAAAGATCATATTACAGAGGCTACAGACCACGTATTTGAAAACCGAAACAATGGCTCGCGTTGAGGAATCTCAACTGTCGATTCATCAAATCTGATTGATGAAAACAACCGTTTAGCGGCCGAAAATGGATTTTGAGAAACTGCATTCTCAGTGCCCCGTGCGCCGCCATTACATGGATATACTGGCTCGCGCTGGATTTTAAATTTCTTCTACAGGCCTCCGAACAACACAAAAGTGATCTCGGTGAGTCAAACTTCTTATAATATGTCGTAAATAAGGTCCAGGTTGTCAAAAACGAGCATTTTCCTTTAATGTACAATGAGTGTGAGACTTTTAGCATGTATTTCTGTCATTATCAGTCTCTATCTGACAGCATTCCGTGTCTGTCCTTTCTCTGTATCTGTCTCGGTCCTTTTGCCAAAGGAAACTTGTGTTGGGGAGGATTCAACTTCTGTTGAGGCCCATGTGAACGTGCTACAAAGAGAGTATCGGAAAGCTCATCCAGACATCTTGACTGTCAACGATCTCATGGTGCGAACATTCTCCTGGAGACGCCGTGAAATCATGGATGGGATGCCCGTGGAGGATGTACTGAAGAAATATCCATTCTTAAGGATGCCTGCTGGAGTAAGTATGGTGAAAACGCCTGAATGTTAGGGAACATTATCAACCTATGTATTCATTTACAATATTGTAAAATTGAAGGCATGTCAATTGCTTTCACAGAAAGCAAGCAAAATTAACATTTCCCAAAAGTTGAGGTAATATAGTCTGGTAAGGGCATGGTATTGAGGCCTACAGGTACACTTTTTCTGTGACTTAGTGGTGAGGTTGAGATTGCAACCAACTGAATACAAACTTCTTATGTTGAAAATGGCAGCCCCCCATGGAGTTTGAATTTGTATTTAGTTGGTTGCAATCTCAACCTCACCACTAGTTGTCACTAAAATTACACAGTGCATAATTTTCTGAGCTACAATTACTTTCAGTGATATACTGAATGTCTAAAATAATGTCTATGTATTGTATTTTCTCCAGTTCTTTGACGAGGTTGACCGGATCCATCCTTCAACAAGCAGCTTCAGTCATCGCTTCATGGAGGGGTTCGCCGGTGTTTTGCCAAATGTGCTGAAACTTGCAGAGGGAAATCTCCCCCAGCAAAACAGTACACTGACGCAAGACAGGATGCCCTGGCTGAAGATCTACCAGGTACTGACAATCAACTTGCGAATTCATCTGATAATAGTTCTGCTGTAATTGCCACATTGCACACTTGAAAATGTATGTGATTGTGAAAGTAGGATATTTTTTTGCCTTGCAGGAATCGACTTCAGGGCCAGGCTCATCCTCTTGCCATCCATCTTCAAAGAAAAGATCCAACACTTCTTCACTACGGGAGAGGTAGGCTTGTACAAAAGAGGCTCCAACATAACATTGACAAATTTGATTTGCTTGCAATAAAAATGCTAATGAAGTAACTAATTTACTGATTGGTTACAAGCAGTGTTGGGTTGTAATGCGTTATAAATAACTGTAACTCTGTTACTTTTGGCGGTAACTAGTAATGTAACTAGTTATATTTCCAATGTGATAATGCTGTTACCGTTACTGATGAGTAACGCTGTGCGTTAGTTGCATTATTTTTGTCAAGAAAATAGTTGACCTTATGGGCAACAAAAATAGGATAGATTTCCTGTTTATGATCTAACATCACTGGTGAAATGATGAATCCCTAGCCTACTACTTGGTATGTTTGCGCTACTGTTTTCAAAACGGCATATATGGGGTTTAATTGCAACAGTTCAGCTGTGTGGTGACAATTAGACTACTCACAGTTTCGATGAACGAGGACCCATGGATTAAACTGTCAGCGATTGTAATTGAACCTATGATACCTCCATGAGTTGAACAGGTTGTAGATTGTGAGTGTTGTAGGCTAATCCATTTTGTCATTTGACGACGTAGGCTATGGCATCTCCCGGCCCGGTTCAATGTTGAAGAGGGTTTAGAGCTGCGGTGAAAGTGGATGTGTGCCAGTGCACTAGCCTGGACGAAGCCGCTTTCTGTATGTATTGGGTTTTCCACCTCGCGTACCCATCGCACCTCAAAAACATTCTGACCTTTCTTCAGAGGCGCATTGCCGGCATCGTGGAAAAGGGAGACAAGCCCCTGCCAGTGACTGTACTCCGAGTCATCAACCTCCTGTGAGTTCGTCATGCCTCTGCACCGGTGCCCAAAATGCACTCGAAAAATGTATACTATAGATAGGTCAAACATGTTGGTGTTGTTCATGCACATGAACCAAATTTTACACCTGTGGTGTATGTGGTTGCCAGTCAATGTTTTCCCAATATCATTCTTTTAGAAGACACTTGTACAGGAAGCACAGGTGCTTTCTATTTAGGTTGTCTGATAAAAAATAACTATATGACTATAGTAGACTATATATGACTATATGATGAAAATAACAAGGTCCAAGATGAAGAGTTTCTGACAGACTATACAGATGGTCTTTATTTTAAGGAACATTTAGTTTTCAGAGAGCATCCAGATGCTTTAAGGCTTAATTTATATGAAGACGAATTTGAAATAGTTAAGGCCCCAAGAGAACTAAGTATAACCTTTGTGCATTTTACTACACTATTGGAAATTTGAGTGGAAAGTATCAATCTCAACTTAAACACATTCACTTGGCACTGCTGGTTTGTTATTCACGTGAAACAATTTGGTATGGATATCATTTTAAAACCAATGATAGATGACCTAAAACAGCTTTCGACTGAAGGCTTCAGTATAAATGTCTGGAATGGAGCACAAAGTTTACGCTGCTTTAGCAACTTTTTCAGCTGACAATCTTTCAGCTCATATGATGGGTGGCTTCCGCATGTGGTTTAACTCGGGTCGAGTTTGTAGTTACTGTATGGCAACTCATTCAGAAATTAATCACAAATTCAGCCATTTTTTATTGAAATAAATCGCTGAAGCGGAAGGTGAACAGTTGACGACGTCATTTGAGGCGTTACTTCCGAAATGTACTACTTTTTTGCACTACATTTTGGCAAAATGTAGTACCTACTATACAGTATGCACAATTTTTATGTAGTATACTACATTTTGCATACTATATAGAATGCAGTATGCACATTCGGACACGGCCATGTACCCTACAATTTCTCCCGTACACCACAATGCAACGCTATCGTGTTTTACCGAAACAGAAGACGTGAAGAAGACGGTAGCTATCGGTGGCTAAAGCAGTTAGCTAACGTTACGATGATTCCTGTAGCTGTTTTGCTGCTAATGCGAGTTTGAGTTTGCCTCCGTTTATGCCTGAAAAACAGAAGTTGAACCAACAGCATCAAAGTAGCTACAGGAATCATCGTTGTAATGTTAGCTAACTGCTCAGCCACCGACAGCTACGGAAGCTGCTGTTGTGAGCTACAGTAACTGGCTATCATGGTCTTATTGTGCAACTTTACAGCTTGCTATTAGCAAACAGCACCATAGTTGACAAAACCAAACTTGAACATCATTAGAATTTCAACAATTCATTTGAGATTTAACATTCAAAACTGAACATGGAAACTGAATACTACCTGATTACATTTCAACCTGCTGCCATCAGGGCTCGGTTTGTTTAAGCGATACTGAGCACGTCTGCTTGCTTGCGTCCATGAATATCCGACGGAATGACATTCCATGTAGTATCCGAAAACCATTTAATAGTTCCCTATTTAGTTCACTATATGGGGAACACTACATAGGGAATAGGGAGTGAGTGAACGAGGGAACGATTTCGAACACAGTGATACCGGCACATGAGCTGCTGCCAAGATGCCCAGAAGTCACACGATAAATAAGACGGAGACCTTCAGAGACAGATGGACAATGCTGAGACTCTTCTCTAGCATTTCCCTCCTCGGATTGGACACACACTCTTCATGGTGCTCGTGTCCAGACTTATACTGTACCTAAGTAAACAATCTGACAGGCCGGCCACAGAGCGCTCTTGTCCCAATTGACCACAAACACCAGGTCGTTGAGATGTCTCACCACCGTGGCGATGTGCATCAAAGCCAGAATAGGCGACAGAGCCAGAACCAGCAGGTCATCCAGGTACGCGAGGTTCCTGATGCCCTGCTGGTGCAGTGGTCTCAACACCGTCTCCACACAAATGGAGAAAGTCCTGGGGGCGAGCGCATATTCAAACGGGAGTCTGGTATATTCGTATGCCACTCCCTGGAAGTCAAAACGCAAATGCATACACATGAAAGTAAGCGTATTTCAGGTCTATACTGATGCAAAAATATCTGGAAAGGAACACTTCCAGCATTTGCCACACCATAAGCACACGAAACCTCAATTTTGCCATCATCTTGTTGAAAAGGCGGATGTCCAAAATTGGTCTCACGCCTCGCGTCTTCTTGGGCATGAGGAAGTAGCAGGAATAAAACCCCTCGTTCCTCTGCTCCAGCGGGACCACAGTTACCGCTACCTTTGATTAAAGCTCTGCAATCTCTTCAGACAGAGCTGCAGCTTAATTAGGACATGGTATCACCGTCTCCACAATGCCCATGAAGGGCGGAGGGGGGGCAGCAAAACTGAATGGAATACCTTTCCATCAGAACGCGCTTTAAGCCCCAGACGCACTGGAAGAGTCTGACGCTAGCGTTTTGAAGTACACCAATTGTTTTAAATGGCCGATCATGCACCAAAAGCGTTTTGAGGCGAGTCAAACTGCCTTGACGCTTCTACTCCGAACTTGTTTACATTTTGGAGCGTCAAATGGGGACAAATCAATCTAAATTAAATCAGCTCCCTATCAAAGCTGACGCCTGCAGTGCGCCATAGGAGTGTCAAATGAGGCGAGTCAAATGAAGCGCTTCAATTGACTCTTCCAGTGCGTTTGGCATTTCTCCTGCCAGATTGTTAAGCGGTTCGAGAGAGGCTGTGCCGGAGATCGTGGCACCAGATCGAGGAATCTGATGTAATTCAACTTGGCCCTGACGGCCACGAGACAGCGGAGAAACTCTGGTGTCCTGGTCCAAGGTGGGCCATCCTCGAAAGGGACATGAAAAATCCCCATAGGAAGTCCCAATTCAGTATTAGGAGCCAGACTCCTAGCAGACTAGCAGACACACACTCTGCTAGTCACTGCTGATGATATGTAACAATAAATCTAAATGACTCTAAATGAAGACTTGATACATGTTTGTAAATGCTGTCAAATGTTGTTAGTACAGAAAGCTGTCAAACCTTCTTCACAGCTCGGTGTAAGTATGGTATGTGCTAACTGCTAGATGACTTCATCATGAGCAGTTTACATATTGTTTGAAAGGCCATGAGATCTGTATCATGAACGTTATTTCAGACACAGCCAAGTTTATTCCTTCTTTGTTCAGTCACAGTATATGTACCAGTGTTTATTGTATTTCACCACCCTTAACCCTAACCAATCTTAACTAACCCTAACCTAACTAACCCTAACCCAACCTAACTTAACTAACAACCCCCCCTAACTAACCAGAATCCTTACCCACCCTAACTAACCCTAACCATAACCCTTACCTTAATGTCTCTGTGCATCTTCCCTTTGTTGTGCAGATAGTAGAGACCCTGTGGAGACACGTGCACACACACACGCACACACAAACGCACGCACACACACACACACACACACACACACATACACAGTTAGACAGTAGAGACACACACAAACACACAATCAGATAGTAAAACACACACAGTCAGATTGTAAAGAGACATAGAGACACACGCATGCAGGCACACAGTCAGACAGTAGAGACAAGCATACACATCCTCACAGATGATGCAGTGAATTAATTTGGCCCTGAATACAAAGTAGAAACAAAAATCTGATGGGAACATTTTCAACAGGGGACCATGTCAGAATGCTACATTCTGAGCCCCTTGGAGTGCATCTATCAAATCAGAAGAGAGTGGTAGTTCAAAGGCGGCGTTCCAAGCTGAAAGGCCTGTATCACAAAGGCGTCTCAACGGGTGAGTAATTGGCTGGAGGAACAGACATTTCTCCCAACGCACCTGAAGGGTCTCCCGCGACACATAGGCTATTTGCGACTCTGTGAGTGGTCCGGTCACTGGAAGACAAACAGACATGGACATGGTTCTTGAGGACTCTTGAGGAGCACCCTCTCTTTAATACAATACAATCATCATATCTCTACTGCCAAGAACATTTTATATTGCAGCGCTCTTTAAATATTTTCTTCAGAAAAACAAACACTGAATTTATGCTTCATAGATTCACAGGGGTTTAGGGCATGCTTAGGAAAGGGTCATCTCCTTGAACTCTTGACTGGATTACTAGACATGATCATACTCTTGGATTAAGGTTTAAGGATTGAGACTGTAAACCGCGCCTGTTGTCAGATTACAGCTCAGACACACTAACCCTCATTTACTAAACGGTCTTTGAAATCTATTGGACAAGAGTCTTAGAAATTTCTCGTTTTGGCCGTATTTCACATCTCCATGCTGTAAACTACAGGGACAAAGCCAGAACATCTAGGGGCGCGATATTTAAATGATTGTTTTCATCCGCACCACCCGATCCTTCGAACGATGGGATTGGCTGCATACTAGTGTTGTCACGATACCTGCCCAAAATATCTAGCCCAAAAAATCTAAAACATAAGGAAAAGTAATGGAATAATAGATGACAGAACATGGAACTTTAAATTGTGGGCTTTTTAAGTGCTCTGTTCAGTCTTTTTGCATCTTTTGAGTCTTTATTATATTTCCTGTAGCTTTCAAACACAGATGGAAGGGAAGGGAAGAATTTTTACAGCTCACTTATCTGGCCCCCGGGTGATTACTGTTTTTTTGCTTCCCTCTGGAATATGTAGAGGTGGGTCGTATGCCCACCTCCCTTGTTCTCTGTAAAGCGCATTGTGTTGCCTCTGGGTATGAAATGCGCTATACAAATAAAGCTTTGATTGATTGATTGATTGATTGATTGATTGATTGATTGAAGGCTGCCTCGACTGGGTGGTTTGGGATTGTGCCAAGAGTATCTGGCTGTAGACAAAATGGACGACCTACGCAAGAGGCGCCGCCGCAGTTGACAGGAAATCACATGACCTCTGCAGTTGACAGGAAATACGTTGTTTTTTGTGAGCATGCGCAAGAGGCACCTCCACAATTGACAGGAAATCACGTGACCTCTGCAGTTGACAGGAAATCGGACATTGGTTGTGATCGTAACGTTAGCTAACAATTGAATTGCGTTAGCTAGATAGCCAAATAGAACTCCAAGTGTATCCCAATTTTTTGGTTTAACATTCGGTAAGCCTTTACTGGCTACATTCAACAATAATAATTTTGATAAGAACTGTCGTCCTGAAAAAGACCGTCTTCTATCACTTCATAGGAGAAACAGGCTGCTTCCAAAAAGGCTGCTTTTGCAACCTCCCTATCACCAAGTCCCCCTCCCCCTCACACCAATCCCAACAATACTCAACTCCCAATAACTGAGTTTGTGTTGATGTTTCAAAATTAGTGATTGGTGCAGGGTGTTAAGATATATCTCCTGCAGAAGTGACAGGCTTGTGCTCAGATGAGGAGCAGGTCTGCTGTATCAGCTGCTCACATTGATTGTTCCCTCTCAACACAAACACAACAAATTCTATCTGCAAGTATCAAACCATAGTCATCTGACCTGCAATGAATGTAGCCTACTGTTTTTATTGTTGACATATTCATCAAATCCTTTTTTAAAAATCCTGATGGAGACTTTGCAGCAGCAATGGCAATAATTACACTCAATGTTAATAATAATAATAATAATTACACACAATAATTACAATGGCAATGATTACACAAATACTAATACACGCATGTGCAACATAGTAGTAGCAGCACTCACCACGATATGCAATGTTTAAAACACAGTACTCAGTACTCTAGCATTGATTGTACTCGGCACGTTACTCAAATATACAATGTGTGGCATTGTAATAGCAGCGTTCAGACACAAGTGTCCAGTGTTTAAGTTCTCAGTACTCATAGTAATGATTGTGCTAGGCTCATAACAGTGCTCAGCCTGTTACTCGATTCTTATCTCAATGTTAAGTGTTATAAGTGATCAATATACAGTACTTAGTGCAGTCTATGCAACAGTATGCTACAGGTCACCAGTGTCCTTTGTTCAGTAGCCTGATTGCCTGGTGAAAGAAACTGGCTGAAACCCATCAATCACAACTGTCTCATGACCGTGGACTTCGCACACATGGTGTAGCAGACCCCACATGTTGATGGACATGGCTGAGTGAGAAGAACTAGGTCAGCTATTACTCATAACTCTACAACTCTTCGATGACGTCTAGGTCCTCTTTGCAGTCGCTTGAGGAGTCGAGCACCATGGGTTCATTGCTGGGGTCGATCTCTGCCTCCATCATGGCGATCTTGAGGATGTCCATTGGAGGCTAGGTTAGGAGAAAGAAAGAGGGGAAAGAACAGAGAGAGGATAGGATCTGAGTAAAAAAGTCCTAAATGTCAAATGCACTTTTTCAAGTTGCCTAGGACTTCAATCATTATACACAAATCAACTTGAACTTGAACAAGGTTCCTGATGTCACTGGAGAGAGAGAGTGCTCACCTGGCTTGCTGTCTTGTCTGCAGCCACTGGATGGTGGGCCTGCAGGGGCGGGGGCTGTGACAGCTGGGTGTGGATGGGCCTGTGTTGGGAGGTGGGGGCCTGCTGGGGTGTGACCAGGGGCTTGGTGGGGGTGAGGGCTGGATGGAGGGCCCCCCTGAGGCAGACGCACATTTCTAACCATTACATTCATGTTGTCTATCCATGTAAATAAACCAGTACACATATTTGTACATGTTATCAATCAATTGATAATTATCAATATCAAAATATAATCATACAATAGGCTACTCGCCAGCTAGTAGTAGCCCACTAACCTTGGTTTTCAGGCTAGTAACGTCAACTGTGTGCTACACTGGCTGCACGCTCTGGGAGTTAGCCAGACTAGTTTCCGATAGTAAAACTGTCCAATAAAACTTCCAATAAAGAATAAAATATCTCCCTAGCATCCGACCAGCTAACTACAGCTGCTGCCAATTAGTGAGCTAATGTAACCTGATTCTAACAGTTTGTACTCAAACGATATCCATTTTAAACTCAATTAAACTAATTCATTAACACAAATATTTTAATAACTGCTTAGCTAGCTACATGACCTGCAACAACGCAACGAAATATCGCTAGCTAACATTAGCTAAATGCTTAGAGCCACTTGGCATAAAGATTGATAGACAACACTGAATAAAACCTTAGAAAAGACAACAAAACTTTTAAAGTATCTTACCTTGTCGCAGTATCAGAGGCTTCTCAGCAACAAGTGGACTAATAAAGAATAAATAAAGAATATCTTATCTTCTTCACTGAAATTAATGGCGGCTCGCAAACAACAAATATCTTCACTTATCTGACTGCACAGTCATTAACGAAAAAACTACAAGAAGACGACCTTCCTGTCAACTGTGGTGGTCACGTGATTTCCTGTCAATTGTGGAGGTGCCTCTTGCACATGCTCACAAAAAAACAGAACGGATTTCCTGTCAACTGCAGAGGTCACGTGGTTTCCTGTCAACTGCGGAGGCGCCTCTTGCGGAGGTCGGACCTTTTGTCTGCAGCCAGATGCATTTCAATCGTGCTGGCATCTGATTGTTGGTCTGTGTGGGGAGAAATCAATAAATTATGCCCATGTTGTTGCAAACTGTGAGATAATCAGAAGAACTTGAAAAGCGTATTATTATTATTAATTAATTAACCCAGGCCTATTGAAGCATTTTTGCTATTCCAAATTATCAGAAGAGATAATTGTCTCACGGTTAACAGTTCTCTCGCTCTAGGAGGTCGGAGCAGGTATTGATTTTTTTGGTCACACGTGCGCCGGGCTGCAGCTATGCTAGCTAAAAGTCTCATGCTACGGATGAAAATTAGCTTCTCTAGCTATCATCTGGTGCAATAAATGTATTGTGCATTCATACATTCAAACATAAGGTAGGCTAAATATCCTTCGGTTGTATTCAGTACTGGTGTTACTGTTGTGTGTATCTTCTCTTCTATCACATTCGCTAACCTGTCGCCCTTTGAATTCTTTGTGTACTGTAAAAAGTCAGCATGTCTGTCTGCAAGATGCTTTGCCAGGTTGGTCGTATTGGCTCCCTTGGTTTGTATAGATTTGTAGCATCGTTTACAGATGGGCTTTGTCATAGGCGATTTTACCCTCTGAGAGTAGGGGGGGCAACATTTTGACGTGAGAAAAAAAACAAAACAGTTCTGCCGTCTCGTCCCATCTATTTACAAAGAATACCAGTTGTGAACAGTATGCTAATAAGAAATCCGTATGACAATTCAAAATGTACAATGCATCAAACTTCATCTAGACACCACGAGCATGTCAATATGACTTTATGACCGAGCACTAGGCCATACCCAACATCAAACTGCAACTGCCTGCTGGTGCTAGCTTCCTCGCAGATGGTGATGTTGCTAGTGCTAGTGCTAGCTCCGATAGCCTCTGGAGCACTTCTGCATTCGATTGCACCTGCTGCGCTGTCATTTCGAGTGGTAGCTTCTTCATTAGCAATTGAGCAATTTATAGATGGATTTATGGATGAATTCCATGTTTACTCAGGCCCGGTCGGATTTCTGGCTAAGCCGCTGGGGTAGGCTTGTGTTAGTTTTACCACATTAGTTATTATTTTCGGAATTTGAGCTGAAAGGCATTTTTCTTAACATGTATTATGATATATAGATATATATTATACTAAATAAATATATAATATTTGGGCGGGGTTTTATCGCATTGGGGGGATTTGGAGCACTCATTGGGGCTGCAGCACCAATCTGGCATTCCGGCTTGTTTACATCCGGACGTGAACTATGTAGCAACATTCTGTGGAGGGCAGTAATAGTTGCATCGACACTGCTGGAAAGCCGTAAGAAGAAGTGATTGAATACAGTTTCCGCATGTTTGTTGTATTCTATTTGACATGTTCCTTTGCCTCATTTAGCATCAGCTGCAACAATCTCCTCAAAATAAGTTCTCTCCGTTAGCAGGGCTTATTAGCTAGGTTTGGTAAAACGCTTGTGCAGTGGAGGGGTTCTTTTGGGGGAATTATTGGATTATGCCAGCTAACGTTAGTTCCCAAGCTTGTTTGATAACTATTCGATGCAGTCTGCCAGGCTAGCCTGTCGCCGTCATGAATGAGACGGCCCCAGTTTATAGACGGCCCCAGCTTTTGTTAGCTTTTAACTTCAAATTAACGTTTTTGTGTTTTGGGGCAAACTCTTAAAATAATATAATACGGCATGCATAGCTAGCGAGAGATATGCCCCCGCATCATTTTACAACCTGTATTGTTCGACTTTGCAACTGCTTGCTTGCTAGCTAGCTTAGCTAGCCTAACGTTGGGTGTATGCAGCTGGATAGTGGCCAATTACACCACCCTCATCCCACGATGGAGGCTATCAACTGGGCTTGGGACTTTGCCTCTCATCGCTAACTGGCAACTGTCCCGGTTGAGCTAATGGTAGGTAACGTTAGATAGCTCAAACATAGTTTTTTATTAGGCTATTATTAGCCTATCCAACCAATGTTATGTAGTTGTAGGCCTACTGCTGTATGGGTGGGGTTGGTATTTGCAGAGGGCTAAAAACACAGCGTGACACATGAGCACAGTTTTCTATGCAATATAAAGGCTACTGAAAAGTAAATTGACTCTAACAATAATCTGATTCAGTTAACACTTTATTTTTGAATAAGTGGCTCTTGTGGCTTAGAATAAGGGTCTGCAAGTGCAATGGAAAAATATTGACTATTCTAGTAGGCTAGAGTTTGTTCATGTTGCACATTAAAATTCAGGTATTGCTTAGCCTATATTCACATTTAGCTTCCTCAATGGGTCAAGACAATATACAATGTAAACATTTACTCGGTACAATAAATATCACAGCCAAGAATAGATGTGAAAGTTGTGATCAAGATGCATTGGACTTGGCCGGCTTGTGGATTTATAGATATTTCAAACCTTTATTTATGCTCGAGAGGCACTGAGGTTGCCCTCATTTACAGTGACGACGAGCGATCCTGCACCCAGCCACTGCAAAACTGGCAGCTAGCAGTCTAAAACTGGCAGCTAGCAGTCTAAACTGGCAGCTAGCAGCCTAGCCTATTTGCAAAACTGCTGCAAAAGTGGCACCTACCATCCTAGGCTATTTGCATGTCAATGTAGGCTCATTGATAATTCTGTGAATGGTGGGGGTTGTAGTGTGAGCCTGCCCACTGACTGTGCAAAACGTTGGGTTTCAAAATGAACTAGCGTTAGTGGACGAGTGTGCCTGACAAATGTGAAATTAGCAGAATCGTATTGTCTAACTCAGTAGTGGCGAACGCCCATGACTGTTGCTCTCGATGTAATTTTGTGTGTGGAAAAACGAGACAGTGCCAGTTTCCAGTGCAATGTTGTTGTTTTTTTGTTGTTGTTTTTTTAGGCTTAGCCTAGCCTAGCCTAATGTGTGGCTGAACAGCCAGTCAGCCCCGTTGTGATTTCAGAATATTCTCAATCTGACGCACCGTTCCTTCATGGATCACGAGGGTAGCCTACCTACACCGAATCCAATTCAATTGGGTGATAAGTGATACGCCGATAGGCCTATAAAAACATACATGTTCAAATAAAATGCCACATCAGATGCCACAAAGTAAACATCATCTCATCACTTAGGAGAGTTGGCTGAAATAAAAGGTTGCTCCCTGTCCTTTGACATTCGCTACCAGCAAACAGACAGCTAGGCCTATTTGCATGTCAATGTAAACCAGTGGGGGTTGGGGAGGGCTACAAGGTATGGCTTGGTTAGCCTACAGCCCTACCAAGAAACCAACCTGTGGCCAGATCATTCCAATCCTCCAAAAGTTGCAGGCCCATTACACTGTGCGCCAGGGGGACTCTGCCTTCGTGATCGCAATTCAAATAGAGGCATGAGCATGGCTGACACAATCCGGGGACTTTTCGGTCGCACCTCGTGTATGTATGTATGTGTATGTATATATATATATATATATATATATATATATATATATATATATATATAAATGAAATGGCATAGAAAAGTTAGTTAAAATAGCCAAATACATCTATAATCAAAGCCTAAAATACAAGTTATGTAAAAAAAAAATTTTTGTAAATTGTTGTTTTTCACTTTACTTTCCCCAAATGTAATACTGGGATGTAATAATACTGAATAATGACTACACACCACATAAACCTTCATGGAATGTCTGGAAATAAAAAGACCAAGGAAACAGGTTCTCTTTCTCCAAACGTATCATTTACTTGTAATTTTTCACTGGAATGAACAAACAAACAATGGACTTATTACTCCATAAATTAATAAAATCAATAAATAAACCATCTCGTGAAGTGTATCAAGCTATGAACAAGATATCTGATAGCAAAGCCGGTGGTCTTGAACGCATCTCAGCAGAACCAACAAGGATGGAAACTGGCGTGGATAACGTGGCTGGTGTGTGCTTCTCTTTTCTGAAAAATACAAAACAGAGAAACAACATTAATGATAAATTAGATTTATAAAGCGCCTTTCAATACACCCAAGGACGCTTTACAAGAACAGAGAAGACCAATGAGACAAAACAACAGGCAGGACTAACAACACAGGGTAAGCTAACCGAGTAGGTAAACTGGCCAACTATGGGCCAAAGGCCTGGGCGCGCGCGCACGCACGCACGCACACACGCACACACACACACACACACACACACACACGTGTGCATACTCTACTAGAGCACTGGCAAAACAGACATTTACTGGCAAATTAAACATTCATTGTTGGATAGAAAGATGTATATTTTGCAGGACGTAAATCATTAGGCCTACTTTAGATTTGGTTTTGACTGAAACAAGAAGTCGGCGCACTTTGGAGAAGCACAGCCGCGCCTAGGCCGGATTCATAGTCGACGCAAACTACATAAGCGCAAGCTTCGCAAGGCCATGCAAGATGTAGTGTGCACCAATGATGTTTCCATGACGACGGCTGTAAACAGGAGTAGACCGGCTTGAGATGTAAACAAGACGTAAACATGGAGATGTTACAACGCCTGTTGCTCATAGCACTAGTGCTTATTTATGTCTCTTGTCCTCTTAATTCGGTTATTAAAGTTATAATATTTCAGTTATTCAGTCCCTCATCACCTTTGCGCTAGCTCGCACTCCACTGGAGAGTCAAGTAAACAAACACTGCGCCCCACAATGCACAGCGCATCCGACTACGGGGTCTTTTTTAGGTCAAACATCCGTCCAAGAACGGGCAGTTTCACACAACAACTGGAGCGCCCTAGAAATCGGTTGTGACCGCACCGAAAACACCTCTTCAGGAGGGTCTCGGAGCGGCTGTTTTAGTGCGCACTTGTCTGCGATTGTTGTCTTCACACAGGCCCATACAGAGCGCTCTCGGGCCCAAAGCTCGTTTGGTGCGCACAAAACTATATGTGTGAAACCACCCTAAGTTACTCCCTTTACTCATAAATATAATGAGCGGATATTTATTCTTGATAAGTTCATGAGGTAACTTACAGTAGGATTGATCATTTTGTGTGCATAAACAGTGGCTAAGCATAAAACAAACAAACAGAGCTAGCTAACATACAGTGCTAACATAAACAGTGCTAGCTAACATAAGCAGTCGGCAACATTACAGTTACGTCAAAATTACCGGTAAGAATGGGCTAACGTTGGCGAAGCTAGCCAAACTTACATCATCGACGAGATCCAAATTGTTGTCACGTCTCCAAATCCCCCAAGCTCCTCTTCTGATGAGCTGGACTCAAAGACAGCCTCTAAAACCTCAGCACATCTCCTGTTTTTTGTTTGTTTGCTCATTTTATCTCCTCCGGTAGCCTAAGTTCATTCAGGTAACGTTAGCCCAGCCGGATTCAAAACATCCTCCCTAGTTGTTTGCAAACCACATGGCCCAGGTTTATCCAATGGGGGGCTCTCTTGATAGAAAGTGGTGAATAATGTGGATGGTCATTGGTTTATTATGTCTGAGACTGATAGACAGCTGAATCCATGGGGAAAGCTCCAGATTCAGAGAAGGCGGCGTAGGATGCCTTCAGGAACCAATCATAAACGCTGTAAATCTCAAGACACGAAACAGACGTCTTATACACAAAACAACGGTGTAAAATTATGTATATGATTTCTGTGCGTGCTGATATGGCTGAAAAATCTATAAAAACGTACGAGACTCCAGAGGGATAAAGCACAGTTCTTTTTACTCACACCAATGCTCCTATATAATTATAATTATATTATACTCCCAGTTATATTATATATTTGCTTTGTCCAGATTGCCAGTTGAACAAAAACGATCCAAGTGCCAAGTGTAACATTGTAACATATTATTCCCTGAACCGATGCAAATGATCTAGAGGGTTGAATAGCCTGCACCCCTAGTAATTTTGCATTCATTCCCTAGCCTAAATAAGCATTCTCATCCATACACGTAAGGGTGTGTTTTCGAGACATTTACAACATTTCAAAATTCAACATTTGCATCATAAACTATTGAGTGCTATTCGTTTGAGAACATTTGACCTGTGTTGAGCTGATAGCATACGTTTTGAGATTAAACACAGTTTTCTCTAAATGAGCCATTGTGTGAGTGTAACCTTTTGCATTCATTGTTGAAGTCACATATAGTCTACCACAAAAATATTATTGCTGTGAACATTCTTATATCCATATGTAAGGGTGGATTATTCATTCAACCTTGAAAAAAAACACCTAGGCGACATCTGCTGGGAGAAAGTAGCATTGCAGCCTAAAAGTCAGGTAAAAAAAGATGGCTGACCGGCTTTTAGCCAGAATTCACAAAAAAAAATGACCAAACTACCTTTTCCTGGTGGGACTTCGAAGTTTCAAAAACACTGACACGTAAAACACACATATCTAGGAAAAGTCATGAAAGCAGGGCGCTGTAACTTGAACGGTTGCAGAGAATTATTTTTTAATGTAGTTGCATGGGTCACCTTGACCCACCCTCAGCTATTCTAGTGTTAAAGGAAACACAGTTTTGCAATATAACTCATGACCATTGGGCATGGATGAGGATCTGTCTCTGTGTGATCAGGTAAGGTTCTGTTCAATACTGGTTCAACAGTGTCCCCAAACACTGTACATATGTACAATCCCCCCCAGGGATAAATAAAGTACCTAGTACTAGGGCTGCATGATTATGCCAAAAGATAATAATTGCGATTATTTGCTTCAAAATGGTAATTGCGATTAATATTTAATATATAATATTAATATATAATAACCAAAATGCTCCCAAATAACGGACGTTGATCCCTTTCTTGCTACTAACTCGTTTTCGCTAATTTTTTCACTACTCACGGCTGCGGGTACTCTTGTGACACTTGTCTTGCCCACTGCTATATGTCTTCTCTCAGTGAAATTGCTGGGCACATCGCACTCAGCGGGAACGCATTTGATTGGTCAGACAGCATACGTGCCTGTGATTCGCCCGTGTAGTCCTAGCACACTCAATTCAAAGCAAAATTATTAATCACATTAATTGCGGCCTTTTGCGATTAGTTAATCGTGGAGGTCATAATCGCGATTTCGATTAATTCACGATTAATTGTGCAGCCCTACCTAGTACTACTACTACAGCTACTAATATCTGTTACATGCTGTTCATTACACACAAAGCCTATTTGCTGGACGGGACTTCTTTAAGTTATTAACCCTGCGAATCAGTCAGCAACAGAACCAGGCGAGTCAGTTGTCATTTTTCAACTGCTTTTGTGTATGTGTGTGTGAGTGAGTGTGTGTGTGTGCATGTGCGTGCGTGTGTTTGTGTGCGTATGGGGGGTGGAAAGTGCCACTTATTTGCTAACTGAGCAGACACACGTGACAAGCGTCCCCACGTGACCACATGTGCTATTTGCTAACGTAGCTAACTGAGCAGACACTCGTCAGGGACGTTGGTACGTGAGCATGTGTGCTATTCGCTAATGTAGCAAATTGAGCAAACGCTCGTCAGGGCCGTCGGTACGTGAGCACAATAGTAGGAATAATAACATACTATTAACCAGGTTAGCTGATAGTAGCCTGCTATTATTTAGGCTAAATAATCTAATGTTAAGTTGTCATATCACTGATCTCACTGGACAGAGGCTGGCTAGCCATATCGGAGCTAACAAGACAACTAGCAGCTTAAGTAACCTTCTGATGGTGACAGCGGCAACGTTCCTCACAAGTGTTTGCTTAGTTAGCTACGTTTGCAATACCACATGTGGACAAGTAGTGACGATTGTCTGCTCAGTTCGCAAATTCAATTTGCACATGTGAAAGCGATAGCGACGTTCGTCAGGTTTGTCATTATTACTCCTCCTTACGTGAGCTAACGTGAGCTACGCGGATGCCGCATGAGTCGTGAGTCCCTTCAGTCCTCCTATCAAATGCAATGGATTTTACTCACGTACTGTAGGTGGCGTACGTTTGTCAGCTCAGTACAGTATGCAGCTCAGTTCGCTCCGTGCGGTAAGAAATGGCACATTTCACCCCCCATATGTGCGTGCATGCATGCGTGAGTGAGTGACTGACTAAGTGTGTGTCTGAGTGAGGGTGTGTGTGTGTACGTGCGTTTGTGTGTGCACGCGAGAGTACCGTGATAGATGTCTTGCAGTGACCCTCCACCGCAGTACTCCATACATATCCATAACTTATCTCTCCTGAAAAGAAGCAAAAGAAAACAAATTAGGTTTTGATCGATGCGTGTCAGAAGAGTCTGGGCTGTAAGCAGACTTGGAGAGCAGGGAAGGGTGAGGATGAGGATATAGGGGTGAGTATGAGAATATAGGGATGAATGCTTTGAGGTGGCTTTTCTGAGTTGACTAATACGCCAACAACTGCCCCCATGGGCAAGCCACATCCAGTCCCCCCATAGCTCATGAGCTCTCAACCAGCCACTCCACTGGTTACTGTAGTTCAATGCAAGTACGCCCCACGATGCCAAAAGTGTGTGTGTGTGTGTGTGTGTGTGTAAATTATAAGAGAGGGTTTATTTGAATGTGTGTGTGTGTGTGTGTGTGTGTGTGTGTGTGTGTGTGTGTGTGTGTGTGTGTGTGCAGACGTTGAGACTGTGTATGAAGCAGTTGAAAGGGGTTTGTGTATATATGTGTGGATACAGTATTAATGTGTGGTGTGTGTACTTCTAAGCCTGGGAGTGGAATGGAATCGATGGAGAGGGGTGGGGATGGGGGAAGGGGAGGTGGATGGAGGGGGGGGGGCTTAAATACTGTACCTTAGGTAACTGCCGAAGTAGGCCACAATGTTGGAGTGCTTACAGTCCTTCATCATCACGATCTCCTGCTGCACCACTGCAAAGTCCTCTCCTGTGGAGACAGAATTTGATGTAACCCCAGGTGAGACAGGATGTGATGCAACACCAGGTGAGACAGGATGCGATGCAAACCCAGGTGAGACAGGATGTGATGCAACACCAGGGCGGTACAGGAAACACACAAAGAAACATATATACATATAATACCAATATATTAGTTACCGTGCATATACAGCAATATAGCAAACACACACACGCCTGTCCCTCCTCCCCCTCATATTCACACTCACACACACACACACACACACACACACTCAGCAGCAGCCAAGAAGCAAAAAGCTGACCCTCCCTGGCTCCGCCTCCCAACGCCGCGCCCCGCAGTCTTAATGGCTCGCGCATCGACCCAACCAATCAATGGATTGTTGGTAATCTATGCAAGTCTCATTGGATGAAGGCATCCGTCACACGCAGCACGGACACCGCGCAGCAGATATATGGCGTCACACCGTAAACAGGGAGGCCATACATCTTCAGGATCGATGAGCTACACGGCGCTCAGCCATAATCACCCCAGAACATCCATCTCAACCGTCATAATTACAACTGGTGGGTGGGTGGGCGGGGGGGTGAACAGCCTGGCGGGCCTACCAAACAGAAGCCTTCTGTGGTGGAGTAGAATGGCAGGGCTAGTACAACGTTAGGACAAGGTTAGAACAACATTAGGACAATGCTAGCACAATGTTAGTACAGCGTTAGAACAGGGCTAGTACGGCTTTAGAACAATGTAAGTGTAACGTTCGGGCAACGTTAGTACAATGTTAGTACAGGGTTAGTACAGCATTACACTGTAAAAAGTGTAACATGCAGTTGTTCATTCAATACAATAACTGTCATTGAAAACAGGAGAAAATTATTGATTTGATTGTGAAACGCATTCTTTTTGCATTTTGATACATCAATTTTAAGTTATACTGAACTGAATATCCGGGCAAGGGGCAAATATAACGTTTTTGATTTTTCTCAACACATTTTTTAAGTTGAATATGATTTGCGCATGCACACACAGCACAGAGCACACCTGTTTGGTAGAACCATGGGTAGAACTAGGGATGGGCATTTTCAGTTATTGTAATACTCGAGTACTCTATATTCATAATGAACGAGTACTCGAATACTCGCTGTTCTGTAGCCTACCGTAAAAATAAATCCGGGAGGTCCGTGGCCATCGATGTAGGCCTACAGTAGGCTATGTGCCCGATTAAGTAAACGTGCCCGACTGAAATTATCCCGACGTATTTCGTTATAGCGAATTTGCATATGAATAAACAACCAACAATTTAAGCCATTCAGTCCAATTGCATTTATTAAAGAACAAACGTCACAGCGGACATTGTTAAAGAACAAACGTCACAGCGGACATTGACAAATAACTGTGTTTAGTGTGCTTTAACACGTAGGCCTAGGCCTAACTCAACCAACAGCCTCAATCTGATTTTTTTTCAAATTAATAATAAAATCAACTTAAATTATGGCCTTCGGCCTGCAGTTTCCCTTGAAAAAAAAATCACACGGATGAGTTGTGACAGCCTACATTCAGGTTGCATGACGCATCACATAGCCTACATCTCAAACCATAAACACATTCAAATGGATAAATCAGGGTTTGTAAAAATGAATAATGAATTAAACATAAATAAATGAGTCGTGAATGAGTAGGGCTGTAGCAGATTATTTTAGGCTAGGCCTAGTCTACTTATTTTTCTTCAAGAAAATAAGCATATCCACATGCTCAGGCGACAGCCGGGTACAGAGGCGATTTAGAATCAGTCCCGCTGTTGAGAAGATTCTTTCGGCAGGTACAGAAGTGGCCGGTATGCTCAGGTATTGCTTCGCCAGCAGACTGAGTTTCCTGAACCTGTTCTCCTTGCTTTGCCACCAGTGCAGGGGGTTTTGGTCAGGTGGGATGCACGGCTCCTTGAGATAATCCTCCAACTCACTGCGATCACTCTCTGACCCGGTTGTGCAGTAATCCTCTCCGAAAAGAGTGTCAAGTGACATGTTGCGACTGATGTGAGTAGCCTCACGCAGGTAGCCAAAAACAGTGCGCAGGTGTATGAATAACGAAGCTTTTTCTTTTCATAGTGAAACAATTACTCGCCATGGTTACTCGAGTACTCGAGTACTCGTGCCCATCCCTAGGTAGAACCCGCCTGTCAGGGCTTTCTTTTCGGTGTGGGAACCGCCATTGATAGACATTGTGCGGCAGAAGAGAAGACCATTAATTCTTGTCAAGAAAAAATGAACCTAAGTAGCAAAGTAGAAGCAGATAATTAACTAGTTTTTATTGCTGAAAAAATAAAATTCCAATTAGAGCTACGATAGTTCACTCCATGTTTAGCTGGCTAATCAACGTTGAGTCTAACGTTAGCTACCACTAATGTAATGCATTTATGTCATGTCCTAACGTTAGTCCGATTGTCGGGCTTATCAAATGTGTTCGACACATCCATTGGCTAAACAAATGTGTGCCAAATTACCGTAAGTTATCCTACAAACGCTAGCTAACGTAAGCTAGCTAAAGATATTTTGCATTCCACGTTTTTGCAACCCATTGTGTGTATTGTGGATCCGCCTTCGTCACCTTAGCTAGCTAGCTAATGTTAGCTACTGCTCCGAGCTTCATTAGCATCAGACTGGACTAGTGTAGTTTAGTAGGCATGATTTGTGCGTCCATGAGAAACTAAGTTGCCTGCATTTTGTTCTAGCCATGCCTTAATGTTACTTTAGCTGTTAGCTAGCATTGGTAAAGTCAGGTTGTTGGCTCTGTTCCCGGCTTTTTAGCTTGCATGGAAAGTAGGTCATTTCATCCGTGTTGCCGCCTGTGTTTCACTTAAAGCGCCTAGCTAAGTTGGACTAACCTAGCCTAGCAATAAATACTCTACACACAACACAATACAGCACCAAGAAACATACAAAGTAGCCTGCCATACTAACACAGATCCTAGGCTACAATAAGTACTGCATTCTATACTATGAACTAAAACAGTCTTAGACTAGACTTTTTTATTTAATAGTAGCCTAACCTAGAATGCAGTAGGCTACTTATAGTAGCCTAGGATCTGTGTTAGTGTGGCAGGTTACTTAGTATGTTTCTTGGTGCTGTATTGTGTTTTGTGTGGACTAATCAGAGTAGTATTCTTATTACGGTATTCATGCTAGACTAAAAGGGGCACTGACTCACTAAACTTGCTGGAATTCTAACTCGTCATACTTTTGCCCACACAAGGATGGTTATGAACTGATGCTTTATCTCTCCCTCAGTGCTCTGCTGCTGAGGTGTGATGTTTCAGTATTATGTTATCAGACATCCTATCTCTGTGTCTCTCAGTCTCTGACTGAGAGTGTGTGAGTGTGACTCTGAGTCCAGCTAGTATAGCAGTATAGCTCAAAATCTTCATTAAGCACACCTTTAAACACGCCCAGGTGAGTGATAGTCCTGACCCCCTAACCTGGTGAAGCCAGGTATCTTCATCTCTCTCTCTCTCCCTCTCTGCTGATGAGGTTCTCTCTTCTTGTTCTACAGGCATCCTCTGCTGCTGAGGTTTGATATCAGGTGAGTTTCAGTACTATGTTATCAGACATCACGTCTCTCTCTGACTCCTGCAGTCTAATGTCCCTCCCCCAGTCTAAAGTCCTGCTGTCTCATACTGTATCTCTCCCCCAGTCTAAATAACTGCAGGACTCATTTCTACGCCAGCTCCCTGCATCATTGTCAGGCCCTCACAATCTTAGTTAAGCACACCTTTAAACACGCCCAGGTGAGAATGGCAGTCCTGGTCCTGACCCCCTAAGTGTAGCGTGACATTAAGTCCCTTAAATTAATACAAGTAGAAATATGCTGTGGGAGCTGATACTCTGTCCTTTGTCTCCTTGTAGGTGGTATAGAATCAGCCTGCATTGCTTCCTGGACCCTCGCGCTGAGACGCACCTTGGTTGGTCACCATGGCGAATCCCATACGACTGCTCATCTTGTTGAGTGACGACAGCTGCTATAGGATGAAACTATCAAGGGTGCCAGACACTGTTGAATAGCTTATTGAGAATGTCATAGTCATGTCAACTGGCTGGAGGCATAAGGCTGCAATACAAGGATCCTGATTTTGGAGTGTTTGTCAACTTCAACCTCTACTGTCAAGGATCTCACCACCATCAAGGTCATACCGTCAGAGCCTAATACTGACCTCTTTCTGGAAGTTATCCTAAATAGTACCCCAGCTGATTTATATTAGTGGCCCTGATACAAGCACACTCTGATTCAGATGATACAGTCATACTCAGCAGCAGCAGCTCCGAGGGATTCAGAACCGAACCTTGGCCAAAGGAGTTTGTCATCCCGCTCTTCTCCTATGAAAAATAATGTCAACTAGAGAAGGGGAATGCTGAATACACAACCAGCCAAACAAGACTGACACCAAGGTCAAGAATGCTGTCAGACATATGGAAAAAGTGGCAGAGAAGATTTTCTCATACAAGGCATACCCCAATGATGCAGACCTGAGTGAAGTTGCAAAGGCTCTGACACGGAAGCATCCCTGCCTGAGACAACCAGACTCTTTCAATGAGAGCTACGGATGGAAACTGAGACTCAAGAGTAAGATGAGCAACTATCACACTCAGTTGAGGTCACATGGGCTTCCATCTGAGCTCATGGTGAATACTCTCAAATCCAAATCACCAGAAGATCCCTTCCCAGCAAAGAACATCAAAAAGGCAAGAAGAGGTGAGGCCAATAACTATCCTTCAAAGCCCAGCAGCGAGACTCCAGAAAGCCTGGAACAAGAGAGAACATCGCTTCTGATAGAAATAAAGAAGAGAAACAATGAAAAAACTGTAAGGGAGAAAATGGCCAAGACCTTTGGTTTCAGGAAGCAAGAGGTTGTAGATCTGAAGCCTAGCATTGAGACCATCATGGAAAGGTGGCCAGCTCTTTTTCAGATGGAAGAGGTATACCATTCTTTGTACAAATGTCTAAAAGTGTTTCAAAGTCAAGGTTTGGGGATGGGGAATGAATGCTTTTTCAAATGAAGTTTTTCATAATAGTAGAGATTATTCATTTCAAAAACATTTTGTGCACTGCTTATTCATATTACAGATCAAAGCAGAGTTTCTGCAGGTTACTGCAGTTCCCCTGCAAACCAAATTCATGGCCCAGCTATACAAGTACTCCACACAGCTATTGCAGATCATCAGAAAAAAAGAGGTGCAACCCAGACGAAATCTGCCAACTTCCTGGAATTTCTTAATCAGGTATGATGTATATTGTGAACCAGTAGCAAAAGTTGAGCACAAAACATTTTAACCCTTATATCTGATAAGAACAAGTACCCTTTTTAATTTTAATTTTTTGGATTGTCTCAGTGGTTATGGTTATAGTCATGAAATGTGTTAAAGGTGCTTTCCACACTAGCAGCAGGTACCCTTCCTTAGGTGGCCAGCACACTGCACACACAGTTGCCTTTTTGGGGAGGTCCCTGTGTGCCCACTGGAACTGGCGTGGTCCTACACTCGCTGTGGCCTTCTCGCTTGGTGTTAAGGGGAGCCACTGTCATCGTTGCATTTCTGGAGTGACCATTGTTATTCCCAGCTCCTCCTCAAAGTCGAGATGCTTGTATTTGCCCTGGTTCCGATTCGGATCAACAGCCTGATCTGGGGGGGTGAATTTGGCTGGTCTGGTGTGGAGGGGGGGTGTTGACTGGTGTGGGTTTAGTGTGGGGTTGTTGTAGGGCTGGGGTTGGTGTGGGGGTGTATGTGCAACTGTATGTAGAGTACTACCTAATTTTAGGTAGTGGAGCTAGTGCAAGTAGTATATTGGGAGCCAGTCACAGCCAGGAGTTGGTTCACTCATACATTTTGTCCTATATTTTACCTCAGATGTCCCAGAAAGAGCAAGCCGAGCAGGAGCTGCAGAGTACCACTATGGCAGTCTTCGTCATCAGGGAGAACGAGAGCCTTCAGCATCAGCCCAAAGAATTCAGAATCATCATTGACAGTGTCGAAGTCCTGAATGAGTTGCCTTCTGTGTCAGCTGCAGTGGTAATGCTGTTTGGACTCATTTATGCACTAAACATGGAATATCCAAAGGGGTTCACGTTCTCCCCTATGAGGCTCTTCAGAAGATTCTGATGGAGCTTGGTTCCAACAAGATGTCCTCTAAGATTCGTAGACTGAAGGGTGAACTCCACAGAGCACAGTAGTGTGTGTGTGTGTGCGCGCGCGCGTGCGTGCGGCATACACAGCGCGCATGTGGAATGTGTGTGTGCGTGTAGTTGTGTATGTATGGAGGCAGCCTGTAGTAACCACAGCCAGCCATTGACACAGAGTTGTACCAAGCCAAGGAATGCTGCAGCCACTTTGGGCTTTTGTTATAATTGTGTTTTGAATTCTGCTTTTTGAGGGGGGGGGGGGAATCATCTGGAAGGCAATATTTCACTTAGTTCAGATGTGTGTATACTGCCGTGTGTGTGTGTCTGAGATGCAGAAGGAGCCAGTAGGCAGACGGTCTGGTTCATTTGCTTGGTGGGCCGTCTATTTTTTTAAAACACAAACCACCACATATTTTTTTTAAGACACAAACCACCACAAGCCTCTTATACATTTTTGACTTATAACTCAATTTAAAGTTATAAGTATGTTATAAGTATTATATGCAAATTCTTGTTGATTGTCATGCAAAACATGGGATATCCAAAGGTATGCACGTTCACCTTTGAAGCTCTTAAAGATCCTGATGGAGCTTGGATCCAACTGAATAGTGAACTCAGTGTGTGTGTGTGTGTGTGTGTGTGTGTGTGTGTGTGTGTGTGTTTGTGCGCGCGTATGAGTGTGTGCATGTGTGTGCGTGCGTACGTGTATGAGTGTGTGTATGTTGTGTGTGTGTGCATGTGTACACATGCATGTGTGCGTGAGCGTGTGTGTGTGGAGGCTGCCTGCCTGTAGCGACCACTATTGACAGAGTTGGACCTTGCCAAGGGGTACTGCTGGGCTATGTTTTATAAGAGTTTTGAACTTTAAATAATTGCATTTTAACTTTTATGAGATGCGGACAATAAAGAAATGCTACTTTTATCTGTTGGCCAAGTGTCTTTTGTAGTTTGGGAAGGGAACAAAATTAATATCCACAAAAATTCATATTATGACAATATGAAAAATATAATTTGATTATATGTGCATAAATTAAATGGTGTCAATGCAAATACATTAATTTGGTTCAATGTAAATACATGAGGTTGGTTCAATTACTGAAATATGGTTGTATGTAAAGAAATTAATTTGGATCAAGGTAAAGAATTAAGGTTAAGTCAACTGCAGTAATATGTTTTACATCAACATAAAATAATCAGGTCATGACAAGTGACAATTTAGATTGAGTCAAGTCAAATATTTTAGATACATTTTAAAAATTTAGAACAAGGTTATATTTTTTGCAGTGTAGTACATGGTTAGTACAGAGGGTGCTGATGGTTTACGGCGGGAGTTATTTGCAGCAATCAATGACACAGAAAGACAGAGGCATACAGTACCGCACACAGGTGAGTGCAAACGTACACACACACACACACACCTGAGTAACAGGCAACAGCGACCCCCCTCATCAAACCAGGCCAGTCCAATACTCTGACCACTACTCTACTTGTGCAGTGGAGATTGGCGGGTTGGTTTTGGTGTCCTTCTTCCAGTCCCTAGTGTGGGTTGGGGTTGGGTCAGCATCTGACCTATAAGGCAAGGAGTAAAGGTTGGAGTGAAAGGATATGGGGTATAGTCCCATTAAGTCATCCCCACCGGGTCTTGAACCCCGGTCTCCCGGGTGGGAGTCCAATGCTCTCACCACTACTCTACTTGTGCAGTCGAGATGGCGGTTGATTTTGGTGTGCTGGGACTACTGCCTCTTGTGGTGCCAACAGAGATGCCGGCCAACACTGTCGGGAGTAAAGGAGGGAGGGAGCGATAACCCGACAAATGCTATACTAGCTGCGTGGCTGATCTACTCCCAGCCCGCATGCTAGAGCTGGGCTGCAGCGTCAGCACATTACCCCCAGGCCACTGGCTATCGAGCTGCTTCAACCTCGCACCTTCTTCAGAGGAGGAGAGAGAGCAGGCGAGTTTAGTGCTTCTAACGAGGAACGACTGCCCATGAACCCCCTCACTAGCGACTGGCCAGAGGAATGGACAGACGGACACTAGCACCCCAGCCAATAGGCGAGAGCCTGTTCCTTCCTTCTAATTTTTTTTATCCACCATACCCCCCGGGGATTTGTGGACTTGCCGTTGCCGATCGCTGATGACCTTGATCTCGGGCTCAGGTCTCCACATCTATAAACACATGCGTCATCTGGAGCGCGCGGGGAACAAGCGCCCAGAGAGAGGGAGATAGAACAAAGTGACTTTGTTGTGACTGCTCGCCTGCTAATGAGGGAAGCTGAAGGCCTCGTTAAACCAAGCTCACCCCTTCTCCCCCCCCCCCCGTTCAGGTTTTTTTCAGCCGCTGTTCAATTTTCCGAGGCTGTCGCTCTCTTGTGCTTCAACCCTCACTGGCTGTTCTCCCCATTATGGAAACAAGCGCATGCTTACATAATGGCTTCATTAAAATGCCTAGGTGTACCACGGGCCACGCTGGACTGATAGGCCAGGCCAGGGAGCCAGCTGGGGCTAAAGTTATAGTAAATCCGTTGCGGTAGAGATGCTATTAATAATGACACTGATTAATAAAATATTGTCATGGTGGTGATTTCTTTTTCTTTCATGCTGATTGGCTGCTCCTGGGGGAGCGTGACCCTGGGATTCACTTTCAAAGATGACACGACGGTGGCCAGATCCTATGACCTCAGGGCTTCCGTTTCGTGGCGAGCTGCTGTCCTTCTCCAGTGACACAATGACATTTCCCGACACAGGGAGGAGTGGAGAGGGGAGGAGGGGATGGTAGGGGAGGGAGAGGAAGAGTGGAGGGGGAGGGGAGGAGAAGGGAGGAGGGGAGGGAGAGGGGAGGGTAGGGGGAGAGGAGGAGAGGAAGGGGAGGAGATGGGAGGAGGGGCTGGGCGCGGGCAGCGTTGGCGGGAGCGGTGAGCGTCTCCTCTTCTCACTCACACCTGATGAGTGACTTTGATAAACAGTCGTACACAGATATAAAACCTAGAGATACTGAGTCATCCGAGTGAGACAGAGAGAGCCGGTATAAATAAATAAATAAATAAATAAATACACAAATTCTATTTTAAACTCTGTCAGTGAACTGACCTACGTATTTATAAGACAGTATAGTGTATTGTATCACTTGTATCATCACAAGTAGCTGTGCAGTAGCTGATGTAACAGTTGTATTGTGACTTACACTAAAGTTATGATAACTGAATATGGAGAGTACAATATACTGAAGGTATGATAACTGGATATGGAGGTATCTGAAGGTCAGTGTTTCCCATACGTTAATTCATCCATGGCGGCCCGCCATGGATGAATTTGTAACGCCATTGCTGCAAAATTTAGGTTATCAAAAGTTTTGACTTCTCATAAATACATTTTAAAAAAACTCGAACGCTGTTGTGTTTTGTGCTGTGCTCATGGTAGCCTACTCTGCTGGGCTACTCCCCCTCCCCCGCAAATCGCGTGGATTGAAATAGGTCACGTGCCAATCACACTTGTTGCAAGTGTGAATTGCACACAGCTGCTTTAATTCACGCTGGAATTCCACACGGAGTTGAGACACGTTTGTTTGAGGTAAATTAACGCTAGCTACTTACAATATATACAATACAATCCATATTGAATATCCACTGTAGTTGTCTACTTGTCCAAACATAATTTGGGCTACGCTGCAACGTTCATTTTACAGTCTATGTAACGCAAATTTTCCAGGTTAGCAAGCTAGACTGTTAATTAGCTACCAGCAAAGTTACCTAGCCAAAGTTAGGTTAGCACTAGCTAACGTTAGCTAGATAGGTTTGCATGTAACGTTAGTCAGGCCAATGTCAAAACTGGACTGTCTTAAGCTTAGTTACTATGTTTGTACTCTTGATGTTCAGGTCATGAGTACCAGACCAATACAGATGTGGGAAGTTAGAAATGTCACATGCTGCAGTATTTCACCTTCGCGGTATTTGGCAGGGAAATCCCGTTGGGAATCTCGTGGGATTTCAGATGGGTGTTATTTCGTTTTAGTGATGCACCCCCGCCAGGTGGCGTCTTTGAGCAGATTAAGCAGGCTGGGTTCAGTGTTTTTCTCCTATAGTCTACGAATGAAGCATCATTAAATTTCACATTCTTTAATTTAAATACTCTGTTGTAAAGCACTTTGAGCTGAATTTATCTTTATGAAAGGTGCTATACAAATAACGTTTAATTGTTATTATAACCTTGTTCTCAAACACATGTTTTCTCCATCTGGATGTAATTTAATTATTACGAACACATATATCTAGGCCTACATGCGCAGTTTCGCGCTGGCTACAGCCTATTATATGCACAGTTTTGCGCTATGTAGGCTATTATAAATAAGTATTATTCATTGTGGGAGCTTGGACTCGCTGGGGACTGGTGGAGAGACGCAGAGCCTCCCCAGACGCGACATCCTCCAGTTGGCTGAAGAGCTGCGCGCTCTGGCGTCCAAACAGCCACCGGCGGCGCCCCTCGCAGTGTCCACAGAAGAATATCCCCCCAAAAAATACCTGCATGGTGAAGACAAGCTGCAGCAAGAACAGAACTGTCTACCAATGCATGAAGTGCACCATAGCTGTCTGTGGCAGTTTCACTGCCAAGGTGCAGAGGATATGCGCGAAGTGTATTTGAGCTGCCGCCTCAACCGTGCGTAAAAGCAGAGTGCAACAACTCGTCACGAGTTACTCGTGTATCTACAACTAGTAGCCCATAGCCATTAAAACGGCTTATTGTTTTATTCATATATCAACTAGATAATTCGATAATAATGAGTAGCCTAGTAGGCTATAAAAGGAATTCAATAGGGCCTAATTAGCCTTAAGTTGTAGCCTAGGCTACAGTACAATCACAAGACGCATAGGCCTAGGCTACCGTAAAAAGCGTTGCGTTCTCATAGGCCTATTAACTTAGATAATTATTAATTAGATAAGTATTATGTATCTACGTTCTATGCTGCATCTGTACAGTAGACTACTGTTTTATTTGGATACTTGGCCAAAATGCTGTTCTTGTAGCCATTTCATCGATTCTTCTCCTTTTGTGAAGTGTAGGCTATATTCTTGTTAAAGTGCGGCCTAGGCTTTATTCTAAACAATATGAGAAAGGCGTCATAGGCCTACAGACACATACAAATCATATGTTGCTTTTAGTAACATTAAAAACAATGCAAATGCAAATCATGCAAAGTTGAAGGGCACGACTTCATCAGTTAGGCTAGTGTTGGCATGATCTAAAGATGCTCAGGTCATAATGTCCGCTGAAAATAATTACCTCTAAGCACAATTTGAATTCTATTAAAATAGGCTAAAATTAAATTTTCACATATTATGATTCCTTCTATATAATTTTTATTTTTTTTATTTGTAGCCTAGGCTATAGGCTTCTGCGATGAACTAAACAGCCACAATGTAGCCTGCTTATAGCGAGCGAGAGGGCAGTCTACCATAAAGTGTATAACCATAATGTAATATATCTAGACTACATGCATTGTGGTATTTCTTTATATAGCCCAGCCTGCCTATCAATTGTTTCTCAATAAACAGTTATGTCATCCTCTGAGTCCGAATAAGGAGGCTTATAGACCGGCAGCTCTAAATGCCTTCCCAATCAATGAGACATGGTTGTAAAAAAGATGTTTTATTGATGAAAAGGGTAAAACTGAAAAACATGTTAAGAGTCATTGCATTGATCGATGCAGTCCGTTCAAATAGGCATCAAAAGATAAAGTAGGCCCATTTAAAATGACCAATTACATCTTCAAATTCCTTCTAATCTTGGCCTTTGATAGGGTTTTTTCCCGCCCTACTGCCAATTATATCCGGACATTAACTATCTTGTGCATACAGAGCACAAACAATGAAACAATGAAACGAATAGATTTCCTCCCTGTCTGTCTGTGGCATTCGCTACCAGCAAACACTGAAAATACAGGTCCTCAATTTATTTAGATTAGAGTAGCCTATCCAACTGGACCACTCCAATGAATGTTGAACGTAGCCTACTTTTATTCTTTAGGTTTTACAGAATTGGCCTACAATGTCCACACATGCATGCGCCATATCTGACTAGCTCACCACTCGCCAGCGAACCTGGACTAGACTATTATAACACCCCCCCTACAAATTCTTTTATATTCAAATAAACTGGATGGACCGGTTTCCTAGGCCTGGATCGTGGGAAGGGGGGTAGCCTACGTTAGCGGGTGCTTTGCCATGACCGGCCATTCCTCATGTGGTGGATTGAATTCGCTAGTTTGATTGATAGATGGATGGATTTAACGTCCAAAGTATTGTGCAAGTATTGTATAGGCCCATGTGTAAGAGATGAATGGTTGTAACCATGAACTCAGCCAGAGGTAGGCCCTGTAGATGATCAGCATTATCACCAGTCTCAATTGATCCTACGTGTTGCCATTCATTTAAACCACCATCTCATCTAGACTACTTCTGTTGCTGCATTTTTACATTTATGCTTTCATGATTTTAGAGCGCAATAAACATTTTCCAGGAGTCCAATAAGTCCATCCATTCATCCAACTTTGTGCTGAGCGCAGCGCAGGCTGGTAGCCTACTGTCAAGGATCACGACTGATGCACTCCCTTAACACGTCTCGCAACTCCCCAGACCATCAAGAGAATTTCAATATGAAAGACCTTAAAGTGGGGTATTCCAGGAGGTAGCCTAATGTAGCAAGTCGTCGGTCTCCATGACGCACTGTTATGCTTGTTTGCTGTGTAGATCCAGTCATAGAAGCGGGATATCTCGTCCGGCGATTTGAAACAGCTGGTCAATTCACCCCAACAAGAATAGCCAAGAGAAGGACAAAAATGAAACCAAAAACGTTACTACTGGTCTTGAAACAACTGTGTTAGCCTAGTTCCATATGAGAACACTCCTAGGTCCAATTCCGTATAGTAGATCAGCCTGTGTCCACGTAGTTGCTAGCTGACTGGTGTGTACATTCAATGAATATCTGAAGCAATTATTCCCTATGTAGTTTACTATATGGGTAACACTACTTGGGGAATAGGGAGTGAGTGAACCATCTCAAGTCAGCCCCGTTAGCTAGCTTACTCGTCCTGATGCCATGTTCCATATGAGAACACTCTGCTAGCTAGCTAGTTAGCTTACTGTATTAAACCTCTACTTGTCCCGATACCTTGTTCCATATGAGTTAACAGATACAGACCCGACGACAGTTACAGAGATAGATACTATAGATAGATAGGCTTTGTTCGTTATAATTCAAATTACAACCAGACAGAAAACAAGGAGTTTGAGTTCACATAGTTGTTAGCTAACTGGTACAGTTGTTTACGTTGCAGTCTAGCTTACAATAGCTTCTCACGCCGTTCACTACCATTCCATATTTTTTCTGATTTAAGGTCCCATGACGGGTTTCTCTTCATGTTAAGATCATTCCTGTAGCTGCTTTGCTGCTTATGCGAGTTCGTCTCTGTTCCTGCCCGAGAAACAGAAGTTGAACTAATAGCATCAAAATCAAAATAGCTACAGGAATCATCGTTGTAAAGTTACCTATCTGCTTTTTAGCCACCGACAGCTGCCGTTAATATGGAAGCTGCTGTCGTGAGCTAACTTGCTATCACGGTCTGATCGTGCAGCTTCACAGCCTGCTACTAGCAGACAGCACTAAAGTTGACAAAATCACACTTGCACATCATTAGAATTCCAAACATTTATATGGGATTTATCATTCAAATAAACATGGAACCTGAATACTACCTGATATTTCAACCTGCTGCCATCAGTGATCGGCGCGTCTGCTTGTTTGCGTCATGAATATCTTACGCAGTGAAATTCCATGTAGTGTCCCAAAACTGTTAGATCATTTCCCATGTAGTTCACTATCAGTCGCACTCAATACATCCATGGTAGCACTACATAGGGAATAGGGAGTGAGTGAACCATTTCAAACACATCTCTGGTCAGCTCCGTTAGCCATCTTACTCGTCCTGATGCCATGTTCCATATGAGAACACTCAGTTAGCCTACTGTATTAAACTTCTACTTGTCCCGACAGTTAACAGATATAGACCCGGCGACAGTTACAGAGATAGAAACTATAAATAGATAGGCTTTGTTCATAATAATTAAATTACAACCAGACAGAGAACAATGAGTTTGATAACGGTAGGCTCATCTAATGTGCGAGATGAGCTACAGCAATGGGTCAATGAGTAGTATTACTGCGCCCTTATTGGCATGCGAGCGGTGGTGCGGAATGCCGTAAAGCGCCTGTTAGAATACCGCGGGTCAAGTTACATTCTTATGTTCTCACATCTGTATCTATCTCGGTAACTGACGTCGGGTCAAGACGTGGTGGCTGTTAAGTCAAATGCGCAAAATAACAGTATTGTAAATATATTTATTAGTAAAGATGTGGTGAACGTGAGGGTTTTGCGTTTTGTTTCTGGAACGCATTCAACTGGTAGGCTACTCGTAAACCCCGGAAGTAAATTTGAAGATGGGGAACCAGCTAATGTAGCCAAGTCTGAGCGCAGTAGGCTATATGGCTTCAGCACGATACAAAGAAAAAATAAGTTTGATCGGAGGTGTGGATCCATACAAAATTGACATAGTCACCAAGAGTAAAGATCACTCATTGCCAATCATATCCGGACATTAACTATCTTGTGCATACAGAGCGGCAGGTTTGACAGTGAGTGCGTTCACATGCACACTATACGCCGATCATAACCCGATAATTGTAATAATGCGATTATTGAAATGGTCTTGTGAACGCCTTTATCTGATTTCCAAAATCGGGGTAAGGTCTTAACACTAGAACTGCCAAAGACGATCGTAGCGTAGAGCCAGTCTGCGCGCTGTGCGCATGCGTGCTGAGCAAGTGGGGAAGCTGTATTTCGTTTCTAAAGACGTTTCTAAAGATCATATTACAGAGGCATGTGAAAACCACAACAAGCCCCCGCTCTATGGAAGCACAACTAGCGATTCATAAAAATAGATTGATGAAAACAACCGTTTCGCGGCAGAAAATACCTTTTTTAGAAGCTGCATTCTCGGAAGGTATATGATTACTGGTGTATAAAGGTATCTTACAAAAGCTGCCCAACTGCCTAACATTCCTTATTACATGGTGTTCAAGCAATTACCAGTCAAGGCTTAAGGATTGGTTGGGGTTGAGGTCCCTTGAGTCAAAACTGAACTAGGAAAGACTACTTTTAGTTAAGATTATAATATAAAGCAGGCACACACAAACACAAATTCATAAATGGAGGTACAGTAGTTGAGAGCTCATGGTACAATAGTTTTATTGGACAGAAAATAAGTATTTTGATGACGCATTTTTTATGCGCAAAGTGTGGACTTCAGGTAATGTGACGGCATTATTTATGTTGGTGGTGAAACAGCACTCCATCCATCATTCTTCACTCATCTGTCTCCTTATCAGGCCACTCAAGTGGCTGGAAAGCGATGGCGATGCACATTTCTCTGACACTGCACTACCTAAAAAGGTGACATGTAATCAATATAGGTTTTAACACTGAGCATCAGCAGCCAGGTTCACCTAAGCACTCAAGGTGCAGGATAGACTTGCACTTTATGGGGATAGTTCCCTCCCATAGTAAAGACAAGTAATGCTTTTAAAAGAACAATGATGCAAGAATGTGAGTATTTGATTGACATGTTACTGTCAATCAAAGGCTGCATATTGTAGTTGCCAATATAAGTCACTCCGAGCTTTATTTCGCACAACAGTGCAACCTTCCCTTTTTTAAACCTCTTCTAATTTTGATTTTGGTAACACATCAGTTCTACTGAACCGATATTAACTACTTGGATCTCAAAATACAACAAGGAAATGGCCATCATTGGATAATTGAAGTGTGCTTACTGGCTTGACCTGGCTTACAGGTCAAACGTGCTCCAGTTACTAACTGAGTCATGGGTCATAACACTGAAAAAGACCATAAGGAAAGACATAGAAAATAGGTCTCATTTTCAGGTCAGGGGGCGGAGCCTGAACTGAGAAAAATGGCTGTTGTGGCAATGGCTTAAAAACCATCATGTCATCGCTAGGAAAACAGCTCACATTTGTTTATATTCACAAGAAATGGAAATTATCAAATCTGTGTGTGTTTGTGTATGTGTGTGTGTGTGTGCATGCGTGTGGTTAGAGATATAAAAGTACCGATCCCCATGCCATTCAGCGAATTATCTCCCACCGCACCCCTATTACCATAATGAAACAGTCAGGTGGATCTAATATAAAAAACCTGATATCCTTTCCAGTGAATATACTATCCAGGCCTACTAGACAGGCGAGCCAGCCCTTTTCTCCGGAAGCTATTTCAATGGCGATTCTAAATGTCAGGTCCCTACCAAGCAAAACTTTTCTCATTAATGATCTTATATGTGAACGTAAATTAGACTGTATGTTCCTCACTGAAACCTGGCTAAATATAAATGGACCAGCAGCCCTCATTGAAGCCTCACCTCCTAACTGTAGCTTTTTTCAATCTATCAGAAGTGGGAAAAAAGGTGGAGGAACCGCCACCATAGCTACAGATGCCCTCAGCTGCAGGACCATTTCCTTTGATGATTTCGCCTCTTTTGAATACCACGCTATTGTCCTAAAATGCCAGCCCCCAGTTCTGGCAGTAACCGTGTATAGGCCTCCCAAACAATGCTCTGCCTTCTCTACAGAATTTTCAGAACTCCTGTCCATAATCCATACAAATTATGATAAGATTATCATCATTGGAGATTTCAACATACACGTACACACTGAGGCGGACTCGAAAGCTAGGGACTTTATCAACCTCCTAAACTCAATGGATTTTACCCAACATATCTCTGAGCCAACCCACAACCGCGGCCACACCCTTGATCTAGTTATTACTAAGGGCCTGACTATCACTGTTTCCTCTATTAGTGACCTCGCCCTCTCCGACCATTTCTGTATCTTCTTCACTGCATTGGTTCCTAAAGTCAAAAGTAGTACTGAGCGCTTTATCAAGAAACGTTATCTTACCTCCGCAGTAGCCGACAGTTTTAGAGAAATAATGACCACAAACAATTTATCAACTCCAGAAGTGGGGCCCTTAGGAAATATTGAAGACTTGGCAACCACCTTTAACACCAGAGTAAGGGCAGCCTTGGATTATGTAGCACCTATTAAACTGAAAAGGATCACAACCAATAATAAAGCTCCATGGCGAAATGAGGAAACATATCAACTAAAGAGAACCTGCAGAAGTTCTGAGCGTATATGGCGAAAAACCAAGCTACAGGTCCACCATAATATTCTCAAAGAACATCTCTCTGCTTTTAATAAAGCAATAAGAAATGCAAGGAAAGACCACTTCTAAAAATTGATATCTATCAACCGAAATAATTCAAGAGTGCTCTTCTCAACAATTGATAGCCTAATAAACCCTGCCGTAAAAACACCTGATAACCTGCTCTCTACCTCCAAATGTGAGGAATTTGCAGCTTACTTCAGAGATAAGATTATGAATATTAGGAGGAATATCACTCAGGAAAGGCCATGCATCCCGTGCACAGATCCTCTCCCTCCATGCAATGGACATATGAGCCTGTTTACACTGATTGACACAGAAATGTTGAGAAAAGTAGTATCCAAACTCAAAACCTCCACATGCCTGCTGGATCCCATCCCCACCGATTTTTTCAAAACTATTTTTGACTCTGTATCCTATGACATTTTATCCATTGTTAATGACTCCCTATCTACAGGTGTCTTCCCACCAATACTTAAAACTGCTCTGGTGAGACCCGTACTGAAGAAAAACAACTTAGACACTTCAGTTTTTAGCAATTTTAGACCAATCTCCAACCTTCCCTTTTTGAGTAAAATTCTGGAAAAAATTGTTTTCAAACAGATTAATGATTTCCTAGCTACAAGTTGTACCCTTGACCTTTTCCAGTCCGGCTTTCGTGCCCACCATAGCACAGAGACGGCATTAGTCAAAGTTGTAAATGACCTCAGAATTAATGCTGACTCTAAAGAGCTTTCTGTTCTCGTCCTCCTGGACCTGAGTGCAGCCTTTGATACTATAGATCATGCAATCCTCATCGAAAGACTGGAAAAGTGGGTTGGCCTCTCTGGTCCAGTCCTAAATTGGCTTAAGACCTATCTAACCGGTCGTGATTTCTTCGTCGCCCTCGGTGATTATAGCTCAGGAAAGATCCCTATGACCTGTGGGGTGCCCCAAGGATCGATCCTAGGACCTCTACTCTTCAGCCTGTACATGCTGCCCCTTGGCAGTGTCATCAGGAGGCACAACATTAGCTACCATAGCTACGCAGATGATACCCAACTCTATATTTCTGTAACACCCAGTAACTACAGCTTGGTTGACTGCCTTGTCAAGTGTATTACAGATATAAATGTATGGATGTCACATAATTTCCTCCAACTAAACAAGGACAAAACAGAAGTACTGATCATTGGAGAAAAAGCTGAAAGAGAGAAACTAGCTGCACACCTAAAAACTCTGGAAATTGACACCAATTGCCAGGCTAAAAACCTAGGTGTCATACTAGACTCAGATCTTAATTTCAAAAACCACATCAAGAATATTACAAAGACATCTTTTTACCACCTAAGGAACATTGCCAAGGTGCAACCCTTTCTCTCTCAGGCTGACACCGAAAGATTTATGCATGCTTTCATCACAAGCAGGCTGGACTACTGCAATGCTCTACTATCAGGCCTACCAAAGAAAGCAATCTCTAAGCTACAAATGATACAGAATGCTGCAGCACGAGTCCTCACTAAGACTAGACGAAGGGCACACATCACACCAGCATTAAAATCACTACACTGGTTACCAGTCAACTCTAGAATAGACTTTAAAATACTATTACTAGTCTATAAATCTCTCCACAATCACTCACCAGAATATATTTCAAACATGCTTGTTAACGTTAGCCAGCTGCAGTGCTGGTCATGTCATGTTGTTATTGTTGTGTAAAGTATACTGTAGTGAGGGGGACAGAGTGGGAGAGAGGGAGATGGAGAGAGGGAGGGAGGGAGGGAGAGAGGGAAGAAGGGGATGGAAAGAGATAGGGAGATTGTCTTTCTCTAATACTGTTAAGTTAAGATAAGCCATTTGTTATGTAATGGTGTGTTATGTAAAGCATAGCCTATAGGCTACTTTATTTAATTTATATGCAGTATAATTTATTTTTTGTCTTTTCACATTATTCCCTGTGCATCAGTAGTGTCACAAATTAACAACACCAATTCAGTTCTTTTAAGAATTTATAGTTGTCTTGTCTTTCCATCAAATAGTAGAAAAGTAGGGTATCGATAGTGGGATCGATAAAGACTCGAATCGTTAAGCAGTCTCAATAATGGTATCAGTATCGATAAAAATTAACGAGACCCATCCATAACCGTGATAAAACCGTGAACCGTGATAATTTTGGTCACTATAACCGTGATAGAACCGTAACATTTCAAACCGTCCCGTCCCTATAACACAGTGGTGCGTGTCATAACTATCGCCCGTAATAAATCTTAGGGCGGAATGGTAGACAGAGTCTAGGAGTTTCGGGGTAGTCAAAGAAGCATGTCTGTAGATTGTGTCACCATAGTCTTATACTGATAAGACAGCTTGAACAATTCTCTTCCTGCTGAACATAGGAAAGCTAGAACGGTTTCTATACAGGAAGCCAATTTTCTGCTGCAGCTTAGAGGCTAGACTGTCTACATGAGACTTGAAAGGGAGTTTATCATCCAGCCACAAACCGAGATATTTGTACTCAGTGACTCTCAATACGTGAGCCATTAGCCGTTAATAAATGGAGTCTATCATAATCAGTAATCCTGGCTCTAGAAAACCACATGAATTTTGATTTGTTAGGATTAAGGACTAATTTCAGATTGGTGAGAGCTTCTGCAGCACATTAAAAGAAAGCTGCAAGTTCTCAATGGCTTCCTGAACAGTATCCGCAATACAATAGACAATTGTATCATCATCATATAGATGAGCATGACAGTTAGTGCAGAGTCAATATCTTTAACGCTGGACTCACACGTATGCGTTTCAGGCTTCAACGTTGACGCTTCTCATTCACTTTGAGAACACTTTGAGAACACTTTGAGTTCGGCATCATGCGTTGCCGAACTGAATTGTGGTTGCGTTGTGGTTCAGTTGCGTCGCGTTGCTCGTGTAGCTTGCGTTGAGAGTTAAGCGTTACCGCAGCCGCCAGCCAATGGGTTTCATTCATAAGCCGCTGATGTCACAGGCTGTTCATGCTTCTCATCCGCCGCCATTACTCAACTGTTGTAATTTTGTCTGTACAATGGGTACCATGTCACTTATAAAAATTTTAACAGTTTTTCAGGCGAGAAAGTAACTACAGTAGGACCCTACTCATCCGAACTTCAGAGATCCGAACCTCCCGGTCTACCGGACGGGCTTAAAAAACCTTTCTTTTTTTTGTAGCCTGCTATCTGGTTACTGGTGGGATTTTCATTACAGTACTGTAGGCCTACTTGCATTTAAATCAGTCATAATAAACATGTAGGCTACTGTATCCTACTGTGAATAAAAACAGAACTGTATGTAGACCTACATCTTGCCTACTGTCATGTTTAATTTCTTAGTTACTTTAATGTTGAGGAGCATCGAGTAATTTTTCATTCCCAGTTAATGGACTTCAGGAACACAGACGTGTTGTAAGCATGTAGATTAGCCTACTAGGCCTATTTGTTAAAAAATAGCCTACAGCCTATAGCCGTTAGCCTACATCGGTTGTTTTAGAGACTTTCCTTTAGGCTGCAATAGCCTAAGACACGACAAACTGTCTGTCATTTCATTTATTTATTTATTTATTGATTATCATTTGCTCTAATTGTTCTAATGTTGGGTTGTTTTTAGGCTATACCATTTTGTTCTGCGAATACAGTAGCCTATCGATGCAGCGTAGGCCTCATTTGAGAATAAAGTACTGTATTTGATCAAAGCATGCACTCAAGTGGAAATGCGTTTATTTTATTCTAGGCTACTGTAGGCCTATTATAAGCTATGCTGTATGAGTTTAGTTGGCTATTTGATTGCAATTTTGATGCAATTTCACAAGTAATTAAGGGTATTTATCGGTGTATTATGAGTCTATACGAAACAAGTATATACCACATATTGAATTTGGTGCATTTTAACATATGTTTCAGTCATCCGGACATTTCAGAGATACGAACAACCTTCGGTCCCGTTGGGTTTGGATAAGTGGGGTCCAACTGTATGTAGATTCTCGAAATGTAGTCAGTTTATCAAAATACCCCCCTCTTGACTTGTTTTGAGAGATCGCTGGCTGGTGCTAGCTACATGACAGGCTATGGTTTTCCAAAAAAGTCATTTTAGACAATGTGATTGGTTGTTGCGAGCGTCAGGCGTCAAGCGTTGAAGCAAAGCCTAGCAACGCATACGTGTGAGTCCAGGGTAATATCCGTCACATTGCAGGATTATACAAAAACTACCAGAGTGATTGGAACATCTCACAAGTTGTCTCTTCTTTAGTTTGAGAAATCAGATGTATTTAAATCGAAGTTACAGTCTCTTCTTGATTCACAGGTAGGCCTACTGGAAAAATAATTGTATAAACTGTTTAATTTATTCATATACATGTAAATTATAAAGACAGTGTTTCGTACTGTTTTGGTGCCATTGTGATAGTGTTATATTTTCGGTTGGTATTCAGCCTACCTACAAACGCCATATAGTCTGCTTAGAAGGTGCGTGTATCTACAAAGTGATTTGAATGTTTTTACAAAAGAGTCAAGGGCAACTTGCACGTCATCAGACTCTCTTGGCCCCGTCTTGCACTTTTTCTGATAGATATACATGGGGAAAGAAACAGCTGTAATCTCCGGCTCTTGGCTTCTAAATAAAAATGTACCCAATGATGTAAAACTTTAATTTTTTCAGTTTCTTTTTTTTTTTTTGACTTGGCTATAACCAGAAAACCTTTGTTTTTTTCCCCAGCTGTTTCTTTCCCATAGGTCTATGGTATATAGGTCTTTGTTTTGCCCCCAAATGCGTCACGTGACTTGCAATACTGAGCTTGGTCACTGTGCTTCCAGTCCACAGCTGATCCTGGAGGTTCGGTAAAAAAAAAGATATTTCAGGAAGGAGTAGGACTTGTAACGGTTGTCGGTTTTACCGGTGTTACTTGGTGTTGGGGCATACACTGTGTATTCAGTCATTACTTTAACACTGCCCACGGTTGTTTTCTGTCCCCACCGTTGTTTTACCTATTTACTTAATTTTCGGATATCAGCGCCCACTCATCAAACTCCAACAAGTGTCTGTGATCTGCCCCTCCGCATGCGCACAGAGCACAGAGCGGAGTCTAGAGGAATCCGATTTCAGTTTCAATTCACGTGAAGAGAGTAGGGAGAGGGGAGAAAGAAGTTATGGCTCATGGCTAGCTAGCCTAGGTAAAATTCACCTAACCTAGCCACCAGAGTGGCTGTTACCATAAGATAGCTAGCTAGCTTATTCTAACAGCCTATTCTCTCACCTATTCTAGCACGTTCTCTCACCTATTCTAGCACGATAACAGTAAGGTAAGAATAAGATAAACGGTTGTTCCGGTTATGGAGGCCTAGAGAACAGACGTGCGGTACCAACCTCTGCTGAATGGCACTTAAATTAGCCGAATTCCACCCCACAATTGCAAGAATTTGACACCAACTTTGATTTAATAAGTGATAATAATCTACTAGTAGAGAAATTATGCCGTCGAAAAAGAATGAAGAAAAGATGAAAGACGAGAAAAGGCAGACGCTGAATGCTAATCCGTCGATTGCTAGCCATGCGGTTAGTGAGCCACTTGATGAACCTCCACGGTGGTTCATATCGGAGCTGCAGAAAGGTATGCTGAGAATTGAATCCATGATCGAGGGACGCTTGGCTAAATTTTCTGAAACGATGGAGAAAATTGTCAGTGATAACGAGGCTATTGGGCATCGACTTAAGGACGTTGAGACAAAACAGAGTGAGTTTGAAGACTGCCTGACCGTTATGCAGCAGGAGTTAGACGACTACAAGAAAGCTACGGGGAGCGAATTGAAAGAGCTGAGGGAACAACTGGACGATCAGGAAAATAGAGCCCGCAGACAAAATCTTAGACTGCTGGGCTTCCCTGAAGGAGTCGAAGGGAGGGACGCGGTGGCATTTATTCATGAATGGCTACCGAAGATACTTGACTTAGAAGGGGAAACTTTCGAAATTGAACGCGCACATAGGTCGTTGCAGCAACGCCCAACAGATGGCGCCAGACCCCGCGCTATCGTGATCAGGCTTCTCCGCTTCTCCGACACGGTCAAGATCGTCGATGCAGCCCGGAAGAAAGGCTCCCTGAAATATGGCAACTCGGCGATCATGATCTTCAGAGATATGTCTACCGCTCTATACCAGAAGAGGAAAGCCTTTGCTCCACTGAAAAAGAAGCTCAAGGAGAAGGACATCACTTTCAGATTACTACATCCAACCACCTTTATTATGGACCTGGAGGGAGGAAAGCGCACTTTCTCGACACCACATCTGCTGAAAACTACCTGAAGAAATATCATCCAGACTTGCTACCGTGAGACTGATCAGGACTGTTCTTAACTTCTTTCATAAGGAGAAATGTTGGTCTAGGCGGCAATGTTAGACTGCGACTGATTAGGGCTTAATTTCTTTTCAACCTGCCCTGATTTAATTTGACTGCTCGATGAAGGATTGCTGCTTCCGTGGGGACATCCACTGATGGACTGAACTCTCACGGGTCAGGATGCCTGCTGGACTTCTACATTTACTCAGATCTTGTTCTTTGGTCATTAGCCGAGGCATACATTGTGGACCCTACGCGTGAGTAGCCGTATAATGGCAACAGGGGGACATAGGTTACCAGGCTAACATATGGTTTACCCTGTTATACAGGTCTGTACTGTACATATTTATGTTCTAAGTAGCCTATGTCATCGACAGCAGATGCTGTCAATATGCTTATCTGGTCACATTCTTAAGAGGGTGACATGTTGAGTTACATCATGGCCACATGTTCTTTTTAGGGTTTTAGTCTGGCCAAAATTATTGTTACATTATGGGAGACCTACCTACTTTATAAAGTGGTGATTGTTCTATGGGATTGGGCTAGTAAATAACATTATCTAATGAGGTTTGGTATCGTTTAACAATGTAGCTAGTTAGATAAGTCACAGCTACAGGGAAATACGTCAATAAGACAAAAGGGCCTGTACTTCCTCAGTTGGGGAGGAAGTCAGGGAACGGGGTGTTGTATGGGGTTTAGTTTTTTATTTTTTCTAATCTATTCTGCTGACTTTAAGGTACAGGGTATAGAAATGACACACACAGATCGTATATTGATTGGAAGTGCACACCATATATGGTTTAATAATATACTGCATTACTTTATGGGAGAAGTAGATAGTGACAACTACAGTTCTTAGGTATTTGACATGGAATACTAATGGCATCAACATATTGTCAAAGCGTAAAAAGGTTCTCAGCTTCCTGAGAAATCATAAAATAGACATAGCTCTTCTACAGGAGACGCACTTAACGGATGCTGAACATGCTAAATTGACCCGTCAGTGGCAGGGCCAGGTCTTTTACTCATCCTTTACATCCCAATCTAGGGGAGTTGCCACGCTGATAGGAAAACATGTCCCTTTACATGTGGATAATGTTGAGAAGGATAAACAGGGCAGGTATTTGATACTTAAAGGCTCCTTAGCAGGTGAACCTATTACTATAGTTAATATTTACGGTCCTAATTATGATTGCCCTCAGTTCTTCCAGAGTCTGTTTTACGCGTTATCGTGCCCTTCTAGTGAGATTATTATTGGAGGGGATATTAATTTAGTTTTGGATCCTACTAAAGACCGATCATCTTCTAACCCCCAGGTTCTAACCCAAGCAGCCAAGGCTCTCAGAAAAGAAATGTTAGATTGCAGGTTGGTAGATATTTGGAGGGAGACACATAAATCACTACGTGAGTACTCTTTCTACTCGCATGCTCATAATAGCTATTCCAGAATCGACACCTTTATTGCTCATGCTGAAAAGATCCACCTGGTATCCTCGTGTGAATATCTAGCTATGACGCACTCAGACCATGCCCCTCTCATGCTTCTGATAGCTCAAAGAAACCCTGCCAGTGGAACGAGACTTTGGCGACTCCCCAGACATCTACTTAATGACGCGGACTATGTCAAACATATCAACACCAATATTGACACATTTCTTAGCGTTAACAAAGGGACTGCCTCACCGACTATTGTTTGGGAAGCCTTAAAGGCTTATTTGCGAGGGCAGACAATAAGTTATGCATCTTGGAAAAAAAAGCAACATCTGTTAAAAACTAGAACACTTGAATCAGAGATTAGGGCTCTTGAAAAGGAGCATTTTCGGACTCAAAATGAGAGGACCTTTGAGGCCCTGAACACCAAAAGGACTGAGTATGACATGCTATCTACTCGGGTGGTTGAAAACGCCATGGCCAGGACAAAACAACAATATTACGAGCATGGGGATAAATGTGGTAAATTACTGGCCTGGCAGATTCGGAAGGAGGATAGTTCGAGATGTATCCCTTCAGTTAAGACCAAGGACGGCACCTCTGAAATTCATGATCCTAAACGTATTAATGAAACGTTCAGAGACTTTTATTCTAACCTGTACACATCTCAGGGAGTAGATAATCATAAGATGGAGACTTTTCTAGAGGGACTTACCATCCCAGAGTTGACTGTGGAAACTCAGGTCAACCTGGAAGCTCACATTACTAAGCAGGAAGTTTTGGAGGCGATAGGCAGGCTCTCAGGGGGAAAATCACCAGGGCCTGACGGGTTTCCTATGGACTTTTTTAAAGTCTTTGCGCCCAGTCTGATTACACCACTAATGGATATGTTTCAGCATGCACTTGAGATCAATCGGCTACCTAAGACCCTGGAACAAGCTCTGATTATGGTCCTGCTAAAACCAGGCAAAGACCCGAAACTATGTGGATCCTTTAGACCCATTGCCCTCTTATCGTCAGAATATAAGGTGTTCACTAAGGTTATAGCCACTAGATTGGAAACTGTGATACCTAGTCTCATAAACAAAGATCAGACCGGTTTTGTTCAAAATCGTTTTTCATCAGATAACATTCGGAGGTTCCTCAACATAATTCACTGTGCTAAAGCTATCCCCACCCCAGTAGTTGCTCTTTCATTAGATGCCGAAAAGGCATTCGACCGTTTAGAATGGCCCTTTCTTTTTGCGGTTTTACAGAAGATGAATTTTGGTCCAAACTTAATACGAATGATACAAATTCTATATCTCAGTCCATCGGCAATGATCCAGACCAACTGTAATATATCTACTCCTTTCCCCTTGTTGCGTGGCACACGCCAGGGTTGTCCCTTGCCCCCTCTTCTGTTCTCACTAGCGATTGAACCTCTTGCAATAGCTATAAGAGCACACCCTGGTATTGAGGGGGTGGTGGTAGGACAGGAAAAGCATGTGATTTCCTTGTACGCGGATGACATTATGGTGTATTCATCCAATGCGGCGGCCTCACTTCCTGCCCTTTGCTCTCTATTGGATGAATACAGCTGCTTCTCTGGTTACAAAATTAATATGAATAAAAGTGTGATATTGCCTCTCAACACAGCGGCCCAAGGAATGTTGAAGGTCAACATCCCCTTCCGTTGGGAACCCCATAAGATCTGTTACCTCGGAATACAAATACCTAACCAATTAGATCTAATTTTCTCACTCAACTATGACCCCTTGCTTAAGAAAGTGGAGGCAGATCTGGGAAGATGGTCTTGCCTACCTATATCATTAATTGGACGAATAAACTGTATAAAAATGAATATTTTACCCAAATTTCTTTATCTATTTCAAGCGCTACCAACACCACTCCCCAAATCTTTCTTTAAGACTCTGGATAAACAGATTTCTAGATTTCTATGGAACGGTAAGGTTCCGAGGGTCAAGCTTGAGACCCTTTGTCGTCCCATTGACCAAGGAGGGTTGAATCTACCTAACTTCCAGCTATATTACATGGCTGCCCAGTCAAGGGGCATTTGGACATGGATTAAAGAATTAGAACATCCCCCGGCATGGAAACAAATTGAGCAGTCTCACACGTCACTGATGCTGTCAAGTATTCCATTTGTCCCCTCCTACCACAGTCAGAAAAGTGCCACTTCAAATCCAATAATAAAACATACATCTAAGACATGGCATCAAATCAGAGTCAAGTTTCAAAGTGTTCGTTCAATATATAGGTCCACCCCTTTCCATTTTAATCCTGTATTACCTGAGGCTCTGCGTGATGGCATTACTAGGGACTGGTATAACAGAGGTATATGCACGTTTGGAGACCTTTACGAGCACAACGATTTGAAATCCTTTGAGCAACTGAGAACCTCTTTTGGGCTTCCCTCTTCACATTTCTTTAAATATCTACAAGTTAGAGATTATATTAGAATACAGCTTGGAGGCAAGCTTGTCCCTTTGGAGGATTTTCAGCTGGATGTTATGATGCATGAGAAACACAACCCCAGAGGTTTCCTATCCTATGCCTATAATAAACTCATACGTTTTACAGAACATAAAGTACTTAATGCAAAGGTTAAATGGGAAAGAGACTTGGGCACAGATTTTGAGGACAGTGAGTGGAAGACGATCTGTGAAAGCTCTCAATCGTTCTCCTATAACAGTCGACACAAACTCCTACAGTTTAACCTCATTCATAGGGTCTACTTCACACCTTACCGTCTCCATAAGATAAGTGATAGCTACTCTGAACAGTGTCCTAGATGCAAGACTGAAACAGGGTCGCTGTTGCATATGTTTTGGACATGTAGATGCCTGGAGCAGTTTTGGAGATCTGTGTTGGACAATATTCAAGTAATTGTGGGGGAGGAGGTCCCACACAACCCAAGACTGGCACTACTGGGAGACTGCTCAGTTCTTCCAGCCAATTTAAAGGGCAGTATTCGTTTCATCAGAATGGCCCTAATTGCGGCAAATAAATGTATAGCCATTCGCTGGAAGGACCTGCCGTGTCTTTGTGGCTCAAGGAGCTCTCATCATACTTACCCTCAGAAAAGATCATGTTTAACCTCAGGAAAAAAACTGTACTTTTTGATAAATGCTGGGGAGACTTTGTAACCTTTTTACGAGATAGGACTTATACGTGATGTCAGTGTTCATAATTGATGCCAAATGCTGTATTTCTGTGATGGTATATGTACCTTCGGTGTGTGGTGTGCAATTTAATGCCTGTATATATTGTGTCTAGCTACTGTATCTGTGTTTGATTTAGGGTTGTTTATTGTATTTTATTTTGTTGCAGGGGTGGGGGGGGGTGGGGGTGGGTGGGTGATACCTGATACTTTGTCGATTGTCTTGTACCTTTTCTGTGGGAAACTAAGTAAAACGTCAATAAACAAATTGTAAAAAAAAAAAAAAAGAATAAGATAAACGGTACACTCTGTCCTGTGCTTCTTTATAATCAGAATCAGAATTTGTTTACTGCCATGTAGTTTTTCAACATACTATGGATATGCTTCAGCCATGGTGCATATTCCTAGTAGGCTATGTTGAAAAAGTACAATACATGGCAGTGTTTCCTACAGGATTTTGGGCAGCTATGGGGGGGTGGACCTCCAAGCCTCTAGAGGTGTCCGGAGGCATGCCCCCCCGGGAGAAAATTTGTAACATTGTTAATTTAAATGCATCAATTTGGCGCACTTTGAGAGCAAAATCAAGAAGGCATAGCAATTTAATCATCGGACCACATTTGGTTATGAAAGGGGATGGCAAAGAAGTAGTCATACACAAAACCATGGTAAACGAGACGGGACTTTAATAAATATAAATCAATATGAAATAACATCCAGTGTCGTGCCCAGTCTTTTTAAAAATGAAAATACAGGTAACACCCTGACAAACAACTCAATGAGCCCTTAAAAAATTTCAGTTCTGAAAAAGAAAAATCTGGGGGGGAAATGTGCCAATAGAAACTGAAATGACTGCAGTTGCTAAAAAGAGCCAGCTGACCATCATCTAATAGAGATCCCTCAGAGATGGCAATCATGCAGTCTGAACGAGGCTTCCCCTCTGACACTAACAGCTGTCACACACCAGGGCAGAGGGCCTGGACATCTCACTGGTCTAATATATCTCCCACCCTCTCTCCCTCCCTCCTACCATCTAATGAGCCTCTGACACTAACAGCGTGAGTGTGTGTGTGTGTGTGTGTGTGTGTGTGTGTGTGTGTGTGTGTGTGTGTGTGTGTGTGTGTGTGTGTGTGTGTGTGTGAGAAAGAGACAGAGAGAGAGAGAGAGAGAGAGAATGATGAGTGAGGGAGCTACCTGCCCTGCTGCCTCTACCTGCCCTCCTGCCACCTGAGAGTCAAGAGTCAGTCCCTCTCTCTCTCTGTCCCTCTGAGAGACTGTTGGCTGGAGAGGAAGCTCTCCTGCTTGAGTCAGTCAGCCCCTCCTTCTCTCTTTGTCCCTCTCCCACCACTGGCTCTGCTGGTTGAGGCTGCTGGCTGGAGAGGAAGCTCTCCTGCCTGAGAGTCAGAGTCAGTCCCTCTCTCTCTCTGTCCCTCTCCCGCCACTGGCTCTGCTGCCTGCTGGTTGAGGCTCCTGGCTGGAGAGAAGGCTCTCCTGCCTGAGAGTCAGAGTCAGTCCCTCTCTCTCTCTGTCCCTCTCCCGCTACTGGCTCTGCTGGCTGCTGGTTGAGGCTGCTGGCTGGAGAGGAGGCTCTCCTGCCTGGAGAAGCCATCTCTCCTGTTGTAAATAAAAATGTCACTGTTAGGCAATCCACTTTATTTTTTGACAAAAGCTTATGAATAATAATTATTCATTGGCAATATGTTTGGCTATTGACTTGGCATCTATTGCTATGTTATCCTAGCTAGCAAGCCAACATTACCGCAGGGTTGGGTTTTTTTACGTTACGTTTACCTCAGGCTCTGCAGCAGTTTCTTCATCTGCTTCTACTCTCACTTTCTTCATGAAGAATGTATATATCAGTGGCGGCTGGTGACTCAAAAAACTGAGGAGGACAGGAGGAAGAGAGGCAAACCGCCCATGGGCGCCTGGGGGCACTTTCCCTTAGTCAGTTATTATTTGAAATATCAGCTTTAAAGTGGATTTACAGTCAATTTTAGCATATGAAAAACTGAATAACACTTTATTTAACTACATTAAGCATTTATTTGTCATATTCATGATAAAATATTACAAAACAACAATAAAACATTGTAAGCAATAGTTGTTATAATGGATTGTACTCGTCTCTTAAGAGAGAAAAGAATTGATATTGGTGAGGTGCTGGTGATATATGAAAAATGTTTTTGATTAGGGGACACTGCAGGTGTGCTGGCTCTCAAACAGTTTGTTGGCAAATAGATTTGACAACTGGACAATGCAATACGTTGCACAGCAATGCAGTATCCAACAGTTCGCTCATGGCTAGCTAGCAATGGTATAGCTATGGGATTAGCTCATTTGGGTTGCTGTCAAAGCTGCCACTCTTATGTTGCTATAGCCTACAAATATCAGAACAATATGAACATTCAGTTGAAAGTTTTCCATCACCATCCATCACTGGATGAGGAATAAGCAAGGCAAAGCGATCAATTCTCACGCAAGCAGGAGCCAGGCTGTGCATTTCTCCGATCCGGTGTTGCGACCCAGTCTCTAGAAATGTTTTGGACGAGTTGCCGACAGTTTGCGCCTCCAGCCAATCTGCGCGCCTGCCTATGCAGTAGCCTGACGGGCACCTCGTAGCTTACGTTACCGGCTATAGCCAGCCAGTGGAACTGTTGTGTTCAGACGGCTCTAGCTCAAAAAGTATTTATGTCAGCTTAGATATTTAGATGGCTAGAATCAAGACAAATAGACAAACAGTTTGATGTATAATATGTCCCATAATACTTTCGGATGTATTATATTATGGAGCTACGAACACACAAAAAGTCTCCAATGGCACAGGGAAGAGAAACACAGACATCAACGCCGACCCAATCAGCCTTCACTGTGGTAAATCTGGAATCTGGAATGTGATTGGACTAACAAAATGGCAATATCTGAATCCTGTTCAGACAGGGCCGGAGTACATTACATTACAGTCATTTAGCAGACGCTTTTATCCAAAGCGACTAACAATAATTGCATTTAACGTAGGAAGAGCCAATGTACTACTACTTGCCAGAACTCAGAAGTGCATCTTCTTTCTGAAACAAGTGACTAAGAGCATAATCTAGTGCTGAACGCAAAGTGCAAGAATCACAATCTAAAGTACAGTGCAATATAATATAATACAATAAGTGCTTAGGTGGGAGGATTGTTGTAGTACTTCTTGAAGAGATGAGTTTTGAGCCTGCGACGAAAGATGGGCAGCGACTCTGCTGTCCTGACATCAGTGGGAAGCTCATTCCACCACTGCGGGGCCAGGACAGAGAAGAGCCGTGACCGTGTCGATCGACCGCAGGAGCCTCGGAGTGACGGGGCAACCAGTCGCCCTGAGGTAGCAGAGCGTAGCGGTCGGGAGGGGGTGTAGGGTTTGACCATGGCCTGGACTAATGTTATATGCAAACTTATCTAGCTAACGTTAGCTAGTGCTAGCCTAACTTTAGCTAGGTAACGTTGCTGGTAGCTAATTAACAGTCTAGCTTTGCGTTACATAGACTGGAAAATGAACGTTGCAGCATAGCCCAAATTATGTTTGGACAAGTAGACAACTACGGTGGATATTCAATATGGATTGTATTGTATATTGTAAGTAGCTAAATTAAACTTACCTCAAACAACTGTGTCTCAACTCCGTGTGGAATTCCAGCGTGAATCAATGCAGCTGTGTGCAATTCACACTTCCAACAAGTGTGATTGGCACGCAACCTATTTCAATCCACGCGATTTGCGGGGGAGGGAGAGGGGGAGTAGCCCAGCAGAGTACCATCAGCACAGCGCAAAACACAACAGCGTTCGAGTTTTTATTTATTTATTTATGAGTAGTCAAAACTTTCGATAACCTAAATTTTGCAGCTACGGCGGGACAAATTCATCCCCATGGATGAATTAGCATATGGGAAACACTGCATGGCAATAAACAAATTCAGATCATAAAGAATCTGCTCCAAAAAATCACTCTGCTCCAAATCTGCTCGTTTTAACAAGGAATACATTGATTAAATTACCTCAGAATTAATGCTGACTCAAAGAGCTTTCTGTTCTCGTCCTCCTGGACCTGAGTGCAGCCTTTGATACTATAGATCATGCAATCCTCATCGAAAGACTGGAAAAGTGGGTTGGCCTCTCTGGTCCAGTCCTAAATTGGCTTAAGACCTATCTAACCGGTCGGGATTTCTTCGTCGCCCTCGGTGATTATAGCTCAGGAAAGATCCCTATGACCTGTGGGGTGCCCCAAGGATCGATCCTAGGACCTCTACTCTTCAGCCTGTACATGCTGCCCCTTGGCAGTGTCATCAGGAGGCACAACATTAGCTACCATAGCTACGCAGATGATACCCAACTCTATATTTCTGTAACACCCAGTAACTACAGCTTGGTTGACTGCCTTGTCAAGTGTATTACAGATATAAATGTATGGATGTCACATAATTTCCTCCAACTAAACCAGGACAAAACAGAAGTACTGATCATTGGAGAAAAAGCTGAAAGAGAGAAACTAGCTGCACACTTAAAAACTCTGGAAATTGACACCAATTGCCAGGCTAAAAACCTAGGTGTCATACTTGACTCAGATCTTAATTTCGAAAACCACATAAAGAATATTACAAAGACCTCTTTCTACCACCTAAGGAACATTGCCAAGGTGCAACCCTTTCTCTCTCAGGCTGACACCGAAAGATTAATGCATGCTTTCATCACAAGCAGGCTGGACTACTGCAATGCTCTACTATCAGGCCTACCAAAGAAAGCAATCTCTAAGCTACAAATGATACAGAATGCTGCAGCACGAGTCCTCACTAAGACTAGACGGAGGGCACACATCACACCAGCCTTAAAATCACTACACTGGTTACCAGTCAACTCTAGAATAGACTTTAAAATACTACTACTAGTCTATAAATCTCTCCACAATCACTCACCAGAATATATTTCAAACATGCTTGTTAAGTACATGCCCAACAGACCACTCAGATCCTCAGGTACTGAACTTTTAACAGTTCCAAAAGCCAGGACCAAGAAACACGGAGAGGCAGCTTTTAGTTTCTATGCCCCCAACCTCTGGAACACCCTACCGGAGTGCCTAAGAAGGGCCGAAACAACGGAGGTCTTCAAGCGAGAACTCAAGACATACCTTTTCGACCTAGCCTACAATCACTAGCTAGGAACTTGAGACACAGAAAGGCAGCCTCAAACCTACCTGTGAATCCTCTGTATACATTGGTCCAGTAGATGCCCCACTGTCGCCCGCAGACAATAGATACCCCTGTGTCAGCTGTGGATGTTGTAGTACTTAGTTAACACACACACGTACACACAGACACACACCAGTCCACATCCAGCTTGGGCCTGGACCTGGGCCCAGTTCCCTTTCCCCTCACCCTACCCCGGATCCGGATCCTTTTCCCACCCCCAACCCTACCCCCGACCCCTGCCTCTAACTGGACCCAGGCACACCTACACTCACGCTCACACACATACAGACATACACCAGTCCTGGGCTCAGATCCCCTCCCCCTCACCCTAACCCGGGTCCGTATCCTTTTCCTACCCCCCACCCTACCCCAACCCCTGCCTCTATCTGGGCCCAGGCACGCACACACACACAGACACACATCAGTGTTTGCCACACCTCTCCCATGATGCTCTTATCCTTTCTTGCTCTAAAAATGTAGTTTGATGTAATGTATTGCTCTATATATGGCTCTGTGTGCTACTAACCCTGTTCTGCCTCCCCTCTCCCTAGTGCCTCTCTCTCTCCCTCCTATCTTCTAACCAGGTCCAGTGGATGCCCCACTGTCACCAGCAGACCACCCTGAGTCCGATAGATACCCCTGTGTCTGCTGCAGATGTCGTAACAAATTAGTTAACACACACACACGTACACACAGACATTCAACAGTCCACTTCCGGCTTTAGGCCTGGGCCCAGTACCCCCTACCCCTCACCCTAACCCGGGTCCGTATCCTCTTCCTACCCCCACCCTACCCCTGACCCCTGCCTCTACCTGGACCCAGGCACACTCACACACACACTGACATACACCAGTCCTGGGCTCAGATCCCCTTCCCCTCACCCTAACCCGGGTCCGTATCCTTTTCCTACCCCCCACCCTACCCCAACCCGCCTCTATCGGGGCCCAGGCACGCACACACACACAGACACACATTAGTGTTTGCCACACCTCTCCCATGATGCTCTTAGCCTTTCTTGCTCTGAAAATGTAGTTTGACGTAATGTATTGCTCTATATATGGCTCCGTGTGCTACTAACCCTGTTCTGCCTCCCCTCTCCCTAGTGCCTCTCTCTCTCCCTCCTATCTTCTAACCAGGTCCAGTGGATGCCCCACTGTCACCAGTAGACCACCCTGAGTCCGATAGATACCCCTGTGTCTGCTGCAGATGTCGTAGCAAATTAGTTAACACACACACACGCACACACAGACATACAACAGTCCACTTCCGGCCTTAGGCCTGGGCCCAGTACCCCCTCCCCTCACCCTAACCCGGGTCCGTATCCTCTTCCTACCCCCACCCTACCCCTGACCCCTGCCTCTACCTGGACCCAGGCACACTCACACACACACTGACAGACACCAGTCCTGGGCTCAGATCCCCTTCCCCTAACCCTAACCCGGGTCCGTATCTTTTTCCTACCCCGATCCTACCCCTGACCCTGCCTCTATCTGGGCCCAGGCACATTTATGCACACACAGACATACACCAATGTTTGCCATGTCTCTCCTATGATGTTATTAACCTCTCTTTCTCTGAAAATGTAATTTAATGTTATTTATTGCTCTATAAATGTTCTTAGCCGGTAGACAAACATACTCCAGGAGCTTGCTCGATCGCCTCGTTGAGAGGGGTCAGGGAAGAATTTTTACAGCTCACTTATCTGGCCCCCGGGTGATTACTGTTTTTTTGCTTCCCTCTGGAATATGTAGGGGTGGGATGTCTGCTCACCTCCCTTGTTCTCTGTAAAGCGCATTGTGTTGCCTCTGGGTATGAAATGCGCTATATAAATAAAGCTTTGATTGATTGATTGATATTGGAGCAGAGTGCGGGTTCTATCATAATTTATTCACAATTTAAAGTCAACCCAGCACCAAGTAAGATGTGCATATGATTACTTAAGTAAGTTCAACGTTTATATCTTACCTTACTCTGATTGCACATTTGCAGACAAGCTGTGGAGGCAACAACACCAAATTCAAATACACATCAGTGCTGTTCCACGTAAGGCAAAGGTCTAACATTAAAAATTAAAGTAGGTGCTCTTATTGTAGGCTAGACGTGTTACCGGTAATACCGGTGTTGTCATGGATTTATTCGTCAATGGGGAAAAAAAACACACTGTGACATCCCTAGTAGGACACATACTCTATAACATGACAGAGCGTAACCCAGTTCTTATTAATGGTACCCAATGTAGTTTTTTACCACTAGTATGCGCTCTAGAGCAAATTTGAACAGGTGGTCCCCGAAAAAATCGCGTACTACGCCATTGCGTCAATACGTGGAGCACATAATAGTGACGTTTCACACATCTTTGTTGTTTTCAAAACATTAGCTAAATATCATTTTGCGAAGAAATTACAAGGTAGGAAAGACATTCAAGTGATTCAACATGTTTAATAGACTACTAGGAACCATATAATCGAGGAATTTCGAAAATAAACCAAGAACGGATTGTTTTGATTCATGTTTCGTTGGGTTCCTTTAAAGTAGTCTAACATGACAAAGTGTTACCCAATTCATATGCAAGACATGACAGTGCAACCCAATCCTTATTGAAGTGCACAGCACATAATCACCACATAGGCCCATTGTGATTTGTGTTTTAATGTAAATGAGATCTATTTTTCTTATGACTAAATGGATGACCCACAATAGAACTTGTGAGCTAGAGGAAATTTCAGAACTAGCCGTTTCGTTCCAGGTCTGGGTCACTGCAACTATTTCAATAACTGATGACTCAAAATTCAGATTCAATATACAAACTAGGGCTGCGAGCAGCAGTGAGCGGGCCCTCGCACCCCACGCGTGTCTGAGTGTGGCGCCGTTAAAGGGTGTGCTATTTCAGTGTCCAGTACTGAGAGAAACTTCCTGTCACCAGTAGGTGGCGCTCTAAGCGTGACTCAATACCGACGCATAATTGTATACAAGACGGTACCTTGATGAAGCGTGAGAAATGTTGTGTAAATCAGACAAAGTATGTAGGAGTTATGAGGACTTCCTGGAAGCAGTAGGAGGCGCTATAATTATGACTAAATGCTGACGCACAGATGTGTTCACAAGATGCGACCTTCATCAAGCATGAGCAATTTGGAGTAAATCGGATAATGTATGTAGGAGTTATGAGTACTTCCTGTTTCACCAGTAGGTGACGCTGTAAGTGTGACTCAATACCGACACATAGATGTGTTCAGAAGGTGGCCTCCATAAAGGGTCAGCAATTTGGTGCAAATCGGATGATGTATGCAGGACTTATGAGGACTTCCTGTTTCACCAATAGGTGGCGCTATAAGTATGACGCAATACTGACACATAGATGTGTTCAGGACAGAACCGTCATGAAGCGTGAGATATATCGGACAAATTGGATAATGTATGGAGGAGTTATGAGGACTTCGTGTTTTATGGCAAAATGTCAAACTTTGGCGGGGCGCCACGGCAAGGGTGTTTGGTGAAAACTAATTTTTCTAGATAACTTTTGATCACAAAGGTCTTAAGATGAAGCTGACCGAATATGAAGTTGATCGGATGAAATCTGTAGGAGGAGTTCGTTGAAGTACGAGGCATGGAAATGGTAAAAACAAGGACAAAATGGCACATTAAGAGCAAAATGGCTGACTTCCTGTTGCATGTTGGGTATAGGTCCAAGAGACATTTTAGTGTGTCTCGATGAACTACATATGCCCACCGAATTTCCTTCACCTACATCAAACTGAAAGGTGGGGCTCGCCATTTTAAATTTTCCAGGGGGCGCTCTTGAGCCGTTTTGCCACACCCATTTCCGTCACCCATGAATTATCACATTTTTCACCAGGACTGACGTATCTGCAAAGTTTCATCCGTTTTCATCGATGTTTAGGCCGCCAAAAAGGCATTAGACTCAATACCGACGCATAGATGTGTTCAGAAGGTGACCTTCATGAAGCGTCATCAATTTGGTGCAAATCGGATGATGTATGCAGGAGTTATGAGGACTTCCTGTTTCACCAATAAGTGGCGCTATAAGTATGACGTGACTCCAACTTTGACACAATTCAAATCAATCCTTTGTAGACATTGGTCTCCAGATTATGTGTATTAATTTTTTGGCAGATTGGTGAAAAGCTGTAGGAGGAGTAGCATTTTAAGTGTTTTTCACTAAATCCAAAATGGCAGACAATCCAATATAGTATGCATGACGTAATAGGGTTCGTTTAACTCGGCTTGAGCCAAGGAATCATATGGAACCTTGATTTTGAAAATTGGACTTACGGGTCAAAAGTTGCGTGCATAAATGCATTGCCAACTTTGACATGTTGGTGGCGCTGGGCGTGTTGGGAGTGTTAGAGCTGAGGACATGGGACTTGGTGAGAGGGGTCATGGGACTGTCCCGAATCAGTGTGCCATATTTCATAACTTTCTACCATATGGTTCTATGGGCTGCCATAGACTCCAATGGCAGAAGAATATAATAAAGAAAGAAAGAAAAAAAAAAAAAGAATAATAATAAGAAAAGGTAGAAACATAATGGTACAAGTACAAGGCTAGACTGACGTGGGGACATGGACGGTTCAGAGAATTTCGAAAGTCAGACGTATGGTGGAAGGGGATTCGATCTCTGTACCTGCTGCTTGCAAGGCCGACATGCTAACCACTGTGCTACGCCGGATGTTGCGAAGGTGAATCACCCTAGTCCACAAGGCATGTTAGCCTTCGCTAACCCCGTAACCATATTAGCTGAATCCCAATCTAAGTCTGAGTCCTGAGCACTTAATTAATGTCAGCTGGCAGGGTTGCTTCCTCTCGGTTGAGTGAGAGGGGGGGGTGTCGTCGTTTAAATTGGCACACGGCAAAAAGTATACATAGCATAGCTCAACTATTTACTTCTTCAGAATCCAGACAATCATGCGAACATTTCCATGTATAATATGTCATTCGGTCTTCAGAAGTGTAGGAGAGGTGACGAGTTAGATAAATCAACACCGATTCTGTCATTTTCTAGAGTGTGGGTCCATTGTTTTCAATGGAGGGGGGGGAGTCATCATTCGAACTGTCACAGAGTGAAAAATATACATCGGAGAGCTTAGCTTTTTAGATTTTATGAATCCCAAGAGTCGTGTGAACGTTTTGATATATAATATGTGTATGAGCTGTGAGAATTGGAAGAGGGATGGCAGTTTAGAAAATGTGTGACTTTTTCCAAAATGCGCCTTTCACCACTCTGAAAGTGGTGAAATTGTGCAGAAGACCAAAAGTGTTCCTTGCATTCTGCAATCAAACAAATTAAGTAATAATGAAACCATGGGGTGTTTTGAACTCGGCATGAGCCAGGGAATCCATTGCTACTATAATTTTGAAGATTGGACATACAGTTCAAAAGTTACTGGCATAAACGCAACTCCAACGTTGACACGCTGGTGGCGCTAGAGTGCACGAGATGTCAACATGAGGCTTGGTGACAGATGTCATGGGTGTTTCCCGGATGACTGTGCCAAATGTGGTTTTGATAGATTAAAACATTAATGAGATATGATCCCAGTTCCTGTTTTGCAGATTTTCTGCCAATTTTGATGGATTCCTGCTTGTGCAGGCAGACAGCTTGGACAGCCCCCCCAACACTTAGACTCAATCAAGCTTTCCCATTTTAGCACGAGATTAGAGAAGACCAGTGTTGGGCAAGTTACTGAAAATTAGTAACTAGTTACAATTAGTGGTTACTGTAGCAAGTCGTCGGTCTTCATGACGCACTGCTATCCTTGCTGTGTAGATCCAGAAGCGGGCATCTCTTCCTGTTTATACCAGCGATTTGAAGCAGCTGGTCACTTCACCCCAACAAGAATAGCCAAGCGAAGGACATAAATTACACCACTAACGTTACTGCTGGTCTTGAAACAACTGTTAGCCTAGTTCCATATGAGAACACTCCTGGGTCCAATTTTGTACAGTAGATCAGCCTGTGTCCATGTAGTTGTTAACTGGTACAGTAGTAAGCTAGCTAGCTGACCCATGACCGCTGACGTCTAACCCGTGTCACGCGGATGGTGTTTGTTTACGTTGCCTATATATATGAATACTCTGCTAGCCAGCTAGCTAGCTAGTTAGCCTACTGTATTAAACCTCTACTTGTCCCGATACCTATCCATATGAGTTAACAGATATAGACCCGACGACATTTACAGAGATAGCTAGATACTATAGATAGGCTTTGTTTGTAATAATTAAATTACAACCAGACAGAGAACAAGAAGTTTGAGTTCACGTAGTTGTGGATGGTGTTTGTTTACGTTGCATGTCTAGCTTACAATAGCTTCTCAGCCGTTCACTACCATTCCATATTTTTTCTGATTTAAGGTCCAATGACGGTTTTCTCTTCCTGCTTCTGCCTAAGCACTCCACACTACCACAATACAACGGTGTCATGTTTTACTGAAGGAGAAGTGAAGAAGACGGTAGCTATCAGTGGCTAAAGCAGTTAGCTAATGTTAAGATTATTCCTGTAGCTAGCTAGCACTAGCTGTTTTGCTGCTAATGCGAGTTCGTCTCCATTCCTGCCCGAGAAACAGAAGTTGAACTAATAGCATCAAAAAAGCTACAGGAATCATTAGCAGACAGCACTAAAGTTGACAAATCACACTTGCACATCATTAGAATTCCAAACATTTATATGGGATTTATCATTCAACTAAACATGGAACCTGAATACTACCATTCCCTATGTAGTTAACTATGAGTAACACTACATAGGGAATAGGGAGTGAGTGAACCATTTCAAACACATCTCTGGTCAGCTCCGTTAGCTATCTTACTCGTCCCAATACCTTGTTCCATATGAGTTAACAGATAGGCCTATAGACCCAACAACAGTTAGGCCGGATTCATAGTCAATGCAAACTACATAAGCGCAAACAACGCAAGCTTCGCAAGGCCACGCAAGATCTCGTTGCGTCCTTGCGTGTCATGCCGAAATTTGTCACTTGACGCAAGCAATAGTGCAATTCCTTGCGTTTCCACAAAACAAAACAGAACGCACGCTCTCGAGTCATGTTGGAGCTTGCGTTCACAACGTAGCTTGCGTTGTTTACGTCGACTATGAATCAGGCCTTACGGAGATAGATACTATAGATATATAGGCTTTGTTCGTAATAATTAAATTACAACCAGACAGAGAACAAGGAGTCTAATGTGCGAGATGAGCTACAGCAATGGGTCAATGAGTAGCCTAGTATTACTGCGCCCTCTATGGGCATGCGAGCATGGTGCGGAATGCCGGGTCAAGTGACATTCTTATGTTCACACATCTGTAACAACATTTAACAACAACGATGGTACACAAGCCTATCCCTCAAGGTCTGTAGCTGTGCACTTTATAAAATAGTTATTGATGTCCTGTCTATAGGAAAATGCCTATCTTCTTAATACAGTAGCTATTCCTAAACGTGTGGTTTTGTCCTAGACTATCCCAGATCGCATAGGCTATTGTATCTTTCCTTAAGAAATCCTAACTATTCAATTCTATCTCAAACGGTCGGTCTGCATTTCAATTGATAGTTTCTCTATCCTACTGGGCTGGAATATTTGGGGCAGATTGCCAGGTCAACACTTAAAATCAGTCAGGTGGTACTGTAGGTGTAATGAATTTTGAAGCGAGTAGCCCATTAGAATGAGAGAAACAGCAGTAGCCTGGTTAGTTTGCTCCAAATGCAGTGGATGCAGGGAGGTTGAGTGGAAAAATAGCTGGCCAGTAGTTTGTTGGCAATTCGTTTTGACAACTGAACAGTTGATGTTGCACAGTAAATGCAGTACATTCTGTTCATGGCTAGTTGCTATCGTAATCAGGACTGGCATCTATCAATCAAACTATTGAATTCAGCCCAACACCTGCGGCAGACAGGCAAAACTTTGAAATGGAATGGAGCGGTCAAAGCCGTGGCTGGAACTCGCTAACGTAAGTAGCAAACCCCTCCCCCACAATCCATTAGCCCACTGGCTGTGAAACACATCCATCCAGTTACTGTGAATATGAACAGGTAACAGTAGGAGGGGTGTTGCAATAGCTTAATCGAGGTTCATTGCTGGCAAGTGGTAGGCTAGTGTAGCAAGTCGATGGAAAAGTCTAGCTGCAAGCTAGGTAATATCGGCAAACATATATCAACCGACCAGTTATCAAAACTAAATACCATCAAACAGGTTATGCTAGCTTGTTTCCAAATAAATGTCAAGCTTGTTTGATTTCACTGCCTACATGGGCAGCCTACCAGTCGCAATTGACAGTCAAGCGGTTGCATTTCTTCTAAGACAGTCAGTCTTATCGAAATAATTATGTAATATTTCAAAAGTCAAAAACCAATCATATCAGGAAAAATATAGGCCCTATTTTTTCACAATGAAACAACTGTTGCAGCAGTCCTGCAGCCATTTTTGAAGCGAGTTACCTAGTAGAATGAGAGAAACAGCAGTAGCCTAGCCTAGTCAGTTTGCTCCAGCTGCAGTGGTTGGAGGGGGGCTACCAACGCATGGTACATTTATTTGATTCAAGGCACACCCAAACACAGCAGCACAAGTGGCACAACCGTTAGTACAGCAGACTTGTAACTGCGTTATACCTACGTTGCAACACTCATGACCTACATTTCCCATCACCTCAGGCTCGTCTTCCAAGTCATTGGCCGTGTCCGAAATGCATACCACCTGCTACTTGCTATATAGTAGGCACTATATAGTAGGCATACTACATACTATATAGTACCTACTGTTCCACAAAACGCGTGTAGTATGCGAGAAAATACAGCATGCTACTCGAGTAATCCAGCGGAAGTGACGGGGTGCGATACTGTTTACTCCCGCGAAGCTGTGGTACAATTATCCGGTGTTTTCTGTGATCATTTTGTGTATTATCCACAAAAATGTTGCCTTTTCCTGGCATGGGATGTGCGGCTACTGCTGCCGCCAGGAGAAGTCGTGTTAACGCTGCAAGGAGAAGAGCCGTCATGAGATCTTCTCGACATGCTTGTAGTTGAGGTGAATATTGAACGTTAGCTTGCTAGCTACGCTAGTTAGCTAGGTTAGTTGATAGCCCCGCATGTGCTGGCTTGGGCTAGCTATACTGTTACATTTGTACCAGGGATGTTATATTAAATAGATTCTGAGAGGAGGCAGGTAAGCAAAACAATAAAACTCAACTCATTTTAAAGAGGTGGGTAAACTGAGTTTACCTGGGTTTACTCATCACTACACGCCTGCTTTGTAATGTTACATTTTAGCTCTACAGATAATGACATCTATCTATTATCATATTGTAAAGACAAGTATATGCCATACGCACAAATGAGTTAAAGTTTGCCCTAATAATATTCCCCCTGTAGGCTCACATGGAAGACAGAGGTCCTCACCAAGTCAACCTCCACATCCCTGCTGAGGACCTATTTTGACGGCGCGGACACAAGGAGGGACTTCAGATTGTCAAAATCGACACAGAGGAACCTTGGTGATGGTCAGGGAGGATGGGGCAAGACCATGGAGGTGCTAATAATAGCAATAACAATAATAATAATAATTAATTGCATTTTGAGCTTTTCTCAGTACTCACCCTTTACAATGGTCTTGTCATTCACACACAGGTGCTAGTCTTTGGAGGTAACATTACATCAGTCATTTAGCAGACACTTTTGTCTAACATTACCTTAGTCATTTATTTAGCCGACACTTTTGTGTGTCTGCTAAGCGACTTACAGTAGGCCTAATTGCATTTAACCATTTAAAGGTTGAAGACCTTGATGGTGGCCATGGTCCTGCTGCTGCAGATCATCCCAACCCTGGAGATGGCCTCAGAAAGTCTCGCAGTGGCAGCATCAGCACCAGCACAAGCTGCCTGGATCCCAGCTCTTGGTGAGCACGACTACCCCCATCCTGCCATAAGTACAGTAGTCAGTCTATCAGTTCATGAGTGTGCTTTGCCTTGTTCCTTATAGACAGCCTTGAGGCTTTAAACACCGATCAGTTGGTTATAGGCAGCCTTGAGGCATTTGTTTAAATGTATTTGTATTTAAATGTATGTGTAACACTACATAGTAATCAGTTCTTTAAGTTTTTTGGGGGGAGACAACAGATCAACATTCTCATCGCATCTCCTGTCAGTACCTTTTGCAAGGAAAGCTAATGATCTGACCAAATATAAACAAGTCAAAAGTATATTTGAATACCATTGTGTAATAAAAAATATCCAAGAAATGTTTATGGTTGTTTTTCTTCCATTATACATGTAAAGGTTACTTCTTGATGTATTAACATTTCAACAAAGTGTAATATCTACACATCAGACACATTGTCTTGATATGTCTACATGTCATGTACAGTAACTTTGAAGGTCTTAACACAACACGCAGAGCGCTTTGGACATGTAACTCCCTTATCAAGTAGTCGTTAGTCAGACACATTAAACAGTGATGCTTTCATAACCGTCTCTTTTGTCTCAATTGTTTAAACAACTTCAAGTAACGTTAGGCTCGGTGGCTTAGGTTAGCCATTTAACAACTCATCACAATTTCGACATTTCTTATACATTTCTTAAGCAATCATGGTCATATTACATGGAAATGTTGCTCTGTTTGTCTTGATTCTAGCTATAATAACATTTAAGCTATGACATTAATACGTTTTGAGCAAGAGCCGTCTGAACACCTGTAACGTTAGAAGCCTATTAACGTTAGCTGGGCTAGCTAGCTAACGTAACGTCCACCACAGAGATCAATGCAAGCAGCTAGCGAGCATGACGTTCTTTTTCGAAATGTCATTTCTACCCCACCTATATACACAAAACTGCATTTGTAGCTCTGTGTCGTTATAACTAAGATATCTGTCAGAAAAAACACTTTTTTCATCGACAAATGAAGTCAATACTTACATTTGAAAGTTCCCGCTGCGGTCCCGGTGACTTGTAGATCCACTATATAGTAGGCGAAATACAGTATGCACAGTTTTGATGTAGCATGCTGCATCTCGCCTACTATATAGCAGGTAGTATGCATTTCGGACACGGCCATTGTCAGTGTCTGACGACGTTGATCAGAGGAGGAGGAGGGGACAGGGACAGCGAAAGTAGTAATCACAGATCAGCTGCATTCCTTCGAAGATCCCAGTACGTTCATGTTTAGCAGCCTTGCAATTTCATTTTCTCTGCATATTGTTAGGCTTGTTATAAAAAAGATGCTGATCATGCCGTTTGATTTAACTCAGACAGAGTTGCAATAATTTTGTGAACTTTTTATACCGGACATAGCCATGGTTGATGAACATGATAGCCTATAGCCTATTACAATAACCAGCGTGCGAATTGCTGGGGGGGATGATTTCCCCCCCTCTGGTTTTGATATCCCCCCCTCTGATCATTCATTTTTATCGGCGGTGGGGATAAGTTTTTATCCCTGCTTCTGGTCAGACTGAATATAGCTACAATTTCCTGTGCCCGAAAATAGATGGCACATTTTAGAAAAACTACACTAGCTATTTCAAAAATATGATTTAGAACAGATAGTTCTAACCACGCGTTTGATTGTCGTGGCAACTGTCAACCAAGCGCCTACTCTAACTAGCAAGAATTAGAAATGAAACGGGGTCAACAAAGCATTTTGTCATATGTTGCTGTGAGGATTTTGGAGGCTGCCCAAAACACCAGAGGTCCGTCACCAAAGCAGATTCTGCTAGTGCTAAACATCAGTAAGTGACAGGATGAATATTTTATTATAATACAATTATTGTGGTGGGTGATAGCGGCCAATCGTCAGCATGTATTGCTTTTGTTTTGCTACAAATCGCACCCTGGCAATAACCATCAAACACGATTGGTCAATTACATAGCCTACAGTGTATCTATAGACCCTTACCAACCCCAGTGACCGAATCGCGTTTACTTTATGCTTATACGCTTTAGGCTACAATCTGAATTGGACAATAACACACAGATGATAGCCAAGACATTGTGGATAAAGTCGATTATTAGCTATATGAACGATTGCGAACTGACTCATTTCAATAGATTGCATCTACAAATCCACCTCTCGTTTCTACACTTCAAAACTATATTTCCTAGTCAAAATTGATTCCCACAGATTTATGAAAGCAAATGTTTTGTTTTATTAGCAGCTAAATCTGAGGCGCGATCAAGGATGTTTTTACAGCGGGTGTAGATGACTAATGTTAGCTGTAAACAGCACTGACAGGCTATAATGTTTAGCTACATTTCAATCGATCACGTCTACAAACCATGTCTCGTTTCTAGACTTCTTTAGAAGTGACAGCAAACCAGGCCAGGTCCAGCCTGGCTTATGTGTGTGGCTGGCTTGTTTCTGTTCTGGACTGGTAGGATGGAAGCTAGTCATGCCACTGAAATAGCTGTGAATTGAAATGACATGAAATAATGTCTGATAAATTAAGATAGGTCTTGTCGCCTGGACACATCAGTTCCAATGCTTCCAATGTTAATCCAGGACAATAAGAGCAGGATAGCCAGTCAGCTCATGAGCTCACAACAACTAGCAACAGCTTCTATAACATTAATGGTAGCGGTCAGTGGCTAAAGCAGTTACACTGATGTAGAGGTCTTCACGGGTAGGTAAATCTGAGAGAAACCGAACCGGACCAGAGACCTGTATGGGTCCGGGTCCACATTTCCACACTTTTATTATGGTCAATTGGGTTCGGGTGGATCCGATTCTATTACCTCGGGTCCCGGGTCTGTTTATCATTATGTATAATACCCGAGAGAAACGCATGACGCGAATTCAGTGAGACCCCGGGCGCGACACGAGTGGAGACACGGCAGCCACCACCAGTAGCCTACCTTGTGAAAAATAAGCTGAAAGAAAATGAATATAAAGAGATCAAACCTAGTGGCAGCTTTGTGTAGCATTATTTATTTACGGCCGTTTAATTTCCATGCTGCCACATCACAGCCTGACAAAACAGCGATTGATCCTGTCAAGAATGAGAGGATAAATCGCAATTCCATCCAACTGTGATGCAACAGCATGCAAGCCAACAGCCGTGACAGCCTAAGCGATCAATGCTACTGCTACTACTGCCTGTCGGATCCGTAAAATACCCGATCCGACTCGTGTCTCGGGTCTCTGTCCTACTCCTGCTCTTGGACAAAATCGGGTCCGGTATACATCCATCCATCCATCCATCTTCATCCGCTTATCCGGGGTCGGGTCGCGGAGGCAGCAGTTCCAGCAGGGGGCCCCAGACCTCCCTCTCCCTGGCAGCATCAACCAGCTCTACCTGGGGAATCTTTATCTGCTCCCAGGCCAGTGCGGAGATGTAATCTTGCCACCTAGTCCTGGGTCTACCCCGCGGCCTCCTCCCAGCTGGACACGCCTGGAACACCTCCCTAGGCAGGTGCCCAGGAGGCATCCTCACTAGATGCCCGAACCACCTCAACTGGCTCCTTTCGACGCAAACGAGCAGCGGCTCTACTCCGAGTCTCTCCCGGATGACTGAACTTCTCACCCGATCTCTCAGGGAAACCCCAGCCACCCTCCGGAGAAAACTCATTTCGGCCGCTTGTATCCGTGATCTCGTTCTTTCGGTCATGACCCATCCTTCATGACCATAGGTGAGGGTGGGGATGAAAATAGACCGGTAGATCGAGAGCTTTGCCTTTTGGCTCAGCTCTCTTTTCGTCACAACAGTGCGGTAAAGCGACTGCAGAACCGCACCAGCTGCTCCGATTCTCCGGCCAAGCTCGCTCTCCATGGTTCCCTCACTCGTGAACAAGACCCCCAGATACTTGAACTCGTTCACTTGGGGTAAGGACTCATTTCCTACTCAGAGCAGACAGACCACCGGTTTCCTGCTGAGAACCATGGCCTCAGACTTAGAAGTGCTGATTCTCATCCCAGCCGCTTCACACTCAGTTGCGAACCTATCCAGAGAGTGTTGGAGGTCGCAGGCAGATGATGCCATCAGGACCACATCATCTGCAAATAGCAGTGACGTGATCCCCAGCTCACAAAACTGCAACCACACCTCTATGAGGGGTGGAAGTAACAAAAATGAATTAATAAATATGTGGTCGATTAAAATGCAATCGAATTAAATGTGTGAATGATTAAAATGCAATCAAATTCAATTATTAATTAAATTAATAATTAAATGATTTATTAAATTAATTGTTAAACTGCACTTTTATCATTAGAGTGCACTTTTATCATTAAAAGTGTGGTTTTATCATTAGAGTGTGCTTTTATCATTAAACTGCACTTTTATCATTAGCGTGTGCTTTTATCATTAGAGTGTGCTTTTATCATTAGAGTGCGCGTTTATCATTACAGTGTGCTTGCACTTTTGTCATTAGACTGTGCTTTTGCCCTTTCCCAACACACACCACTCTAACGATAAAGCCTTTATCATTAGACTGGCGTGTGTTGCATGTGTCAATCAACTGACCACGCCCACAGGTGTACATCCAGGCTATCCCTGTCGATTGGACATGTCTGGTCTCGACCAGACAGGCGATTCTAGGGGGTGGCCCAGGTGCCACCCCTGTGATTTTGTCTGTATTTGTGTCATTTCTAATGAATGAGTCAGTGTCATAACTTAATTAAAATTGATTGAAAATATAGTCTGAGGGACTGATCTTTAATCCCCTAAATAGTTGAGCCTCCTACACACCCCTTAACAAAATGTACAAAATGGTTTAGTCCACCACAGAAGCTCACGGACACTGCTTTCTGCAGGAGCAGGCAGTTAGCTAACTTTACTAGAAGGTATTTGAACTTGGCTCACATATTCTTTTACTCCCCCTCAGAAAGATGTTTTTTTGAGTGTGTCAGTAGTTAAAACGTTTAAACAAAGTTATTTTCTTTGTAACACGATTTAATGAAAGCTAGCTAGTGTCATCATCGTCTCTCCACTTGCTTGTAAATCTAAAGTCAGCTAGCTAGCGCTATGATAGCTAGCTAGCTAGCTGAAATGCACATTAGCCTTCATGAAAAACATGTTACAAAAAACGAAAGTTTTTCTGATTGCTAGGCTAAATTTAAGGTAATCTGCTGTCCTGTCATGGGAGTGGGACTAGAATTGAACTCGCATGATACTCCATTTTGTCATCAGATTGATAGTAGTAGCTGCTACTCACACTCGAAGGTGGGTGGAGGGGATGAATTGGCTGTTTTTTTATCCAAAATTGGTCATTTGTTTGATGCTCTTTGTCACCTTTTTCATCCCAGATGAGTTATCATCCCTGAAATGTGTTATAAAGTGATGTCGGTCATGCAACTATAGTAGGACTCCACTTATCCGAACCCAACGGGACCGAAGGTCGTTCGTATCTCTGAAAACTTCTGTTAAAATGCATCAAAATGCAGCTCTCGCGCAGCAGACTCGTTTGCGTTTTGCGCTCGACATTAGAGTAACAAATAAATGAAACGTGACAGTAGGCTACAGCCTACAGGCAACATGTAGGTCTACATACAGTTCTGTTTTTATTCACAGTAGGGTGAGGTACTGTAATGAAAATCCCACCAGTAACCAGATAGCAGGCAAAAAAAAAAAAAAAACATTTTTTAAGCCTGTCCGGTAGACCGGGAGGTTCGGATCTCTGAAGTTCAGATGAGTGGGGTCCTACTGTATTTACAGTATGAAAATAAATCAGAGCATTCAAATGTAAGACAGCAGCCAGAGCAGCCAGCACTGTTTGTAATGATGAAAAGGATGACAGACAGAGCCAGCTTGGATGTGTAGCCGGAGTCTCCAGCCTTACACATGGGTAGGCAAAATCCTGCTAGTTCCAGACTTCCCATTGGTAAACATATTTAATTACCTTGATCATGTCAATGAGATTGTGGTTAGTTTAATTTCAGACAATGAACAAGCAAATTAACATTTGCTTTTCGATGGAGATTGGTTTATGGTGTCATTCGGGCTTGTTCTGCAGCAGCGCCAGGTTCTGCAAAATCTGGTTCCCGTGGTCCCGAAGACGAGGGGATGTTACCGACAACAGTGCTGGCAATGGTGACTCTTAACATGCAGGCTGTGCACATCACTGTATGTAGCCTAAAACCTACAGGAAGTGGCAGGGAGCAATGCAAGTTTTGTAAATAAAACTGCATTTTGGCACTCTTGATCTTTTTCAATTAACTGCTGTCTAGTGTAAGACGTATTCAGCTGCTGCAGTATTGTTGTTCATAAACTGGCTGAATGACGTGTGATCTGATGATTTTTTTTCTGAATGTAGCCTAAATATGGAGGTACCATGTTAAAATAATAAATTATGGACAGTGGACACTTGATTACATTTGTTTGGTGTCATGATTTTGACATTTCAATCACAAAACATGACAAATATGGACCATTCCTGTGATGTGTGTGCTGAGGAGGCTGGGGAACCAGTGTGAGTACAAATTATGGTAGGCGCTTATGCAGTAAAGTTTATTAAAATCGTTTTAATTATTGTGATTCCTGTAGTGGGTGGAAATATACAGTTTGTAAAAAGAAAAAAATCTTTAGGCCACTATAGCCAGTATGACTTGTGCTTTGGGAACGTGTGTTTTGCTTCTTCACATGCACGCATGCAGAAAAAAACAACTGAATTGCCACTCCGGCATATCTCTGTGCCCCCCCCCCCCCCCAGTCAAAAAGGTCTAGAATCGCCACTGTCTGATGGTATTGGGGTGTACTCCAAGGCACTCAGCTATTCCAAAGGCGAAATAGCCGCAATTGACAAACCACTCCAACGTTTCCTGAGAAATGTTTAAACATGGTCTCCCTACTAAACCACGTCTGTCTACATGTACGTCAAAGGGAAAAACTGGCTTCAGTTAGCTGTAACGTTAGAAGTTCGCTTGTAGCATCAGCTACTAGCTTGACCACCCTTGGATTTATTTAAACTCCGCTAGCTTGTGCATTAACAAGAAAACATTTGAGCCATTCCAAGTTGAAAAGGAGGACGTCATCGCTTGGGCCGCTGATAGCAAGATCTCGACAGACTCTAAATTTATTTACAATAAAACCCTGCACATCAGAGGCTGCCTGCGCCATTTTTTGAAAACTGTGGTCATGCGCATGACATTTTTCATCAAAAGACATGTCCAATCGACAAGGATAGCCTGGATGTACGACTGTGGGCGTGGTCAGGTGATTGACACATAAAACACACACCAGTCTAATGATAAAGGCTTTATCGTTAGAGTGGTGTGTGTTGGGAAAGGGCAAAAGCGCAGTCTAATGATAAAAGTGAAAGCACACTGTTATGATAAACGCACAATCTAATGATAAAAGCACACGCTAATGATAAAAGTGCAGTTTACTGATAAAAGCACACTAATGATGAAAGCACACTTTTAATGATAAAAGCGCACTCAAATGATAAAAGTGCAGTTTAACGATTAATTTAATGAATAATTGAATGATTAATTTAATGAATAATTGAATTTGATTGCATTTTAATCATTCACACATTTAATTCGATTGCATTTTAATCGATCACACATTTAATTAAATTGCATTTTAATCGACAACATATTTATTTATTAATTTTTGTTACTTCCACCCCTCATACACCTCCGCGCGGCTACGCCTCGATATCCTGTCCATGAAAATCACAAACAGGATTGGTGACAAAGCGCAGCCCTGACGGAGGCCAAACCCCACCGGAAAGGAAGACGACTTACTGCCGAGGACACGGACACAGCTCTTGCTCTGGGTGTACAGGGATTGGATGGCCCTAAGTAGGGATCCCCTCACCCCATACTCCCGTATAACCCTCCACAAGACCTCTCGAGGGACCCGGTCGTAAGCCTTCTCCAAGTCCACAAAACACATGTAGACAGGTTGGGCAAACTCCCAAGCCCCCTCCAAGATCCTTGCGAGAGTGAAGAGCTGGTCGGTGGTTCCACGACCAGGACGAAATCCACATTGTTCCTCTTCGATCTGAGGTTCGACTATCGGCCGGACCCTCCTTTCCAGCACCTTGGAGTACACTTTCCCTGGGAGGCTGAGTAATGTGATGCCTCTATAATTGGCACACATCCTCTGGTCACCTTTTTTAAATATTGGGACCACCACCCCAGTCTGCCACTCCTTTGGCACTGACCCAGACTTCCATGCAATGTTAAAGAGGCGTGTCACCCAAGACTTTCTGGACGGATCTCATCAGTTCCTGGGGCTTTGCCACTGTGGAGTTGTTTGACTACCTCAGTGACCTCCTCCAGTGAAATTGACGATGACCCCCCATCATCTTCCGGCTCTGCCTCGATCGTAGAGGGTAGATAAGTCGGGTTCAGGAGTTCCTCAAAGTGCTCCTTCCAACGCTCAACAACCTCCTCAGTTGAGGTCAGCAGTGTCCCTTCCTTGCTGTATACAGCTTGGATGGTTCCCCGCTTTCCCTTCCTGAGGTGTCTGATGGTCTTCCAGAAACACTTAGGTGCCGACCGAAAGTCCTTCTCCATGGTTTCTCCGAACTCCTCCCACACCCGCTGCTTTGCCTTGGTCACGGCCGAAGCCACAGCCCTCCGGGCCAGCCGATACCCTGTAACTGCTTCTGGAGTCCCCCGGGCTAACATATCCCGGAAGGCCTCCTTCTTCAGTCGGACGGCTTCCCTGACCACCGCTGTCCACCACGGTGTCCTAGGGTTACCGCCTCTTGAGGTACCTATGGCCCTCAGGCCGCAGCTCCCAGTCGCAGCTTCAGCAATGGAGGCTTTGAACACCGACCACTCATGCTTGATGTCCCCAACCTCCACAGGGATGCCAGAGAAGCTCCGCCGGAGGTGGCAATTGAAATCTCTCCAGACAGGCTCTTCCTCCAGACGTTCCCAGTTCACCCTCACTACACGCTTGGGTTTTCCAGGTCTGGTCAGAGGTTTCCCCCGCCATCGAAACCAGCTCACCACCAGATGGTGATCAGTGGACAGCTCTGCCCCTCTCTTTACCCGTGTCCAAAACACATGGCCTCAGATCGGCTGATACGATAACAAAATCTATCATCGATCTTCGGCCTAAGGTGTTCTGATTCCAGGTGTACTGGTGGGCATCCTTGTGTTCGAACATGGTGTTTGTTATGGACAAACTGTGACTAGCACAGAAGTCCAACAACAAAACACCACTCTGGTTCAGATTGTGGTGGCCATGCCTCCCAATCACGCCCCTCCAAGTTTCTCCATCATTGCCCACGTGTCCATTGAAGTCCCCCAATAGGACAGTGGAGTGCCCTGCAGGAGCCCCAAATAGGACTCCACTCAGGGTCTGCAGGAAGGCTGAGTACTCTGAACTGCTGTTCGGTGCATAAGCACAAACCACAGTCAGAGTCCCCCCCCCCCCCCACAGTCCTAAAGCGCAGGGAGGCGACCCTCTCGTCCAACGGGGTGAACTCCAGCACAGAGGCGCTCAGCTGGGGGCTAGCTAGTATAGCCACACCTGCCTTACGCCTCATACCGTGAGCAACTCCGGAGAAGAACAGGATCCAACCCCTATCCAGGAGTTTGGTTCCGGTGCCGGTGCTGTGCGTGGAGGTTAGCCCCACAAGGTGTAATTGGTATCGCTCCACCTCCCTCACAAGCTCCGGCTCCTTCCCAGCGAGGTCACGTTCCATGTCCCCAGAGCCCGCCTCTGCTGCTCGGGTCCGGTCCGTCGGTGCCTACCGCTTTCTCTGCCACCTAGTTGGCAGCGCACTCGACCCCGACAGTTCCTCCCGTGGGTGGTGGGTCCACAGTCCGGTATACTTTTTTTTTTTTTTTTTTAAATGATCGGATTTAGTCGGATCTCGGAACGAATGTCTTGGATCCATCTCGGTTTCGGGTCCACATTTTATACCTAAGAAGACCTCTACACTGATGATAACATAAAGTCATCCCCGCCGGGAACCCCGGTCTCCTGGGTGGGAGTCCAGTGCTCTCACCACTACTCTACTTGTGCAGTGGAGATCGGCGGGTTGATTTTGGTGTCCTTGATTTTGTTGTACTGGGACTACTGTCTCTTTTGGTGCCAACAGAGAAATGCAGGCCAACATTGTCCACAGTAATGGAGGGAGGGAGGGAGTGATAACCGGACGAACGCTACACTAGGTGCGCTGGCTTACAGCCACGCACAAAAAAGCATCAATACATTAATCTCATTCCTCCATCACCACCTAAAGCTGTGCCAGTCAACAGTCAGTCTAATCACTGAAAATGAACCACATGTAGGCGTAGAGCGACTGGTGCATCAGATCCCACACAAAAATGAATTACTATAGGATTTGAAGTGTCCTACTCCTATTGTAATGAGGACTGTCTGTCTATAATGCAGTAGCGTACTGTGGGGTCTTGCAGAGGGTCTTCTCTGACATTGTTATTACTCCCAATGCACCCCTCCCCTCCCCGCCGCCCCGTACACACGCACGCAGATAGAGAGAGAAACTACACACATAGGGGTACCAATAATTTGCAACACTTGGGACAATTTAATTGTTCCTACCAAAACGTAAACAAGATGCAAACTACTATAATTCCACACCAAAACGAAGTCCATCATAAGATTACGACAACTTGTGCTCAAACACCACAACGCCTTTATCAAACTGAAATTAGCCCTGCCAGTGCTAACCATCTCTGGGCTATCACATCGCATTCATAAGCCATCGTTCTGACACCATAATAAGGGGAAGCTTTTGTCAACCACATGCAACAACAGGTCCTTATTTCTCACATAGCAGCACATTCACACACATTGCCAACATGATCAATCTATAAAGCTGGAAAGCAGGACTCAACATTTCACTAGGTTTTGCTAGCCGTTAGCCAGTCGTATTGGCCAAAGTTAGCTTCTTGAAAGTGCCTCACAAATCCCTTGTCTGGCTGTGTTAGGCCTTCCAGCTTGCTGTAGGTCTTGGTCTCTCATTCGGTAATTCCTTTTTTTCGTTTGAAAGCTTCTCAGAGAAAAATGGATTGCTGAATATCCACTTCTTGGCTAGTAACGTTATCAGCTGCGGTCGCTATTCTCGAGGGCTAGCAAACGTAACACAGTTCAACTATAATTCAAAGGCATCACATAACTTACTTCCAAACACACGGGTACTCGTTTATGAACGAAAACATGAACAACGAGATGGATGACAAACTGTACCGGTTAAAGGACAATGCTCGTTTTTGACAACCTGGACCTTATTTACGACATATTATATGACGTTTGACTCACCGAGATCACTTTGGTGTAGTTCGGAGGGATGTAGAAGAAATTTAAAATCCAGCGCGAGCCAGTATATCAGTATAAAACTGTTAGTTTTAACAGTTTCATTATAGCGGAGCAGGTTATATTTGCTTGTATGTGGTATTTATTCTGTTCACAACTTCACGATCGTACAGCCAGGCTACAGAGCTCCAGGAACCCCTATGCCAAGCCGAGCTGCATCACATTGTGGCCAGCCCAGAGTCCTTTTGAACCCAGAAACTTCACACTCCAACCAACATGAACCACAAGAGCCACGCTCCCACCAACATGAACCACAACAACGACGCTCCAACCAACATGAGCCACAAGAACCCCGCTCCAACCAACATGAACCACAGGAACCACGCTCCAAGCAACATGAACCACCTGAACCACGCTCCAACCAACATGAACCACCTGAACCACAATCCAACCAAAAGTAACCACATGAACCACGGTCCAATAAAATCCATACAGCAATACATCGCAATATTTTTTTCTGCGATACTATATCGATTTTCCACAGTACAGTATCAATACAGTACAGTATCACGATACATGGGTCACAATACGATGCGTATCCCATGGCTATGCGATACGATACAATACAGTACATATTGCGATACATTGTGATACTCTTAAAAATTTGCTGAAAACTTTAAAATACTGCTGAAAATCCCCCGCTCTCTATCCCCCACTCCCTGGAGGTGATCCTGAGGGTGAAGAGAATATAGAGATAGGGGATAGAGATAACTGAGGTCTCAATCTTCCTTTCACAGTAGGCCTACAGTATCAGAAGATTATGTTTTTAATAAAGTAGGCAGTATGTTGAAGTAGGCTACATGTTTTTTGTTTTTTTACCGTGGTATCGAATTGGGTATTGAGAATTGTGGAATTTCACTGGTACTGGTATTGATTACTACATTTTTGGTATCGTGACATCCTTAATCGTGACCCATGTATCGTGATACGGATCGTATGGTGACCCATGTATCGTGATACGCATCACATCGTGAGGTCCTTGCCAATACCCAGTCCTTGTCAACACAAACCCAAACTTGAGAACAAAACTACTGAAGACAGTTACTCAAATTCTTACCAGGCTCCAGTTTGATGACCTTGATGGCGGCCAGCTCCCCTGTGGTGACGTTACGAGCCTGAAAAACAAACAGAAGCGGTCTGAGCATCGACCGGCCTCCAGAAAACACAAAGGGAAACAATAGCCATGGATGGCTCCACCAAGTACAACCCTCAAGGGGCACCTTGGGAGCAGGGTCCAGACAAGAACTCGAAATACCCCAGGATAAAATTTCAATCATGACTAAAAGATAGGCGATTTAATTAGCGCTATGTTTCCAGAGTTCAGGTCTTGGAGGACTAACTAAGAGATTGGGTTTGCATTTAAATCTGTCTGGTGAGGAATTGTCTTTGATTGAGGAGTTCCAGTTGCAAAAACTTAACAATAGTGTTGAAAAGACAAGAAAAGCCTGTTAACATGGATGGACAGCTAGCATGCAGTCCTCCAGGACTGGAACCATATGACCTTGACTCAAAACAGGAAGCAAAACTACTTTTAGAGAAGATGAAGTCTGATCTTTGATATGAGGTGCTTCAACGTGGAAACACAGGACAGAAACTGACTACAGAGCCAGGACTATCTTTTGAAGGTGTCTAGATACCTCAGAGAAAGTCACCTGGATAAATAAAGGCCCGAAAAAAAATTGGTATTCCCTCACAAAGGAGCTGGCGTGGACAGTGTGGGAGGGAAACCAGACGCGGGATCAATGAGCTCAAGCTATTTTCTCCACGCTTTTTTTTAATCTTCTTAACCTATCTGACGATGCAGAGAGTCTCGGTGTAACGCGATAAGTCAGGAAAACCATTACCTTTCACCCAAAAAACGACTCCCGTGCAGCAAGCTCTCAGTAAACATTTCACACACAAAGGACATGAAGGAGTCAAACAAGGAACACGTTAAATTCTTATCAGCACCGTCCCCGTCACAAGATACCCCAGTTCCTGTAGGCCGAGGGGACAAGAACAGCAGGTGAGGGTGGAGGGAGCACATAAAAAATCAATGCCATGCTTATATAGCTATACACTCATCGTATTGGTGTATGTCACAGCATAAATGTCACTTCAAGCCTCTTTTCAAGCGATGCAAACAACATATTGCCAACAACACATTGATTTTTCCCACTGGAAGACAGTGAAATTAATAACCCCCCCCCCCCCCGGTCCCTTGTGAGGAAGTGTTAATTAACCCTCTATGGAAATGTAACGCAGCACCTTTCCAATGTCTTGAATGTGCTTTATCAATGCCTCCAAAAGGTAACTAGCACCCACCTCATATGGACAAGCAGTCCACTTTGGGATCAATAGGACAATCAGCCCACCGGTAGAATAACAGTGTCACAGGGTCAATATATCATATCACAGTGAATGAGGAAATCATATCAGTGATTGGTGTATTACGTATAATCATGTTATGAATGCCAACAGCGTTAGCAAGGTACATTCATTTATTTATTTATGTATTTATTTCCACATTCTTTTCCACATTTATTTCCACATTTATTTATTCTTTGTTTGCTCGCTCATTATATGCTAATTAGGGGGCTGTCCATCATGGTGATCCCTTACTCCCATTGGTTAATCAGTATCAGAGTGCATAGATCGACTGTGTATTCCTGCCGTGGATCGGTTGCATAGCAACTACAACGCAACTTGAAGCTGCCGACGAGTTTGCCAATCTTCCGAACTGATGGTAACGTTAAGGTGACGTTATACATTAAAACGCTATAAAATCAATTATTTTAAATAGCCTGCATTTTCATCAGAAAACAATTAAACAGGTGTCTGGCCGTTTTAGCTAGCACTACCTAGCTACGTTTGTTAACGTTAGCTTACGCTAGCCAGCTAGTAGCGTTAGCTAGCTAGCTAGATACGTTTTTAGGTAAGTTATATAACTAGCTTGCCATTTTGGCTTTAATGGTTAATATTAGACTACAGTAGCTTGCTAGTTAATGAGCATGGCCGAAATAGCTAGCCTGAACTATAGACATTCAGTCATGATACATTTGATCCCATTGTATCGCATTGCATCAGTGTCCTCTGTGTTTGTGTATGTGGGAGAATTACATTTGTGTATTGAGGTTAAACTCGTAACCATATCATCAACAACCCCAGTCCTGCTGACACTCTTATATTAACCGGGCCGTGGTGTGGGGTCATAGAAATTGTTTAAAAAGTGTATCGGTTTACAATAGGGCCCTTCGATATTTTCTTGGTGTACATAAATATGCCCCAATTCTATCTGTTGTGGGAGACGCAGGGTGGGTGCCCTGTGAGGTTAGATGGAAAGTTAGTACAGTCATGTTATGGAACAGATTACTAGATATGAATACCAGTAGATTAACTAAAATAATATTTAATTGGGACATACAACAAAAAGGATCTTGGGCAGCAGAAATGTGTGACTTGTTGTGTAGTAATGGTTTTGAATAAGTACTCTATAATTTCGAAAAAAAAATGATATTGGAACAGTAAAGGGGGTTTTGCTTGAAAATGCCAAGCACAAATGGGCAGCAGAGATATGGAGGAAACCAGCTACAAGCTACATACCTATCGTGAGATAAAGTATGATTACTTTTCCGAAAATTTCAATCTGACAAAGAAAAAGAGATACCCCCGGTGCCCAGATCAGAGGAGGTATACTGCCACTCCACATTGAAACAGGAAGGTACGTAGGGCGGGGAGAGGAAGATCGAACTTGCCCATTGTGTGACCTTCAGGTGGTTGAAAATGAATATCATTTTGTTTTTTACTGTCCTTTCTATGGGGAGATATGTGATGGGTTGATTAGTAGCATAAAAACAGAGGTTGAGAAGTAGGCTCTAAGCCTACGGGGAAAAAGTAGCCTATTTCATCGTCATATCGTATAACGTCATTGATTGTCAGGCATTGGTGCTATCACAATTCAATTAAAATGTAGCCAACTTTTCTTTGTTCCTAGGAACGGGAGGCTAGTCTAATAAATCAACATTAAAGACTTGACAATTGGATAAAAAATGGTTCTCCGCATCACCCACAGCCTACACGAAACTGCAGGTAGACTAATAAAACGCAAGCCAGTGCATAGCCTACAGTCTACGACTGTAAATGCTCAAGGCAAAATATTGCTCAAGCACAAGCAGCTGTCATTCTGCAATTTTTCATGATATCGTGGAAAGCCAAAGGGGGTTTTGTCGGTTTGTAAAAAGTCTTCTTAAGAACCTCTCACTGTTCGCGCACAGCAGATTATTGTTTAATTCGCACAATGAAGTTCCATACAGAATCTTAACGCCTTTTTCCAAGTGAATTATCGGTGAGCGGGCAGTGCTTCATAGCCTACGTTTTGATCCATAATCTGTGATTTAACCTGCCCCGGAGCAGATTAGCTCGGCAGCATAAATTACGACGGCGATATAGCAAATAGCATAAATAGCATATAGCAAATAGCAAAAAAAGTGAACCACCTTCGTAGTACGGATAAACCAGGCTTGAACCTGAAGTTATCACACTAACCCCGTAATCCTGTTTCGTAGTACAGGGCCAAGGTTAGGCAAGGATCTTAACTCTGGTCGGGTAGGACTGACTTAATCTACCATACCTGGGTTTGGCTACTAATAGGGATGCACTGATTGCAAAATTCTGGGCCGATGCCGATGTTTAAAATAACAATCCAGGCGATGGCCAATGCCGATGGCCGATGTTTATTTTATCAAATTTTTATTCCCCCTTTTGTGCCAGAGAAACAAAGAAATGAAGTGTTTGGTTCCAAAACGCCGATTTTTATTTCACTTTAATTTGAAAGCAAACTACACGTGCATTTGCGGCGTTACGTCACGGATCTTCTCTGAATCTGCAGCTGGGTAGGCTACGTTTTGCAACAAAAAAAGACGTAATTGTTGCGACATAACATCGGCCACTACTATCGGTGAATGTCATTTTGTTTGCCGATGGGCCGATGGCAGTCAACAAGGCCAACATCGGCTGATGCCGATGTTTGGCCGATGCATCGTTGCATCCCTAGCTACTAATGCCTGGATATGAAAACCACGCCCCCCTAATTAGCATATAAGGAGCGAGCAAACAAAGAATAAATAAATATGGAAATAAATGTGTAAAAGAATGTGGAAATAAATACACAAACGAATAAATAAATGAATATGGAAACAAATGCAAGAAATAATGAATCAAACAATAAATAAATATATAATTGTATACATTTATATCAAATTTAATGTATTTATTTACACATTACTGCATTCATTTATTCATTCATTTATTTATTTTTGTGCATATTTATTAATGGTCATTTGTTGAGTCATTAGTCATTAATTTTGACAGGTTTGGTCCTCCATAGGGTAATGCTAGGGTTAGGTTAAGATTAGAGTGAGGGCCTGTGCAGACTACACAAATTCAGGCCGATTTTGGGCCGATTTTTTGCCGTAGACAAAGTGTCCAGTGTTGGGTCTGATTTTGAATGTTGGGAAAGGCCTTGTAGTGTGATATAATCGAAGATCAGCGATTTGGTGTCTCGGACGCTCCAGGCGCCTCCTGTGGCCAAATGGGTTTCCTATTGGTTGTATTGGTAGGTCATCTCATGTTCTACAATTTACTCATTGGACTCGAAATTACCAGATTAAAATTTGATATCGATAAGCATTTTTGTGAAAGGCCAACCATCACGCTTTCAAAAGTATATGACAGACATATCTCATGCTCTGTTTGAACTAGAGTCATGAGACTTTGCCCACATATGTCTCTCCTCACAATGAACAGATTTGCCTCAAGAACCTATAACTTCCGGTTACATAAAATTTCTTCTATTTGGCATTTTTTGAAAAACGCTTAAAATCTATCTCCTCCTAGAAAGTTTGACCGATTCACATCACGCTCAGTAGACAGAATCAAGGGAACAATATCTAAAGTTCCATCTTGGCACATTTTTAAAAGGTTGAATAAAACAGAAACTATGAGCCAATGAAGATAGCAAAGGGCGTGGCTTTGCATGGCTTTTAAAATAAAGGCGTATAATTTCTGAAGGGTTGTACAGAACACCACAAATCTTTGCAAGCATGTCCACACTTATAACCCAAGGCTAGCCCTGCATTATTGACCCGATCAAAACCAATGGGGGCACTAGAGAGCTCATTTCCTGTTTAGGCCTGGGCCTAGGCCAGGCCGATTTTTCCGAAACTTGGGACAATAGTACCAGAGCATATGTTCAGGTAGGTTGAGAAATATGAAGCAGATTTGGCCACATGGTGGTGCTATAACAAGCCAAAATGCTTAAAAATGGCTAAAACACAATTGATTGCTGTAGCGCCCCCTGTGACCAGATGGGGCTCATCTTGCTTGTATCGGTAGGCCATGGCATGCTCTATAACAGGCATTCCCAAACTGTGAGGCGGGCCTCCCCTGGGGGGGCCCAAATAAATTCAGGGGAGGCGCAGAGGGATGGTTAGAAAAAAAGAAAGAAAAATATGTTTTTTATTTTAGAATGTTCTATGGTTTTTATGAATGAAACATGATTTTAAAGGTCTTTTTTTTATGGACAAATTTGGGGGGTTGGGGGGGGGGCGCGGGTGTGTCACTGTTTTCAGAGGGGAGGCCCACATTGATGGAGTTTGGGAACCCATGCTCTATAACTTACGTATCGGATGCGAAATTGTCAGATTAAATTATAATGGTGATATAAGTGTTTTTGTGCAACAACACCCCCTTGCGCTTTCATTGTATTTTCATTGACATCAATGGCTAGTGGTAGCTCAATGGTAGTTCAAATGTGGCTATGGCGCGTTTCGCTTGTTGGCTTTGATGCGTAATGGCTTGGACCCGTTCATTGCTTCTTGCAGCTATATTTATTATTATTATTATTATTATCATTATTATTGGTGTTTTTACTTCATCATTAAAAGTCATCACTCACTCTCACACACAAGCACACACACTTCTCGCCATTGACAGTAGGCTATGCCTCTCTTTCAATACAAAAGGGAAAGTGAAACTTAAATGCTATAGCCTATAGATCAATTTGGAGTCGACTTCAGTTGCATCACTGCAGTTGCGTGAGCAGTGTGGTGGCAGAAAGTAGTGGAGGCAAACAAAACCTAAGGTAAACAAGTAGTGCTACCTACGACGTGAAGAAAGTGAATAAAATTGTAGGCTACTGACCCGTACTCACTGTCGGGTCACTATCCATAGCCCCAAGGGGCAATTGGGTGACATGGTTTTCTGGCTGTACCCCACCACTGTCATCAAATTGCCCCTTTACATGTTGTTTTTGTTCACAGATTGGATTTATATTAAGATATGGATAGTCCCTATGTTTTATTTGGCTCAATACAATTTTAAAACACAACATTCCCGTGATGTGTTATGTAGGCTACAAAAACATTGTCTTCATCATTCATTTTCATAAAGTTTATTGTAGGTCTACACTAATGACATAATTTGCACAGGTGGACTAGATAGATGTGCAACCAGGGCTGAACTTTTTTTTTTTTGGCTTACCTGCCAAGGGGACTGGTAGATGAAAAAATCCACCGGCCAAGTATATTTTTTACCGGCCAAAATAATAAATTGTCTTTTTTGTCACATTATACATCTGTTTCAGTACTTTTCATTCAGATAATAGTATTATGTTGAATACATGCTTAAGGAAGAGGCCAAAGTAAAATTTCCAATAAATTAGTTTAATTCGATGCCTAGAAATTCAATTATTCATTTCCATTCACTTCCACAGTGTAGAATTATCCATAACTACCTAACCCTACACAAATATGAGATATAAATGATCCAAGCCTTAACCTTATGGTCTTTATGTGTTTATGAACAAAATACATATACTGTAACATATTCACAGCCTGTCATCGTGTAAAGTTAAACCTGAGCTGGATGCAGGGGCATAGGTTTGATTTGAGCTTTGGTAGGGAAACAATGGGTTGTTGTTGTTTCACGTAGTCTGGATTGAATCTGGGTGGTGGCCGAATCAAGATTAATTTCTGTTGCCACTGAATGGGCAGTCATGAATGTGACAACGAAGGACAAGGTTTATCCACAAAACCTACATCTGTTGAGTCAGACTATAATCTCACCTGTAACCCTGATGCATCTCCTGCCTGCCTCTCCTGGTCCTGCCTTTCTGCTGCTTTGACCAAAAAAATTATAATTTCCATTTTTGTCTTCTTTTTTCTGGTCATAAAAGGGAAATGATTGACAATATCAAACTACTTGCAGACATGAAACACTCTTTTCCGTGTAGCCTACAGCCTATTCTGTGTAGCATATGAAATATGAACATAATTACGATGGACTTGGACTATTGAACTGAATTGCATAAACAAACCAGACGTCTCGTTCATTTAGCCTGTTATGCAATTAGGTGGGCGAGTGAACCGCTAGTCATTGCTCAAACCTACGAGTTTGCAACGGTTATACCAAAACTAAAACTAAACTAAACTAACTAAAGACAACTGTTATGACAACATTAAAGCACCTTATCTCTGCCTCAGCAAACGTTTACGAGACCTAACGGTATAGCTAATAGGTACAGCTCTGACTTCACCACCAGCTAGCACTAACATTACAGTTTACATAGGCATTTAGTAGAACGCAAACTAAACTATTATCATTGATACAACTCTGTACAGAAAAATAATTGTCGGTCAACATATTGTATTCCCTATTGTTCAATAACTTCAATCTTACTTGCTGCCTAATCAAAATTACCGCTGTTGCCGACAGTCGATGCTCGATGTGCTGTGAGCTGCGCGCTGAGCTCGCGAGGCAGGCACCCACTGGGTCGCAGGCGAGGGGGGAAAAGTAGGCTACTGTACGTTGTTGATTGGATAGCTTGCTGAACGCAGCTGTCAACCAGGCCTTAATTCCCAAACGTTTTGCTTCCGCAAGTTGTGAATGGTAATTAAAAACTACAGTTTTCACTCTGTATTATTTTTGGTAGGGACAATTCGTGTTTCTGTGGCTTTGGTATGGACATGGACAGAGACAGGATGGTACACATCTACTGTAGGTGTTGAATGTAGTAGCGCGCGTCCTCTGAGGTAAATGGGAAAGATTTTCTGTGCGCGAGTAGCCTCGCGTCACCAGTCTATCCTAGTGCGCGACTATGGTGCGCGAGGCTCGCAACAGTCATGTGACTGAAAACTTTATTTGGTTAAGCGGGGGAGCTATTTAAGTGCAACAAACAACAAACAGAACGCCTATGGCATGGATGTGGCGCATGGATGTTTGTGGCGACATTGCACGCATAATTTATTACATGACTCTATTGGTACAAACATTTACCCGCCATTGGCGGGTGGCGGGTGTTAATTTTACCTGTACTATATAGGGGTTTTCATGAATGGTAGATTTGCATCATATGCATATTGAACAGACTGCCAGGATGTTGATGGGCGGTGTCCGACCAATTGTGGTGGGCCGGTCTGAGCCACATGGCAGGGCCTAATTTTTGTCCCAGTCCAGCCCTGAGTTAAACATTGCATTGATCACTTTTTGTAGTTTTAATTCAGTCACCCAACACTGCATCACATGCGAAACAAACTACTCCGGAAGTCTAGTACTGCATCCAGCAAGCAGCGTGCAAAGAAAAACAGAGCAGGATTGGGTGGGAGTAAAAAGGGATGGGAGTGGGATTCTGTAAGTTTGGCTCGGGTCAGCCTCTAAAAAAGTGCCTATGTTTGGCAGCCTTGAGCACTTTCATTGTTTTGAGTGTGCAGTCTCTTTTCTTTCTTCTTACTTGAATGCTCTTTTACTTCTGATAAACACTTCATATAAACATGACTTTGAGGTAGTAATTAAGACAGCCAGTCCGTGCCCATCTGTGAGGAAGTGTGGGAGGCTGTCTGTCAGGGGCGTACAGGCAGGGTAGTGCATTGGTGTTTTTTCATATTGGCAACCCAAACTGATCATGGAGCCTACATTTCTGGCAAATCAACTTCAAACCAAGTCCCCTCATTCTAGAACAGGCCTACACGATGCTTCAAAACAAGTCCCGTCATTCTAGAACAGGCCTACATCTCTGGTAACTTAACATCAAAACAACCCCAAATACCTAAGACTGCCCAGAAATATGGTGCCACGACACTTCCTGAAACCCCTAACCCTAAACTCAAGTCACGCAATATGAAAACCTTATGTGCCCATTACAACACTGACAACACGTAAATCTAATCCAAACAGATGAAGCAGAAGTGTTGAGAGTCGGGGTTGTGGGCTCTGGAGTGCTCTGGGAGATTCCAATCTCAGCGCTGTGATAGCGTTACAGGAAGGCACCATGCAGAGCAGAGGGACTTGGGTAAATAATTGATGAATTAATGGAGCACATTTATTTTTCTCCCTCGGCAAATTCACTTTAAAATTCCACGTGTAAAGGGATTGGGTGACGAGATTTATGAGGGGTCACCACCAGAGTGCTCGATGCCATCTAATATTTCCCAATAGGCCATTTTAGACTAGAAGAATGCTGGGGATGAAACGCATGCTTTATTGTAACAAATGAAAAGGACGGCCTGTGTCCCACCAACACAGAACAGAAACCTTGTTTGTTTTCCACTCCATAAGGTCAGTAGGGTTTCTGGCACAGCGAGAGAGAGAGAGAGAGAGAGAGAGAGAGAGAGAGAGAGAGAGAGAGAGAGAGACAGACAGACAGACAGACAGACGGACAGAGATGGGGACAGATACATATTTGATTCCATCTTAACATTTCCAACATCAGAATTTTCTGAACAGTTAATCGAGATTTGGTATAAATAATTTAATTTCGTTTCAAACCTCTATTTACTTGTAAAGCACTGAGGTTTCCCTCATTTACAGTGATGATGCGTTTACACAAGAGACACAAAGCAAATCAACAAAACAAATGCAATGCCCAATAATAATAATAGGAGTCTCTCACACCGTACGTGTGGAGTTGTGATTTATTCTGGAGTTACCTTCCCTACGACTGTCCACATGTCTGGAGAAAGATAAAAAACTGAAAAGTGATTGTGAGCTGTAGTTTAGTTAGAAAAAGAGAGAGGGATACAGACAGACTAGAGGCAGAGGAAGAGAGAGGAGGGCTCAACCCCGACTCAAGAGGATTACCAAGATAAAGTGCTAAGCATCTTAACTTAATTAATTAAATTAAACTCATATCTTAATTAAATTAAACTCATCTCCTCAGAGCCATGCGTTTGGATGGTTCAAACGGACCACATAGGACAACAACAGGCAGGCCAAGTCGTCTTACTCAGAACTATGGTCACAGGACGTGGTCCAACTTCCTCTCAGAGTTCTACCCCCCCCCAACCAGGTCTGAGTCAAACCTGGAGGTTGGAGGGGCCCGTGTAGCCTAGCCTATACCCTAGCCCACAAGTATGGAAATGTGGTGCTTCCCAGAGCTGGGGACAGTGACAGGCAAAAAAGAAGCCGACAGAACGCCCTGACAGAACCAAGAGATCCGCTTTCACAATCCAATTGATTTCCAGCCTGGAGAAAGAGAGGGTGGACACATTCCACTCAAACCAGGGTTGTGAGTCAAATATGCTGGATCAACATATTTCTTTCCACTCATCACCCGGTCTCCACCACTCTCAGCCTTCATCCTTGTTTTTCAACTTTTCCGTCTTCCTCTCCATCCTGTTTTCCTCTCCATCTGTCTTCCTTTCCATCTCTATCTGTCTTCCTCTCCATCTCTCTCCATCTGTCTTCCTCTCCATCTCTATCTCTGTCTTCCTCTCCATCTCTCTCCATCTGTCTTCCTCTCCATCTCTATCTCTGTCTTCCTCTCCATCTCTCTCCATCTGTCTTCCTCTCCATCTCTCTCCATCTGTCTTCATCTCCATCTCTCCATTTCTTCCTCTCCATCTCTGTCTTTCTCTACTTCTCACTCTCAGCATCTCTCTCTCTGTCAGTTCTTCTCTCTTACCATTGCTCTGTCCTTCTCTCTCTCTCCCTCACTGTCAGTTTTTCTCTCTCACTGTCGCTCTGCCTCTCTCTCTCTGCCACTCCTCCATCCTCTCTCTACCCTTCCATTTGTCCTTCTCTCTGTCCCCTACCACACTAATACACTCCCTCCTGTGTAATAGGGTTTCCTCAGATTGTTGAAATCAATACAAAACCACTTTCTGGATGGAAGCCGCAGAACTATCAAAACAAGCCAAGCTAAGCCTGACGTACTGTCCAAACAAGCCATCCAGTCACAGCAACTACTGGCTATTTGCTAGCAAATTACACACTTTAGGTACCATGATATAGAACTGACATTACACATTGTCAACACATTAGTCATCTCAGCTCCTTTCTGGGTCCGCCGATGTTACCTGGCATTCTTTCATATGCAAATTCTGTTATTCTGTTCAAACATGCTACCAGACACTAAATATACTTCAAAACAACTGGAATCCTTGGATAACGACATCCATTGTACAAACTCGTAATGAGCCTAGCAGTCTTGGAATGCAAATATTTGTAGGAAGGCAGAGATAGGGGTAGCATTCCCCCTAAGAGCAAAGGTTATCTTTGTTAAAGGTATGATGGCTCGAATTGAATGGTGGGAAAGCACAGCACAGATGAATGGAACTATTATGGAGCGTATTACGCCTGCATTCCTCGATTACAGTCACTGTGTTCTATTTCACTGAACTAACACAGCTTTCTTGAACCCACCAACCCTAGTATTGGAATCTTCACGTTCTGTTTCTATCCACAGATCAGTCTGGTAATGCTCCCATTCAGACAGATTTCCACCCAGACTGTTCCAATCACATCCATTTATCTAATTTGGGGCGGGTTTAATACAATGACTGCACCCACTTGATACATTGACACGATGTCTAACCCACGTTTGGTGATCTGATTGGTTATAGGTCTATCCAATTGCATCCAGAGGTACTTTGGCATGTGACCGTTGATAATGCCCCTTGTAAATCAAAAACAAATTCTGCAGCTCTAGCCCCTTTGCAGTTTTGCAAACTGGGTCTGGAAAAGCCAGACTATCAATCCCTGGCACAATTTAGAATTTATCAAGGTGGATTTTACATGGTAAGTTAAAGTAGTTTTGAGAAGGCTGGAGGTTAGGGCTAGCTGTTCCTCCTGACTATAAGTAGCCAAGTCGTATTATTGTAACAAAACCACCAAGCAGAAAATGATGGCCTGACACAGCTTTGTTGGGGAGTGAAGGCTATCGTTCACCTTCGCTTTTCATCCCTTCTGAGTGGGCTTGGAACTGCAGTGTTATAGATGAAGGATGATGGGTGGGGGGCAACTTGCAGGCTCATCTACAGTAGGCCTACAGACTTTCTCAGAAGCCCTCTCTTTTCCAGCTCTGTGTGGGGTTGAGGTTAGCAACATGATGATCGGGAGCTATAGCCTACAGTGGCTGCAACAGTCTGAACCATTGTAAACATCGTGTTGCGGTACAGCTGTTACATTATTGCTTGGCGAGTAGGCCTATGTTATGTGTGGTGATATTAAGCTAACCAGCCAGCTAGCTAACCAGCCAGCTAGCTTCCCATACCAGTTGAACCGCTGTTGACAAGTTCGTTGCCTGTCTGTACTAGAGGTAGCTACTTGGTACTTGGGGTACTGCAGCCGTGGGCCTATTCCACTTTATAATGGACTGTTATAAGTTAGCTACATACGGACAGAATGACAACATATTGACCTTTTACCAAAACATATTCGGCGTCTAGCTGAAACCCCTACATTATTACCTTGTATACATCTCCGTATGTCCCGCTCCCAATCCTCTGGATGAGCTCGAAATCCTCCTGCGGATTTCGCCTTGAAAGGTCGAAACTGGAATTCATTTTTAGAACTCCAGTTTCCGTATCCAAGCGTTGTGTTTGTTGGGACACTGTCTCGACAAACAACGATAAAACAAACAATATAAACATACGTCGTCAGAAAAACAATCCCAGGGCTGACTTCACTGTAACTTTAACATGGCCTCCCCTGCGCACTGCGCCTGCGCCGTATCCAGCTGGATCGTCCAGAGGGGAATGCTGGGCTTGGACGCTCTGAGCACAGACCAAGCCCCCAGGATTCGAAATCTAAAGTGAAGGCCTATTGAACCGCGCCATCTTGGCTAGATTTGTAGTCACTTGGCTATTTCCGGTGACTTTTGACTTGCGCAGTTGAGCTTCTCTGGCCGACGCGCGTCCACGAAAAAGTTCACATTTATCTGAAATGTAGACGTGCGTTCCCGGCTCTCTCGGCTCTCCCCGCTTTGATTTAGCAATGAAAACCGGCTTGCATATTAACCTGTTTTTGTCAAATATATCAATTGGAGAAATTATTTTTTGATCCTGGCATCTTAGTTTTAACAGGTTAAATATAATTGAACATGTTTTGTTTGCTAGTAGATGGTATTCATTCCGTTCGCGATAACGTTATTGCAGCCAGGCTAAATTCCTCCAGGGAGCCAGTGACCGGCGAGTTGAAGTGCTTCACTCCCCGCCAGCAGGAGCTCTGGCCGCGGCTACCGCATCTCGGAAAACCCGCTGAGTTCGTGGCTGCTATTTCACATTCGCCCTTGATCAATCCCAATACCGATCCATGGTAATAATGAATCAATCGTTCAGATCAGATCGGCAGTGCTGCATGCATGTTACAACATCATTGTTAGCTTTATTAACATAACCATAGCCTACATTTATCTCTCTAACGTTAGGCTATCCATCTTACACCAGTCGGCCATTCGATAGCTGGAAGCGGTCAACGCCAACGTTGACTGAAAACACCCAAACTCAGTGTATCGTTTCATCTTCATGCTACACATCAACTCCTTTACATTGTATGTGAATAAATTCCTGTTATTCTAAAAATATCCCATTTCTGTCCATTCCTGGAAAAGGCTAATAATTGCTGTCAAATGATCACTCCAGTTTATCACCGTATCCCACTACCATTTCAACTATGCACAAGAGGTTGTCTTGTGGTCATTTTCATTAAAAAATGATTAGCCTGATCAGTTTGTTGTATGTATTAAGCCCTTTTTGAGCGGTATGCTTGTATTAATAGCTTATAGCTTGCCATACTCACCAACCTTGGGACCTCAGAAATAGGGAGCATTTCCAAACCAAATTGCGGGGGGGGGGCATTAAAAGCATTACAAATTAGACATTAAAAGCATTAAAACGAAATGTGAAACATTATATATATATATATATGTGTGTATGGAGCAATTGTTTTTAATGTCCGACTTTTGTCTGTGCTGTTCAGTAAATGTGCATCTGTCCTAATTTATTGTAGCCTATCTACTACACAACCTAGTTCAAATTTATGAATCTCCCGCGGAAGTCAGGAGGGTTGGCAAGTAGGCTATGGTCACTGCTCCCCAGTAAAATTGAATAATTGAGGGGTTACTTACAGTACAAAAAAGTACAGCATTTGTAGAACTCGGATGATACTACATAAATTGCCATGCAAAGCCAGAGACTGTTGCTTGTAGACGACAAGACTGCTGTAACCATTCAAATGTGGAGGCTACACTGCATTGAAGGTGGGTTGGCTTACTTGACACAGAACACAGAAAACGGACACCACAAAAAAGGGCTTAAAGCAGGTCCTAAACAGCAGCAGGTCTGGTTGAGGTGTGAACTGGTCTCCTAAAAATGGCTTGAGCTGTGAGGATAAGAGGAGGCACACTGTTTCTGTTATTACATTTCAATAATAGAATATGACACACAAACCACATACATACACACATACACATACAGCCCGTCTTGGTTTAAAGCCCAATCACCAACGTCAAGGTGCAAGCCTATCGAGTGGGAACACGAGACCAATCACGAACAGGACAAACTCAGACGGGACAACACAGCATACAAATAATCAAGGAATATGTATGTTGTCATGCTGTTTCACATTTCGTTTTAATGCTTTTAATGTCTAATTTGTAATGCTTTTAATGCCCCCCCCCCCCCGCAATTTGGTTTGGAAATGATCACGCCGCGGAAGATTCATAAATGTATGAATGCATGTTGTGTAGTAGATAGGCTACAATAAATTAGGACAGATGCACATTTACTGAACAGCACAGACAAAAGTCGGACATTAAAAACAATTGCTCCATACACACACATATATATATAAGACAATCTCCTGTGCATAGTTGAAATGGTAGTGGGATACGTTGATAAACTGGAGTGATCATTTGACAGCAATTATTAGCCTTTTCCAGGAATGGACAGAAATGGGATATTTTTAGAATAACAGGAATTTATTCACATACAATGTAAAGGAGTTGATGTGTAGCATGAAGATGAAACGATACACTGAGTTTGGGTGTTTTCAGTCAACGTTGGCGTTGACCGCTTCCAGCTATCGAATGGCCGACTGGTGTAAGATGGATAGCCTAACGTTAGAGAGATAAATGTAGGCTATGGTTATGTTAATAAAGCTAACAATGATGTTGTAACATGCATGCAGCACTTCCGATCTGATCTGAACGATTGATTCATTATTACCATGGATCGGTATTGGGATTGATCAAGGGCGAGTGTGAAATAGCAGCCAGGAACTCAGCGGGTTATCCGAGATGCGGTAGCCGCGGCCAGAGCTCCTGCTGGCGGGGAGTGAAGCTCTTCAACTCGCCGGTCACTGGCTCCCTGGAGGAATTTAGCCTGGCTGCAATAACGTTATCGCGAACGGAATGAATACCATCTACTAGCAAACAAAACATGTTCAATTATATTTAACCTGTTAAAACTAAGATGCCTGGATGAAAAAATAATTTCTCCAATTGATATATTTGACAAAAACAGGTTAATATGCAAGCCGGTTTTCATTGCTAAATCAAAGCGGGGAGAGCCGAGAGAGCCGGGAACGTGCGTCTACATTTCAGATAAATGTGAACTTTTTCGTGGACGCGCGTCGGCCAGAGAAGCTCAACTGCGCAAGTCAAAAGTCACCGGAAGGCCAGAAAAGCACAACTGCGCAAGTCAAAAGTCACCGGAAATAGTCAAATGACTACAAATTTGCCAAGATGGCGCGGTTCAATAGGGCTTCATTGTTGATAGCGGCCAGTGAATGGAGTGGCTGTATCCAGTTTAATTAATACATCCATGGCACAGACCCAGGGTCAGATATTACATTCAGCTCAATTAGGAGTGTATCAGAAAGAAGGGGGCACCACACTGACCTGAGACCAGGATTTAGTAGAGACTGGGTACAGTGACTATGCTGGAAACGGAGGTGGTTTCGAATCATTCACACAGCGAGTAGCCTACTTTGTTACACTGTTAGGCAAGGCAGGGCTGGACTGGCCATGTGGCGGGGCCGGACCTACTTGTGGGCCGATCTAAAAAAAAATTTCTTTTTTTTTCTTTGGGGGCTAACGAACGGCCCATAGAGCAGGGACAGCGGCCCATTGGTCCATTTTCTATACTGACACTGGGCTGGCCCAATCATATGTAGGCCCCACCCCTCCCTCTGTTAGTTTCAGGTGTCATTTGCGTGGGCCGTTAGAGAGCCAAAAGTCAGTGGATGGAGAAAGATGGATAAGGACAAGTGTAGTAAACCAAAGCGCAAGGGGGGCGCAGAGAAATTACGAGTTTAAAAGATTAAAAGTATTGAGGCGGATGCTGCAACATGTGCAAAAATTACTGATATGTTTGCGCCAGGGGCTGCTTCAGCGTCTACAGCCTCAGCCGACGTTGTGCAGCAACACCATGTTGAACACGAACTTGAAGGAGAGGTGGCTGGTAGCCATGGTGGCCGAGAGCAGGACAGGGAAGCCGAGGAGGGACAGAGACATGACAGGGCCGAGGAGGGACAGAGACATGACAGGGCCGAGGAGGGACAGAGACATGACAGGGCCGAGGAGGGACAGAGACATGACAGGGCCGAGGAGGGACAGAGACATGACAGGGCAGAGGAGGGACAGAGACATGACAGGGCCCTGGAGGGACAGAGACATGACAGGGCCGAGGAGGGACAGAGACATGACAGGGCCGAGGAGGGACAGAGACATGACAGGGCCGAGGAAGGACAGAGTGAGCAGGAGGAGTGTGTAGTTGAAACGGTAAGGAAATATAGCTGAAAGCTAAAAAAGCTATAGCTAAATATGAATATGGGTGACGGCTATCTGCTGGCTAGCGCCAGCTAGCATTAGCTAGGTACAGCTAGCTAGCATTATCTAGCTACCCACCTCCCTGCCAAGCAAACCGGGTCGTAGCTAGCTACGTTTGAGCTAGCTAGCGTTAACACTATTTGTCTAGGCCAGCCAGATAACGTCAGTACTAGTAGTGCTAACATTAGCACGTTAGCTTGGCAATTAGCACTAGCGCTATTACTAACGTTATCTATTCTGGCCTAGCCTAGCAGTGTTGCTGCTGCTGGGCTACTTAACGTTATATCTTCGAAGAAAAAGAGGAGCAGGCTAACGTTAGCTGTGTGTGGCCATGGTCCAAAATTAACCCTAGCCATTTACTAGCCAATGGCTAGCTGCTAAAAATATATTGGTAATGGATAATTTACCAGCCAGTTGACTGGTAAGCCTAGCTCCTTTCAGGACTGTTACTAAGGGGCTAGGTTAAAAAAGTCATTCTCAACACTGAAATATATCAAAAGCAGACTGAGGAGCAGCCTGTCTGCCAGCAAATTGGAAGCCTTCATGTTGATGGCCACTGAAAAAGACGTTCTTGTTGCTTTGGACACAGACACTGTCATTGACAAAGTGTCAGAGAAGAGTGAGCTACTGAGGAAACTTATAGTAAGTTGATATGAAATTGTTGTTATTATTATAAAATTATTCATAATAATGTAGCAGCTTTTTAGACTGAAGATAGTGTGATCATGTGACTCATTATTACCCCCCCTCCCCTGTCTCTCATAGGATGCCCGGCCCTAACTTGTGTGGTTCATTGTCCATTGTTGATGAGGGTATTCAGAGGGCCATGCAGCCTTTTCCACTAAGTAAGTATACAATACATGCAACTATGTTTTTATATTTTCTAGAATCTGTCATTTAATCATTTATAATTTAAAAATGATCATTGATCATGTCTCATCTCTCTCTCACTCCCCCCCCTCTCTCTCTGTCAGGATATTATTGTTGAGGGTATCCAGAGGGTCATGCAGCCTTTTCCAGTAAAAATAAAGGTATTATGATCATGTAATTACCAGTACTGTGATCAACTCAATCAATTATAATGTCTCAGTCTCACCTTCTCTCTGTCTCCCCTTTTCTCCCTCTCTCTCTATCAAAGGTTGCCCTCATTTGTTTGAAAATAAGCACTTTGCTTTTAACTGGAGTGGACTTCACAGGCATCCTTTTTTATGTAAGTAGTGAGTTTACAATCTATGCAACTGCTTACATTTTCTAGAAGATATTGTTACTATCTGAATCTATAGTTTATCTCACTTATCGTGCCTCATCTCTCTTCCTCCCTCTTTCTCACTCAGGATGCAATTGTTGATGAGGGTATTCAGAGGTCCATGCAGCCTTTTTCCAGTAAGTAAGTATACAATTCATGCAACTCTGATCATCTGAATCTGTCATTTAATCATGTATGACTTATCATTGATCATGTCTCATCTCTCCCTCTCTCTCTCTCCCCCCCCCTCTCTCTCTATCTCTCTCTTTCTCTCTCTCTCTCTCTCTCTCTCTCTCTCTCTCTCTCTCAGGAGATGCCATTATTGTTGAGGGTATCCAGAGGGCCATGCAGCCTTTATTACTAAGTAAGTATCAAATACATGCAACTATCTCTCTACATTGTTCTCAATTGAAGATACTGGACCAGTACTGTGATCATTTAACTCCATCAATTATCATTCTCACCTTTCTCTCTTTGTCTCTCCCTCTCACTCTTTTAAAGGTTGCCTTGTTTGAGGAGATCTTTTCAGCCCAGTGGAGTTCACAGGCAACATTTTGAGTTACTTGTATACTTTGTACATATATTTCTATACTTACATTTGAATAATAATAATAATAATTTAATAAATAATTTGAAATTATACTTTGACTTCTATCAGAGCTTTTTCTTTGACAATTTCTTGTACTGTAACTGTTACTTGAGTATGGAGATTGTGTACTCCACGGCCACGTCTGACCACCAGGGAGTCAAGAGTGAGTGAGTACACTCGTCCATTTGCACTGGTACACTTGTCCACGGAACTTACTCATCTTTGTAGTGGTTTGGGGAAATAGTACGGTGGTATTGCATATTTAAAAGGGTCGCAAGGATTTCGTACTGGTGGGTGGTGTCCGGCCGATTGTGGTGGGCCGGTCTGGGCCAAAAATGCCAGGGCCTATTTTTTGTCCCAGTCCAGCCCTGCTGTTAGGGTTATAGTATTCAAAAACACTCGACGTTTACTCATGTTTAATTCTCTAGTCTAGATTAGACATTTATAACACAACATTCTTGTCCAGATAGACCCAAGGCTATAGCTTATAAAACCCTCAATATGAACATAAAGCTAATAGACAGCTAATCTATTGCTTCATGATGGATTCAACAAATCAAAATAATTAGGCCACGTTTAATAAATGAAATGATTCAATCAATCAAGTAATAAATGCAATCCTTGATCCTTGATCCTTTGATCTATTATAGCCTATGGTGATCAATCTGTGATCTTAAAGACCCAGCAAAACTTTTTTTTTTCTCAAAAAGCCTGAAAAATACTTCACTCAACACTAATAGACAAGCTAGGTCAATGATAATATATCGGTATCCTCTCTCTTAACTCGAATATCAATAAAATTAACTCAAATATCAATTATCTTCAGGCTGTACCTGGTGACCGCCTGTTCCAACAGTGATGTTATTTTTATATTTAAACATACATCTATAGCTGCCACCGTAATCTAACACCCTCAAGTGCTAAAAACGTTAGTATTTTCTCAGTGTTCATCCATCCATCTTCATCCGCTTATCCGGGGTCGGGTCGCGGAGGCAGCAGCTCCAGCAGGGGGCCCCAGACATCCCTTTGCCTAGCAGCATCAACCACCTCTGCCTGGGGAATCTTTAGCCGCTCACAGGCCAGTGCAGAGCCACCTAGTCCTGGGTCTACCCCGCGGCCTCCTCCCAGCCGGACACGCCTGGAACACCTCCCTAGGGAGGCGCCCAGGAGGCATCCTCACTAGATGCCCGAACCACCTCAACTGGCTCCTTTCGACGCAGAGGAGCAGCGGCTCTACTCCGAGTCTCTCCCGGATGACTGAACTTCTCACCCGATCTCTCAGGGAAACCCCAGCCACCCTCCGGAGAAAACTCATTTCGGCCGCTTGTATCCGTGATCTCGTTCTTTCGGTCATGACCCATCATTCATGACCATAGGTGAGGGTGGGGACGAAGATAGACCGGTAAATCGAGAGCTTTGCCTTTTGGCTCAGCTCTCTTTTCGTCACAACAGTTCGGTAAAGCGACTGCAGAACCGCACCAACTGCTCCGATTCTCCTGCCAAACTCCCTCTCCATGGTTCCCTCACTCGTGAACAAGACCCCGAGATACTTGAACTCCTTCACTTGGGGTAAGGACTCATTTCCTACTCGGAGCGGACAGGCTACCGGTTTCCTGCTGAGAACCATGGCCTCAGATTTAGAAGTGCTGATTCTCATCCCAGCCGCTTCACACTCAGTTGCGAAACCTATCCAGAGAGTGCTGGAGGTCGCAGGCAGTTGATGCCATCAGGACCACATCATCTGCAAATAGCAGCGACGTGATCCCCAGCTCACGAGTTGTTTGACTACCTCAGTGACCTCCTCCAAGGACATTGACGACCCCCCATCATCTTCCGGCCCTGCCTCGATCGTAGAGGGTGGATTAGTCGGGTTCAGGAGTTCCTCAAAGTGCTCCTTCCAACGCTCAACAACCTCCTCAGTTGAGGTCAGCAGTGTCCCCTCCTTGCTGTATACAGCTTGGATGGTCCCCCGCTTTCCCTTCCTGAGGTGTCTGATGGTCTTCCAGAAACACTTTGGTGCCGACCGAAAGTCCTTCTCCATGGTTTCTCCTAACTCCTCCCACACCCGCTGCTTTGCCTTGGTCACGGCCAAAGCCACAGCCTTCCGGGCCAGTCGATACCCTGCACCTGCTTCTGGGGTCTCCCGGGCTAACATATCCCGGAAGGCCACCTTCTTCAGTCGGACGGCTTCCCTGACCACCGCTGTCCACCACGGTGTCCGAGGGTTACCGCCCCTTGAGGTACCTATGGCCTTCAGGCCACAGCTCCCAGCCGCAGCTTCAGCAATGGAGGCTCTGAACACCGACCACTCATGCTCGATGTCCCCAACCTCCACAGGGATGCCTGAGAAGCTCCGCCGGAGGTGGCAATTGAAATCTCTCCAGACAGGCTCTTCCTCCAGACGTTCCCAGTTCACCCTCACTACACGCTTGGGTTTTCCAGGTCTGTCCAGAAGCTTCCCCCGCCATCGAAACCAGCTCACCACCAGATGGTGATCAGTGGACAGCTCTGCCCTTCTCTTTACCCGAGTGTCCAAAACACATGGCCTCAGATCAGATGATACAATAACGAAATCGATCATCGACCTTCGGCCTAAGGTGTTCTGATGCCAGGTGTACTTGTGGGCATCCTTGTGTTCGAACATGGTGTTTGTTATGGACAAACCGTGACTAGCACAGAAGTCCAACAACAAAACACCATTCGGGTTCAGATCGTGGTGGCCATGCCTCCCAATCACGCCCCTCCAAGTTTCTCCATCATTGCCTACGTGTGCATTTAAGTCCCCCAGTAGGACAGTGGAGTCCCCTGCAGGAGCCCCAAATAGGACTCCACTTAGGGTCTGCAGGAAGGCCGAGTACTCTGAACTGCTGTTCGGTGCATAAGCACAAACCACAGTCAGAATCTCCCCCCCCCCCCCCCCCCCCACAGTCCTAAGGCGCAGGGAGGCGACCCTCTCGTCTCAGTGTTCAAAACTGTAATATTCTTCAGCCAGCCTGATCTCATGACCCACATTCTGTTTCTCTCCAAAGATCATCCTGGACAAGCTCCATAGAGATCCGTTTGGGCCCGAACAGAATTTGGTCGAGCCAGTCAGCATCCTATGATGAGGAACTACTGGCAACTAGTCTAGTATACTGGCGTGGTTTAGGTCTGATGACAGCTTGCGACAGGACTGTTAGTATGTGATAGATGGTAGATTGTTCAACTGAGCTTCCCCAGATGGTTGTGTGAAACAAACTATCTGGTGCCTCAGGTTACAAAATCCCTGGCAACACCTGTGAAACTGCATAAAACCATTTCCTCAGAAGCAAACACTGTAGGCGCCCCTTTTCCATAGTTTTCCATGTAGAACAGGGGTGTCAAACTCAAATACACAGTGGGCCAAAATTTAAAACTTGAACAAAGTCGCGGGCCAACATTGAACTAATGAAAATTTTAATATGGACCCAAACAAGTTTTGCTTTAACATTGAATATGCACATCACTTTCGCTTTTGGTGCGCATCAATGGTGTGCACTAACATATGTGAATACGCCCTCAGACACAAGTGTTGGTGCTCCATCTGCTCAGTAGAGAAGCTTGTAAAACCCTGAACTGTCCTGCAGCCAGGCAGACAGACAGCCGGCATGCAGACAGACAGCCAGGCGGACAGGCAGGCAGACAGGCCGGCAGACAGGCCGGCAGGATTGAATGAACAGGAACAGAGCAAACACAGCGGCCGGCTAGGTCAACACAGGTGTCTCTATCACAGTGAGACGTTACATAACGTAAAGCTTCTGTTTTCTGCCTTTCTTTTCGCCATTTTTAAGAAGGGGTAACACGTTACAGTTGTAGTATGAGATTGCTATGACTACTGTCACAGAAGAGAGTCTGTTTCTGGGTCCTGTCTTGATTGACGCGCAAAAACAACAGCAGAGCATTATGGAATTTGTAGTATTAGCGGTGAATGCGCTGTATAATACTGTCGGGCCAGCTCTAGTAGTCATTTGGTATTGCCTCGCGGGCCAAATATAATTACACTGCGGGCCAAATTTGGCCCGCGGGCCAGAGTTTGACACCCCTGATGTAGAATATAACAAAGGCCTAGAGTAGCACACTGCAAAGTCGGTAAAGCAAGGGTGCTTAGGCATACTGCATGTATTGCTATATAAATAAGATGTGTTATCAAGTCAAGCCAAACTTTATTAAAAAAGCACATTTAAAAACAACCGTGGTTGACCAAAGTGCTGTACAGTACATTGGGCTAAAAAACAATAACAAAAATACAATAACAAATAGCAAATAAGACAAGAACAGAAAATACATACATAAATTACTGGGGTGCTAAGCTCATCGTGTAATGAAGGCCACTGAGAAAAGGTGAGTTTTCATGAGAGACTTAAAGGCATCCAAAATCTGGGCAGTTCTAATATGCAGCGGTAGGCTATTCCACAGCTTGGGGCCAGCCACCTCAAAAGCTCGGTCACCTCTGGTTTTGAGCCTGGATTTAAGGACATCCAGGAGCAGCTGATTGCTTGACCGGAGTGTTCTAGCTGGGCTACTAGCAATATAACTATACAAAGTATGGACATGAAGGAGTTCAGCTAGATACAGAGGGGCCAGGCCGTTCAAAACCTTATAAACAAGTAACAAGCAGCAGCATTCTGCACTACTGTAGCTGCAAACGCCAGAGTGAGGACTGGTCTAGACCTACATGCAGAGTTGCAATAGTCAAGCCTAAAGCGTATAAAAGCATGTACAACCCTCTCCAGGTCTTTAGGAGGAAGATAGGCCTTGACCTTGGCCATGAGCCTTGTAGCACCCGATAATGTAATAACGCCTGATAATGTAATAAAAGTTTGACTTAACTCAATCGAAAATGTAATAAAACCTGATAATGTAGTAACTTAACCAATAATGTAATACAATTTCCTGACTGATAATGTAATACCATTTATCTGATAATGTAATACCTTATTACATTATTGGTCAAGTTATTACATTATCAGTTGGGTCATTTTTTTTCAAAACTGGTAACGTAATACTTGACTGATAATGTAATAATCTAAAAAAGCGAATGAATACTGCTGTTAGGGTACTTTGTGGTATACTTTGGCGTACTTTGTGGTACTTGTGGTATACATATATGTGTCTTATGATACTTTGCAGTATACTTTTGGGTGCTTTGAGGTACTTTTGTGATATACTTTGGGGTACTCTGTGGTATACTTTGCAGTACTTTGTGGTATACTTTGGGGTACACAGCAATACTTTGCAGTACTCTGCAGTATACTTTGGGGTACTTTGAGGTACTTTGATATTTTGCGGTAGTTTGCAGTAAACGTTGGGGTACTTTGCAGTACTTTGCGGTACTTTGCGGAATACTTTGAGGTACTTTGTCGTGTGCTTTGGAGTACTTTGCGGTCCTTAGTGGTATACTTTGGGGTACTTTGTGGTACTCTGCAGTACTTTGCAGTATACTTTGGCTACTTTGCATTATACTTTGGGGTACTTTGTAGTACTTTGTGATATACATTGAGGTACTTACCCATACTTTGCAGTAATGTGTGGTCATTTGTGGTACTTTGTGGTATACGGAGGTACTTTGCACTATGCTTTGGGGTACTTTGCTGTACTTTGTGGTATACTTTGTGCAGTACTTTGTGGTATACTTTGGGGTACACAGCAATACTTTGCAGTACTCTGCAGTATACTTTGGGGTATTTTGGGGTACTTTGATATTTTGCGATAGTTTGCAGTAAACATTGCAGTACTTTGCAGAATACTTTGAGGTACTTTGTGGTGTGCTTTGGAGTACTTTGCGGTACTTAGTGGTATACTTTGGGGTACTTTGTGGTACTCTGCAGTACTTTGCAGTATACTTTGGGTACTTTGCGTTATACTTTGGGGTACTTTGTAGTACTTTGTGGTATACATTGAGGTACTTACCCATACTTTGCAGTAATGTGTGGTAATTTGTGGTACTTTGTGGTATACGGAGGTACTTTGCAGTATGCTTTGGGGTACTTTGCGGTACTTTGTGGTATAATTTGGGGTATACTTTGCCGTATACTTTGGGGTACTTTGCTGTATACTTCGGGGTACTTTGTGGTATTTTGCAGTATTTTGCAGTACTTTGCATTATACTTTGGAGTACTTTGCAGTACTTTGTGGTATACTTTGGAGTACTTTGAGGTACTTTGTGGTATACTTTGGAGTACTTTGAGATACATAGTGATTAGTAGGGCCCTTCAAAAAGGGGTTCAGTATTTTATCTTAGCCTATATAGTAGGAGACAGGATTTAATTAAAGACATAGTTTTAACTATATGAATTGAAAGCAAAATGTATGAGGCAAATTATGTGAGGCTGCTGTTCATAAACTATAGTTAAGAGCTGCTATCCATTGACTATATTTCAGATTGCAATACCATAACTCCCCCGATACTCATCTTCAAACTCAGCAAATGTCTCAACACTGGAGACAGTCAACCTCTCACCCTCAACACTGGGCTGTTTCATATCCTCTGTACAAACACGACTGCATAGTTACCTACAATTCCAGCTCAATTATCAATTCACTGATGACAGCTGCGGCTCCAACACTCTCTACAGTGACTTGTCCTGCATGGTGTTGCTTCCATAGCATGTTGGTAGTGTTGATGTTCTCAGTCAGACTCCCTCTGAATCATGCATATACAGGGATGTTTGTTGTCCATGTCTGGTCCTTGGTGATCTGTACATCAACATACTGTACTTGTAAATACACTGTTTTCACAGGGGTCCCACTGCTGTTCAGGCAATTGGCCGCTCCTGCTTCCTGCTAGTCCACTAGAATCACTTTCATCTTCCTGCTTCCTGCTGTAGTCCACTAGCATCTTCATTATCTAACTGACGTTCAGGTGGAGGTTGTTGCCCTGACAACATTTAGTTTGGCACTCCACCCCCTCCACGAAGGCCTTCTCATTATTGTTGGAGATCAGGCCTACCGCAGCTGTGTCATCAGTGAATTGATAATTGAGCTAGAATTGTAGGTACAGTAACTATACAGTCGTGTTTGTACAGAGGATATGAAACAGCCCAGTGTTGAGGGTGAGAGGGTGACTTTCTCCAGTGTTTAGGGTGAGAGAAGATGAGGTGTGGCTGCCCACTCTCACCACCTGAGGTCTGCCCGTCAGGAAGTCCAGGATCCACCTGTGCAGGAAGGGTTTAATCTCCAATCTCCATCCTGCATTTGGAGATGAGTATGGGGGAGTTGTGTGGGCATTACTGTGCAGGGTTGTGTGATGTGTAGTGCAGTAGATCTGTGGTAGTAGTGCTTGTAGTTAGTGCATGCTGCATGCCGCTTCTGCTTGCCACTCTGCTTTCAGCTACCGCCGCCAGATAGCCCTCCTTATGGAGGGTGAAAAGAGGAGCCGAGTGCGTAAGTCTTCTGCCAGTACAAAGCCAATCCACCGCCAAGACTCCTACAGTGCCTCCCCGCGGCCACACATGGTAAATGTGTAACTCGCGGTCCCAGGCTAAACTGTAGGGGATTTCGGTGTGTGGACACGCACTGGCTCCTGCCAACCACTGTCCCAGCTATGGGCAAATAGCATGGGCAGATGTGGCTCACATCCATAGTAGGCAACCCATCTAGGAGAAGGTCACTCCGAACAAAAACCACAGGTGCTGCTTGTGCCTGGCTCCGCACCGTATACCATCTGGAGGTGTGGAGCAAGGGCGGATGAGGGTTTTAAGCCCAAAACGGCAAGAGTAGGGCTGTGAGGAGTTGCGCCCCACAGTCCTTAACCAGCAAAAAGCCCTGATGGAAGAACACTGAAGAGATACCCAGCCCGGAGGAAGCCCGGGGCCCCCGTCTGGAGCCAGGCCCGGACGGAGGGCCCGTCTGCGAGCGCCTGGTGGCTGGGCTTTTCATGGAGCCCGGCCTGGCCCAGCCCGAAAGAGCAACGTGGAAACAACATCTCCGTCTCATCCGTCCCGTGGACCCACCACCCGTGGGAGGAACTGTCGGGGTCGGGTGCGCTGCCAACTAGGTGGCAGTGAAGGCGGAGGGCACTGACGGACCGGACCCAGGCGGCAAAGGCTGGCTCTGGGGACATGGAACGTGACCTCACTGGGGGGGAAGGAGCCAGAGCTTGTGAGGGAGGTGGAGCGATACCAATTACACCTGGTGGGGCTAACCTCCACGCACAGCACCGGCGCCGGAACCAAACTCCTGGATAGGGGTTGGACCCTGTTCTTCTCCGGAGTTGCTCACGGTATGAGGCGTAAGGCAGGTGTGGCTATACTAGCTAGCCCCCAGCTGAGCGCCTCTGTGCTGGATTTCACCCCAGTGGATGAGAGGGTCGCCTCCCTGCGCCTTAAGACTGTGGGGGGAGGGGACTCTGACTGTGGTTTGTGCTTATGCACCGAACAGCAGTTCGGAGTGCTCGGCCTTCCTGCAGACCCTAAGTGGAGTCCTATTTGGGACTCCTGCAGGGGACTCCACTGTCCTATTGGGGGATTTCAATGCACATATGGGCAATGATGAAGAAACTTGAAGGGGTGTGATTGGGAGGCATGGCCACCACGATCTGAACCCGAGTGGTGTTTTGTTGTTGGACTTCTGTGCTAGTCACGGTTTCTCCATAACAAACACCATGTTTGAACACAAGGATGCCCACAAGAACACCTGGCATCAGAAAACCTTAGGCCGAAGGTCGATGATCGTTTTCGTTATTGTATCATCTGATCTGAGGCCATGTGTTTTGGACACTCAGGTGAAGAGAGGGGCAGAGCTGTCCACTGATCACCATCTGGTGGTGAGCTGGTTTCGATGGCAGAGGAAGCCTCTGGACAGACCTGGAAAACCCAAGTGTGTAGTGAGGGTTAACTGGGAATGTCTGGAGGAAAAGCATGTCCGGAGAGATTTCAATTGCCACCTCCAGCGGAGCTTCTCAGGCATCCCTGTGGAGGTTGGGGACATCGAACATGAGTGGTCAGTTTTCAAAGCCTTCATTGCTGAAGCTGCGGCTGGGAGCTGTGGCCTGAGGGCCATAGGTACTTCAAGGGGCGGTAACCCCCAGACACCGTGGTGGACACGGGGGGTCAGGGAAGCCGTCCGACTGAAGGAGGAGGCCTTCTGGGATATGTTAGCCCGGAGGACCCCAAAAGCAGTTGCAGGGTATCGACTGGCCCGGAGGGCTGCAGCTTCAGCCGTGACCAAGGCAAAGCAGCGGGTGTGGGAGCAGTTCGGAGGAACCATGGAGAAGGACTTTCTGTTGGCACCAAGGTGTTTCTGGAAGACCATCAGACACCTCAGTAAGGTAGAGTGGGGGACCATCCAAGCTGTATACAGCAAGGATGGGACACTGCTAACCTCAACTGAGGAGGTTGTTGAGCGTTGGAAGGAGCAATTTGAGGAACTCCTGAACCCGACTAATCCACTCTCTACGATTGAGGCAGAGCCGCAAGATGATGGGTGTCATCGTCAATTTCCCTGGAGGAGGTCACTGACGTAGTCAAACAACTCCACAGTGGCAAAGCCCCAGGGACTGATGAGATCCGTCCAGAAATGCTGAAGGCACTGGGTGTTGAGGGGCTGTCTTGGTTGACACGCCTCTTTAACATTGCGTGGAAGTCTGGGTCAGTGCCAAAGGAGTGGCAGACTGGGGTGGTGGTCCCAATATTCAAAAAAGGGGACCAGAGGGTGTGTGCCAATTACAGAGGCATCACATTACTCAGCCTCCCAGGGAAAGTGTACTCCAAGGTGCTGGAAAGGAGGGTCCGGCCGATAATCAAACCTCAGATTGAAGAGGAACAATGTGGATTTCATCCTGGTCGCGGAACCACCAGCCATCCAATCCCTGTACACCCAGAGCAAGAGCTGTGTCCGTGTTCTTGGCAGTAAGTCAAGATTTTCATGGACAGGATATTGAGGCGTAGCCGTGGGGAGGTGGGTTTGCAGTTTGGTGAGCTGGGGATCGCGTCGCTGCTGTTTGCAGATGATGTGGTCCTGATGGCATCATTGGCCTGCGACCTCCAGCACTCTCTGGATAGGTTCGCAACTGAGTGTGAAGCGGCTGGGATGAGAATCAGCACTTCTAAATCTGAGGCCATGGTTCTCAGCAGGAAACCGGTGGTCTGTCCGTTTCGAGTAGGAAATGAGTCCTTACCCCAAGTGAAGGAGTTCAAGTATCTGGGGGTCTTGTTCACGAGTGAGGGAACCATGGAGAGGGAGTTTGGCTGGAGAATCGGGGCAGCTGGTGCGGTTCTGCAGTCGCTTTACCGCACTGTTGTGACGAAAAGAGAGCTGAACCAAAAGGCAAAGCTCTCGATCTACTGGTCTATCTTCGTCCCCACCCTCACCTATGGTCATGAAGGATGGGTCATGACCGAAAGAATGAGATCACGGATACAAGTGACCGAAATTAGTTTTCTCCAGAGGGTGGCTGGGGTCTCCCTGAGAGATTGGGTGAGAAGTTCAGTCATCCAGGAGAGACTCAGAGTAGAGCGACTGTTCCTTTGCGTTGAAAGGAGCCAGTTGAGGTGGTTCGGGCACCTAGTTTGGATGCCTCCTGGGAGGTGTTCCAGGCGTGTCCGGCTGGGAGGAGGCCACGGGCAGACCTGCAAACTCTGGAGTAGTGAAAAAGGTGACGACATACAAAACTAAAACCCTCTAGATTCACTGACGCTACCATGGTTAACATAAAAAAGGTGGTTGTAGCCAAAAGGTGACAAGTTTGCAGGTCTGCACGGGGTAGACCCAGGACTAGGTGGCGGGACTACATCTCCGCACTGGCCTGTGAGCGGCTAAAGATTCCCCAGGCAGAGCTGGTTGATGCTGCTAGGGAAAGGGATGTCTGGGGCCCCCTGCTGGAACTGCTGCCTCCGCGACCCTGACCCCAGATAAGCGGATGAAGATGGATGGATGGATGATGGATGGATATGGCAGAGTTATGGTATTGCAATCTGAAATATAGTCGATGGATAGCAGCTCTTAACTATAGTTGATGAACAGCAGCCTCACATAATTTGCCTCATACACTTCATAGAATTAAATCAGTTCCTGTCTCCTACTATACAGGCTAAGATAAAATACTGAACCCCTTTTTGAAGGGCCTTACTAATCACTTAGTACCTCACTCTAAAGTATACCACAAAGTACCTCAATATACTCCAAAGTATACCACAAAGTACTCCAAGAATAGCGCAAAGTATTGCAAAATACCACAAAGTATCCCAAAGTATACCATGTAGTACTGCAAAGGACCCCAAAGTATACCACAAAGTACTGCAAAGTACTCCAAAGCATACTGCAAAGTATCTCTGTATACCACAAAGTACCACAAATTACCACACATTACTGCAAAGTATGGGTAAGTACCTCAATGTATACCACAAAGTACTACAAAGTACCCCAAAGTATAACGGAATGTACCCAAAGTATACTGCAAAGAACTGCAGAGTACCAAAAAGTACCCCAAAGTATACCACTAAGGACCGCAAAGTACTCCAAAGCACACCACAAAGTACCTCAAAGTATTCCACAAAGTACTGCAAAGTACCCCAACGTTTACTGCAAACTACCGCAAAATATCAAAGTACCTCAAAGTACCCTAAAGTATACTTTAAAAACAGAGTATTGCTGTGTACCCCAAAGTATACCACAAAGTACTGCAAAGTATACCAGAGTAGGCCAAAGTATACCACAAAGTACCTCAAAGCACCCCGAAGTATACTGCAAAGTATCATAAGACACACTAAAGTATACACAAGTACCACAAAGTACGCCAACGTATACCACAAAGGACCCTAACAGTATTATTCATTCGCTTTTTGAGATTATTACATTATCAGTCAAGTATTACGTTACCAGTTTTGAAAAAAAAAGACCCACCTGATAATGTAATAACTTGACCAATATTGTAATAAGGTATTACATTATCAGAAAAATGGTATTACATTATCAGTCAGGAAATTTTATTAAATTATTGGTTAAGTTATTACATTATCAGGTTTTATTACATTTTCGATTGAGTTAAGTCAAACTTTTATTACATTATCAGGCGTTATTACATTATCACTTAATTATTACATTATCGGGTGCTACAAGCCTTAACTGAAAAAAGGCGGCTTTGACTACAGAGCTAATTTGTTTCTCAGATTTGAAAGCACTGTCAAAAGTAAAACCAAGGCTTTTTACAGCAGAAGCATTTTGGAGGCTAGGGGGCCCAGAACACCAACTGAGTCATGATGTCCAAACATAATTACCTCTGACTTGCTGTCACAGGAGTTGTTATAAGAGTTCCCTAACTCTCCCCAAAACACTAAAGCTATTTGACAAATGTATTCCAATATTTTGGGACGGATAAAGTACATCTAACCATTTCATTTTTTGTATGTTCATTGTCCACAGAGAAGATGAAAAACAAAGCCCTCTGAATACAGGCCTACTGATAAACCATCATCCTACTGAATACAGGCCTTCTGATCAACTATCATCCACACACTATGAATGAATGAAATCATCCCCTTCATGTCAAGTAGGGCTGGATATAGCAGCAGGGGTAGAGGCCCCAAACGCAGATGAGAGAGGCTTGCAGAGAAATGTCCAGAGATCAGGATACAAATGAAAAAGGACCTCAAGAACACAGAGCTGGGGCGGAATGCCTGGGGGCAGCTCTGGATGGAGGACAGACAAGCAGGGTGGAGGACAAACGGGCAGGGTGGAGGAAAGACAGGCAGGGTGGAGGACAGACAGACAGGGTGGAGGACAGACAGGCAGGGTGGAGGACAGACAGACAGGCAGGGTGGAGGACAAACAGACAGACAGGGTGGAGGACAGACAGGCAGGGTGGAGGACAGACAGACAGGCAGGGTGGAGGACAAACAGACAGACAGGGTGGAGGACAGACAGACAGGGTGGAGGACAGACAGGCAGGGTGGAGGACAGACAGACAGGGTGGAAGACAGACAGACAGGGTGGAGGACAGGCAGGGTGGAGGACAGACAGGCAGGGTGGAGGACAAACAGACAGACAGGGTGGAGGACAGACAGACAGGGTGGAGGATAGACAGGCAGGATGGAGGACAGAAAGACAAACAGACAGGGTGGAGGACAGGCAGGCAGCAGGGTGAAGGACAGACAGGCAGGGTGGAGGACAGGTAGGCAGGTTGGGGGATAGACAGGGTGAAGGACAGACAGGCAGGGTGGAGGACAGACAGACAGGCAGGGTGGAGGACAGAGACAGGCAGGGTGGAGGACAGAGACAGGCAGCGTGGAGGACAGACTGGCAGTGTGGGGGACAGACAGGGTGAAAAACAGACAGGCAGGGTGAAGGACAGACAGACAGGGTGGAAGACAGACAGACAGGGTGCAGAATAGACTGGCAGGATGGAGCACAAACAGGATGGAGGACAGACAGACAGACAGGGTGGAGGACAGATAGGCAGGGTGGTGGAAAGACAGACAGGGTGGAAGACAGACAGGACGGAGGACAGACAGGCAGGGTGATGGACAGACAGACAGGCAGGGTGGAGGACAGACAGACAGGGTGGAGGACAGACAGACAGACAGGGTGGAGGACAGACACACAGACAGGGTGGAGGGCAGACAGACAGGGTGAAGGACAGACAGACAGGGTGGAGGACAGACAGACAGGGTGAAGGACAGACAGACAGGGTGGAGGACAGACAGACAGACAGGGTGGAGGGCAGACAGGGTGAAGGACAGACAGACAGACAGACAGGCAGGGTGGAGGACAGACAGACAGGGTGGAGGGCAGACAGACAGACAGGCAGGGTGGAGGGCAGACAGACAGACAGGGTGGAGGACAGACAGACAGGGTGAAGGACAGACAGACAGACAGGGTGGAGGGCAGACAGACAGGGTGAAGGACAGACAGACAGACAGGGTGGAGGACAGACAGGCAGGGTGGAGGACAGACAGACAGGCAGGGTGGAGGACAGAGACAGGCAGGGTGGAGGACAGAGACAGGCAGCGTGGAGGACAGACTGGCAGTGTGGGGGACAGACAGGGTGAAAAACAGACAGGCAGGGTGAAGGACAGACAGACAGGGTGGAAGACAGACAGACAGGGTGCAGAATAGACTGGCAGGATGGAGCACAAACAGGATGGAGGACAGACAGACAGACAGGGTGGAGGACAGATAGGCAGGGTGGTGGAAAGACAGACAGGGTGGAAGACAGACAGGACGGAGGACAGACAGGCAGGGTGATGGACAGACAGACAGGCAGGGTGGAGGACAGACAGACAGGGTGGAGGACAGACAGACAGACAGGGTGGAGGACAGACACACAGACAGGGTGGAGGGCAGACAGACAGGGTGAAGGACAGACAGACAGGGTGGAGGACAGACAGACAGGGTGAAGGACAGACAGACAGGGTGGAGGACAGACAGACAGGGTGGAGGGCAGACAGACAGACAGACAGGGTGCAGAATAGACTGGCAGGATGGAGCACTAACAGGATGGAGGACAGACAGACAGACAGGGTGGAGGACAGAAAGACAGGGTGAAGGACAGACAGACAGACAGGCAGGACGGAGGACAGACAGACAGGGTGAAGGACAGACAGACAGACAGGCAGGGTGGAGGACAGACAGACAGGGTGGAGGGCAGACAGACAGACAGGCAGGGTGGAGGACAGACAGACAGGGTGGAGGGCAGACAGACAGGGTGAAGGACAGACAGACAGACAGGGTGGAGGACAGACAGACATTACATTACAGTCATTTAGCAGACACTTTTATCCAAAGCGACTAACAATAATTGCATTTAACATAGACCAGGCCTCCGAGCAGGAGGCAGGCTGCAGGAGGTCTGGCTAGTGAAGTCAATAGGCAGCAGGTCAGGGTGTGACACTCCAGTTGGTCAAATTACATAATCTTATTAATAAATGGCACCAATTCTGAAAACCAAAAATATGCCAATTGGATTGCTCTGCGTTGTTAATACGTTCCCACCAGGCTGTGGGTCATATTGCAGTCATTGTAATCACCGCTTAAGTTCTCATTTCCATTTGTGGATTTAATGGGACAGTATTAAAGCTGGCAAAGGCACAGGTGACAGACAAACCCTATAAACACCCACAAATCCAGTTCAACACTGCTTGGTAGCAATTATGTCACGACAAGCCCAGCCCAGACTCACTTTTAGACCTGTTAATTATTTGGTCTGGAAGGAGAAGGATTTAAAAAATCATTTAAAAAAAATTCACTTAAAAATTACTCCAGGATATGATTTGATCCTGTGTGTGTCTGTGTGTGTGTGTGTGTGTGTGTGTGTGTATGTGTTTGTGTGCGTGGGTGCATGTGTGTGCGTGACTGTGTGTGTGTGTGTTGGTGGGGGTAGGGAGCAGAGTGAGAGGAAGGAGAGAGAGAGGATACTTCTCATGCAAATGGTGGAACGATAACTGTTAAATTATTCATAAAGTGTATATTGGGAATAATGACAGACGACGCCCAGCCGTACCAAAATGAAAAGGAGAGGGGTTACATATTCTCAAGGCTTAAGTGTTTTTCTAAATCGTCAGGTTGGTCCACCTGCAATCAAAGCCAGGTTGAGAGTGTCACACAGGAAAACATCTGTCTGCTGTAGGCACACCCATCTATTATGGTAGCCTACACTGTAGGGCATCCGCTCCATACCCTCCTCAGACACGCTGTGATGCTGCCATGAGATGGTCCTCTCTCTGGGTTTTTATCTTACGGGACAGCCTGAGCGAAAAGGATGCAGACTGAGGGTGTATAGAGCTACACTGGAGTGAAGATGCGGATGAGAGAGGTGGGGATGCGCGAGAGAAAGCGGAGCATCTTCAGGTAAACACCGACCGAGCAGAGCGGCGGGTTGGGAGTCCACACCCATCGCGCCTTCGTGTTTCTGTCGCTTCGATCTCAACACCTCCGAAGTGCGCTCTGGACCAGGCATGGCAATGTCCTCTCGACGGCGGGCTATTTTTTGCGGGATTAAGGATAGATGAAAATGCTTAGTAACTGGAAAAGCGGGTCCTGGAAAGGGCGTCGAGACGACTAGACTAATGCATAGAACCGAGGTCTAGGGCCGAAACATGGAGAAACAGTCCTTTGTAACGGCGATGAGCTTGTCTATGAGTGTTGTGTCGTTACTGTTGCTGGTCACCGCTATCTTCACTGACCACTGGTACGAAACGGATACCAGGAAGCACAAGGAAAACTGCGATCGGTATGGGTCGGATTCAAACGACCAGAAAAACCGGGACATGCCGATATACCACCTGCCACTGGTGGAGAACGGCAACTCCAAGCGGAACCTAGCGCTCATGAAACCCATTCATGTCGGGAGCCGAGAGGAGGAGCTGCTTGAGAACTGGAGGGCAATTCTGGGGATGGGGATCCTGGAGACGGAGTGCGGGCGTCCCCTGTTCTCCACATACTCTGGGCTCTGGAGAAAATGTTACTTTGAAGGCATGGACCGGGATATTGATAAACTCATATCAAAGGGTAAGACAGTTTTATAGTCAACCCCCCCCCTCCCCTGTGACTGGGCAAGAATTGCTCTGCATATCATCGGCTAACCCTGTTAATAGGCCTACGCGATGCTGTTATCCGTGCATTGCGTCAAAATAATCTGGTAGCCTAATTATGCAACGTGTTCAAAAACAAATTCCTCAGTTGCTGTTTTTGATGTGAACGTGGATGTAACACAGGATCGAAAGACCTGTGTTTGACAGTAGCCTACGATATTTCAATAATAGGCGCACGTAGCCTAAATATTCCTGTTGAATAGGCCACGCGCACGCTGTCCAGTCAAGCCCTCACGGCTTGCTTGTTGGATGTGTAAATGCAGCTACAGTATCTCATGTGTATGAAGATGCGCCTCATGTGAGGTCTTTTTCAAGGTTGAAACACGAAAGTCGATGGGGATTGAAGGAGTTCAGGATCCAGTAGTGGACACACCAGTCCATCAAGATTTATGTCGACAGGATTAAGTCAGGGCTGACCATGGATGTATTAATAGAACTGGATACAGCCACTCCATTCACTGACCGCTAACAACAATGAAGCCCTATTGAACCGCGCCATCTTGGCAAATTTGTAGTCATTTGGCTATTTCCGGTGACTTTTGACTTGCGCAGTTGAGCTTTTCTGTCCGACGCGCGTCCACGAAAAAGTTCACCTTTATGTGAAATGTAGACGCACGTTCCCGGCTCTCTCGGCTCTCCCCGCTTTGATTTAGCAATGAAAACCGGCTTGCATATTAACCTGTTTTTGTCAAATATATCCATTGGAGAAATTATTTTTTCATCCAGGCATCTTAGTTTTAACAGGTTAAATATAACTGAACATGTTTTGTTTGCTAGTAGATGGTATTCATTCCGTTCGCGATAACGTTCTTGCAGCCAGGCTAAATTCCTCCAGGGAGCCAGTGACCGGCGAGTTGAAGAGCTTCACTCCCCGCCAGCAGGAGCTTTGGCCGCGGCTACCGCATCTCGGATAACCCGCTGAGTTCCTGGCTGCTATTTCACATTCGCCCTTGATCAATCGAATCTTATCTCCGTATAAATACACACTGTTATTCTAAAAATATCCCATTTCTGTCCATTCCTGGAAAAGGCTAATAATTGCTGTCAAATGATCACTCCAGTTTATCACCGTATCCCACTACCATTTCAACTATGCACAAGAGGTTGTCTTGTGGTCATTTTCATTAAAAAATGATTAGCCTGATCAGTTTGTTGTATGTATTAAGCCCTTTTTGAGCGGTGTGCTTTGACTACTCTCCTTTTTTGTGGTCATTTTCATTAACACATTTGATTAAACATCCGCACTGGCCTATGAACGGCTAAAGATTCCCCAGGCAGAGCTGGTTGATGCTGCTAGGGAAAGGGATGTCTGGGGCTCCCTGCTGGAACTGCTGCCTCCGCGACCCGACCCCGGATAAGCGGATGACGATGGATGGTATTAAAAGACTTTAGCCGGGACCCCGTTGATGTTAGAATTAATAGGCTACCTTTATTTGTGGTACTTGAACTTGTGTCTGCGTTTCTGGCTTGCCATCATGGATGTATTGTTCATAGGCTATGTTTATCGGATGAGATGCAGTTGTCCGGGCAGGTCAGCTAATGTGATTTACGAATGGAAATACATGCTTGGGAATATTTAGACATTTCAAACTTCCTCTGTTAAGGTGGTGCTGGGGACAGCGCAGACGGCCTGCATGGCAGTAAATTATCAAAAATTAGGCAAAATCTATCTATGAAAATAACCTCAGATTGAAACATATTTTGTGGTGAATGAGGCGATATAGGCTTAATGTGTATTTATACGGAGATAAGATTCGATTGATCAAGGGCGAATGTGAAATAGCAGCCAGGAACTCAGCGGGTTATCCGAGATGCGGTAGCCGCGGCCAAAGCTCCTGCTGGCGGGGAGTGAAGCTCTTCAACTCGCCGGTCACTGGCTCCCTGGAGGAATTTAGCCTGGCTGCAATAACGTTATCGCGAACGGAATGAATACCATCTACTAGCAAACAAAACATGTTCCGTTATATTTAACCTGTTAAAACTAAGATGCCTGGATGAAAAAATAATTTCTCCAATGGATATATTTTACAAAAACAGGTTAATATGCAAGCCGGTTTTCATTGCTAAATCAAAGCGGGGAGAGCCGAGAGAGCCGGGAACGTGCGTCTACATTTCACATAAAGGTGAACTTTTTTGTGGACGCGCGTCGGACAGAAAAGCTCAACTGCGCAAGTCAAAAGTCACCGGAAATAGCCAAATGACTACAAATCTAGCCAAGATGGCGCGGTTCAATAGGCCTTCACTTTAGATTTCGAATCCTGGGGGCTTGGGGCTGACGGCAAGGTAACACCTGCCATCTTGAATTTTAAACAACTAAAATGTGTCTACCTCGACCTTCAACGCCCTTTGGTTTCTGCCAACGTTGATTTAATTTGATATCAAGGCTCTACCTCAATTTCTCAACACCTGACAGACTGATCTTTGGACACAGACAACGTAGCCTAGTTGTCGAGGCAGCATGCATACACAGAAGCACTCTCGGCTTCATGATTAGAGACACCGCTGACATTCACGCGAAGACATGCAGAAGAGCGACAGTAAATACGACGCGGCAACCCTACGCACGCCGCACGCTTACTTTAGAGTGTAGGCTATCTTTAGGACAAGAACTACTTGACATTAGTCATTTCACAAGGTCCCACAACGGATAGACACCGTCTTGACGCAAAATAGTTCTAATTTTGAATTGATAGACTACATAATAACATACAGTACACAGATGCAGCCAGTAAGGCTATGTCCCATGTGGGCCTTCTCTGGGAGCAGGTGTGAACACGTCATCGCTGGAACTCTCTAGAAACAGCAGCACGGAACTCCTGCTGTCTGTGTTTTCATGTATGTGAACGAGGAAAGAGAGGGCTTTACAAACAATCTCATAGGACTTAAAATGACAATCACGCTATAGGCAAGCAAGGTCATCCATCTGTCTGTCTCATAGAGGCCCAGGAAACTGCAAAGTATAGCATAGAGGCTTTGGATGTGTCTTTCACGTAGCGGTGATAGATTAGAGCTTAAGTGCTGATTCAGCAGAGAACAGCCGATGAAGCAGCTACAACACTAAATGTAATCAATGGACCAAAAACATCTGATGACATTGACACACATGCACATACTGACTATACTGCTAATGAGATGAAACCCATCAACATGTTCTTTACTTAAATCCATCAACATTATGAAGGGATGCTTACAAAAATTATTACAACATAAAGTACAGTATGGCAAGCAGGCAGGCTATGTCAAGTGTTTTGTGTATAATGCAAGGCTGCAGTTCAGATCACAAAATATTGATATAGAATAGTAGGCCTACATTTCATTGGAGGAGATTATTGTAATCTCAATCTCTTGATCGATCATTGCTTCATAGATCGGGTGAAAGACATGATAGGAAACCAGCAGTGTTTTGATGCAGAAAAAGCCTTTGGTGCTTGAAAGCCGAGTAAATGCCACATTTTTACCCTCTTCATGTCAATTTAGCCTCTCTAGAAGCACATGGTCTCTTAAATGCCACAAATGGAACAATAAGTGAGTTCAGAAAGAGCTAAATGTTGGAATGTCTCTCAACTTGATGCTGGTGGATATATCACACTCACTGCTGTAACATACCGTAGATGATACAGATATGACATTCAGCTTTTCAATTGACAGCTGACCTAATTAAGTACATGTGACAAATCTACCACATCATGGATGGGAACATGCTTTTATTACCTGCTTCTGACGATGCCCTGTAGCAACTCATAATGTAATAAAGGCTTATAATGTAATAACTTATTACATTATAAACTAACTAAAAAGTTAATATTGTAATAATCAGCTCATAATGTAATAAAACCATGCGCTCATAGCATAATAACTGATTTGCACATAATGTAATAATGTAATAACTTATTACATTATGAGCCTTACTGGGGCCGCTCATAATGTAATAACAGCTCATAATGTAATAATGGCTCATATAGTTAGAAAAGTGTTAATTATCATCATGTTTACCTCTGCCATTCCTGTGGGGGAGAAAGGTAATGCTTTCACCTCTCTGTCTGTCTGTCTGTCTGTCTGTCTGTCTGTCTGTCTGTCTGTCTTTCTTTCTGTCTTGTCTTTCTGTCTGTCTGTCTAGTCTGTCTGTTTGTCTGTCTGTCAGCATGTGGAAGCCAATAACATAATAACTTCTACACTCTATGATCACACAATAAGACCAATTTCTAATTTCTAATACCCCAAAGTGCCCCAAAGTATACCCTCAAATACCACAAAGTACCACAAAGTACCTCAAAGTATACCACAAAATATCATAAAATACCCTAAAGTGCTGGGAAATATACCCCAAAGTGCCCCTAAGTATACCCTCAAATACCACAAAGTACCACTATACTTTGAGGTACCTTGTGGTACTTTGTGGTATTTGAGGGTATACTTTGGGGCACTTTGGGGTATTATGGGGCTCTTTGGGGTATTTTGGTGTACTGTAGGGTATTTTGGGGTACTTTGTGGTATTTTGGGGTATACTTTGGGGTAGTTTATGGTACTTTGTGGTTCTTTATGGTGATTAGTAGGACCCGTTATGGCCTTTATGCTATGGCCTTGGTCAGCCCCGTGGTCAATCCTCCACCATGTTTTGTAGAAATTGGTCTTATTGTGTGATCATAGAGTGTAAGTTATTGTGTTACTGACTTCTACATGCTGACACACAGACACACACACAGACAGACAAACAGACAGACAGAGAGGTGAAAGCATTACCTTTCTCCCCCACAGGAATGGCAGAGGTAAACATGATGATAATTAACACTTTTCTAACTATATGAGCCATTATTACATTATGAGCTGTTATTACATTATGAGCGGCCCCAGTAAGGCTCATAATGTAATAAGTTATTACATTATGCACAAATCAGTTATTACGTTATGAGCGCATGGTTTTATTACATTATGAGCTGATTATGACATTATACATTTTTTAGTTAGTTTATAATGTAATAAGTTATTACATTATGAGCTGTTATTACATTATGAGCCTCTATTACATTATGAGTTGCTACATGCCCCGAGAAGCCCTACGGTAGCTCCAACGACAGCCAAAGACATACAGGGCCTGCCTGACATTGTTTGTCATTTCAAACAGTCTCATATCGCCCCAAACTGATCTTTTAACAGGTATCACATTTCAAACTGTCTCATATCGTCCCTAACTGATATTTTAATAGGTATCGCAGATCAAACTTTCTCATATCGCCCTAAACTGATGTTTTGACAGGTATCGCAGATCGATGCTCAACTGTCAAGTACCATTTCTCTCAGCCCATTCGGCTGCGGAACATCCCCCTCAACCTGACGAGGACCATTCAGCAAGACGAATGGCATCTCTTACGTACGTATCTCCAGCTCAGTATTCTCCACAAACCACAGCATCTGTGTTTGAACTGCTTGAATGGCTGGTATGGTCACATCTGTGTCATGCGGTCAGGATTCAGACAGACAGACAGACAGACAGACAGACAGACAGACAGATAGATCGATAGAAAGAAATTGTTGGACAATTGTTGGTCTGTTGTTTGTCGAGTTGTGGCACAAGTTGTCGTTTGTTGAGTTGTGGCAACAACGATTCTGGCTGCTCGATGACAAAGCTTGAGATGGGGGATCACTCTGTGTCTCAGAAACTGGCCTTCGGTCTCTAAGCCAATCTGAAACTGACTCACCGACTCACAAACGGTCTCTAAGCCAATCAGAAACATATATTTCAGGAACAAATTCTCATTTAAGCTTCTTAACTCCAAAGTACTTCTTAACTCCCATGCAAAGGGTGGCTTAAGAAGGGTTCCTTAAGAAGGTTCTTTATCGGGAAACCCGGCCATTATCATTTGTTACTTGATCATAGATAGCTTTAGAGAACTAGTACTTCTCAGAAACCAAAAGAATAATTGTGTCGTGGGTAGTGTTGGAGACATTTATAGCTTTCCAAAAGCAGGGTTGGCATGTCAACAAATATACTTTGCCAATTGAACCATCTGTCATATTCTTAATGTGTTTTTAGATTACAATGTAATAGCTCAACTACACTTCAATCTTTTAAAACAACATCCTCATGTGTGTAGATACCCTTTAAGCAAGCCACATTCAGCATTCGTCTTACAGGATCAGAAATAAGGTTCTACTCTCTCACAGTCCAATGAATATGTAAAGCTAACCTTCCAGAGCCTGAGCCTTGGAGGGTGCATTACAACACAAGCACAGGAAATGTTCACGGCGAAAAAGTAAATGCCATCTTACAAAAAGAGAAACATATTAACTCCCCTGAGTCCATTATTACTACACAAGCAGTCCAGGAAGAATATTAATCAAAGTCAGAACTGGGTTGCGTTCCTGGCTGTGAGTTGATGTAATACTTTCCCATTTGGTAACTGCTCAAGTTTGAACTTAGGTTAGCATAGTGCAGCCTTATATCATATATTGTTTAAGTTAAGGTAAACATCAGTGGACACAGTGGACGTGTCAGAGAATGAGATAGCATTGTTAGCCTTAGCACACACACGCACGCACGCACGCACACACACACACACACACACACACACACACACACACACACACACACACACACACACACACACACACACACACACACAGACAAGTGCACAGTTAAGGTTCAAAGGTGAAGACTGGTGTACGAGCATTTGCATTGGACCCTAGCTTTACTTTAACCGGTGCACCGTCACAAAACTTATGTCAGTTAACCCTGAAAAACAAACAAACACCAATAAGCAAATTTCACAACACATAATTGGATAGCCATGACTTTTCCTATTGCAATCTACAATGACCAAATTATGCCTAAATTGAGCCAAGTACGTACATACATACATAATATCCAACAAAACACAACATATTACTTACAGTATTCTACCCAATGTGACATGACTTAGTCCAAACACAACACTTGAACTACAGTATTCAGATTTCTGGGAGGGTTGGTGATTGAGGAGAACAGCAGGGGTGGGTTACTGGGGGGTGGTTGTCATGGAAACGGTCTGTATGTGTGTGTGTCTGTGTGTGTAGTAACGTGTGCGTGTCTGTGTGTGTGTGCTAACGTGTGTGTGTGTGCTAATGTATGTGTGTGCATGCTAACAAGTGTGTGTGTGTATGCTAACGTGTGTGTGTGTGCGTGCTAACGTGTGTGTGTGTGTGGCTGCATGTGTCAGATCTGCGGAGGATCACAGCGGGGTTCCTGGGCATGGCGGCGGCCGTGCTGCTGTGTGGGAGCATCGTGGCCACGGTGGGCTTCTTCTGGGAGGAGAGCCTCACCCAGCACGTCTCTGGACTGCTCTTCCTCATGGCAGGTGTGTGTGTGTCTAACTGTGTGTGTGTGTCTAACTGTGTGTGTGTGTGTGTGTGTGTGTGTGTGTGTGTGTGTGTGTGTGTGAGAGAGAGAGAGAGTGTGTGTAGTTGTTATCAGTTCAGTGGTTCTCGGAAGTACATTTCACACAGCACACATTAAGCTTCACAAACAACAACAACAACAACTTTACAAATAAACAACAACAACAACTCATATACATACGTACCTCTTCTCCCCAGGCATTTTCTGCACCATCTCCCTGTGCACCTACGCGGCCAGCGTGTCCTATGACCTCTCCAGGAACCCCCCCTTCATCTATGGGCTCCCGGGCGACGTGGATCATGGCTTCGGATGGTCCATCTACTGCGCCTGGGTCAGCCTGGGCCTGACCGTGGCCTCCGGCTGCGTCTGCACCACATATCCCTTCCTCAGCCGAGCCCGGGCCCTGCACTCTAAAACTGCCCGCGAGTCCTCTGTATGAGTGCCCCCTGTCGCTCTGGAGGAGGAGGAGCTGCACACATTTATTACGGTTACAATTGGAACGACTAATCGCTGAGTTGTCTATTCGAAAGACTAATCGCTTAGTTGTCTATTCGAATGACTAAACGCTAAATTGTCTGTTTTAACTTCCTTGTTCAGCCCCTCTCAATGATGACGTGTGCTGTGAAGTTTGGGAATGTTTTATCATGGAGTGAATTTTGGTCCTGTTAAGGAGTGATGCAAAGTGGTGGTGTGTATGATGTGTAGTTTATTTGTTAAGTCTATATTTGCTTGCTCACACACTCACACACACACACACACACACGCACACACACACACACACACACACACACACACACACACACACACACACACACACACACACACACACACCACAAACGCATTCTATTGTAGTAACAAAAAGGTGTAAGAACACACAGGTGAATCACAGGTTTGGTTGAAAATATTTGTTTAATTTTTGTTTTCTTTTTGGATAACACAGAATTAAATGGATATTGTGTAGGAATACTAATTTGAGATTAGTGGAAGATAGATTACTGTCAATCTTACCAATCTCTTCTCCACTGAAGAGGTATACAATCGTGAATATGTGTGTTGACTGTTATATTGATGGTATTTCGTGTGGATAACTATACTGTTGGAGGACAACAGGGTTTCCAGCTTTTTAAAAAGCAGCCAATGTGCCCTGTTCTCTTTCTATGGACATTTAAAACTGTTCTTGTTGACCTTTAAAACTGTACCTGTGGACATTTGAAACTGTTGCCCATTTAAAACATGTGGATGTTATTCACTGTATTCTGCTGGCTAATGGACATTAATGGAGGAAGATTCCTACCAAAACATCATCGTTATGAACGTGCAGAAGAGGGACACTATAATCGTGTTTATGGGAGTCCTGTCTTTCAGACAAACTGGATGATTATAAACGGCTGTTTAATGGTTAAAAACTGCTTTATAATGACTACAAACTGCTGTGTAATGATTATAAACTGCTGTTTAATGTGAAATCAGAAGGACACACCAGAGAGCAGGCGATGAAGAACATTAGTGCTCTAGAATGAGTGAGACTTTTTACAGATGACCGGAGTATGTTTTAATTCCACACAGCGAAGACCGGTGGGCACAGACGTTGATCCTGATTGGTCAACTGTATTGCACTCAGGGTATGGACAACCAATGCGATGATGCCAACGCAACGCCCTCCGATGCTACCCTCTTCTTTTCAGATGCCACCGTGGGCACCTGGCTGGTTGGTTGGTTGGTTGGTTGGCTGGCTGGTTGGCTGGGTGCCTGGCTGACTGACTGGCTGGTTGGCTGGCTGACTGACTGGCTGGTTGGCTGGCTGACTGATTGGCTGGCTGGCTTAATGACTGGTTGGATGGTTGGCTGGCTAGCTGTTTGGCTGGCTGGCTGCGTTTAAACTGCATGCAGCGCCAGAAGCAGACCAGTGTTTCTGAAATGCCATTATGAATTCAAGTCTTCTCTTGTCATCCTAATATTAATATATAAATAAACAACAATATGCGGTGGGAGTGTTAGGGTTGTTTGTCCTAGGAGATGCACCAGATCCCACCACTAGGAGTGCTAACCACAGTTAGTTAATTTTTCCATTGACAATACATATTGCTTGGTACACAAACAACTATACTTTGTGTCTCAGTACAGATGTAGTTCTACCCAGGGGCCCTTCTACTAACCACATCCACTTTAGACATGTAGGTGCGTCCTAGCTTGTTTCATACTTGTTTGTTTAGACATGTAGGTGCGTCCTAACTTGTTTAATACTTGTTTGTTTAGACATGTAGGTGCGTCCTAGCTTGTTTAATACTTGTTTGTTTAGACATGTACTGTAGGTGCGTCCTAGTTTTATTTAATACTTGTTTGTTTAGACATGTATGTGCATCCTAGCTTGTTTAATACTGGTTTGAAATGTTAGGATGCTCATTGGTTAGTGTAGAGGCTAGGTGCATTAAGGGTGCACTTACTGTAGTTAAAGTCCTTGTTTTTCACAGAATAGATTAGTTGGGTCTATTTTTGTTATTTTTATAATAATATTAGACTCATATATGCCCAAGATTAATTTGCAAGGGAGGATGTGTGCATTTAATTGTCCAATTGGCTGTCTTGTTATCTTCCACAGGAGATGGTCAGAGTTTGCCTCCAGTGGTGCTCGTTATTAGGGCCCGAGCACTGGCGGTGCGAGGCCCTATTGAAATTCGAAGGATTAATACTAGGGCTGCGAGCAGCATTGAGCGGGCCCTCGCACCCCACGCGTGTCGGGGTGCGGTGCCGTTAAAGGCTGTGCTATTTCGGTGTCAAGTACTGAGAGAAACGTCCTGTTACCAGTAGGTGGCGCTCTAAGCGTGACTCAATACCGACGCATAGATGTGTTCAGGACGGTACCTTGATGAAGCGTGAGAAATGTAGTCGGACAATGTATGTAGGAGTTATAATGACTTCCTGCTTGACCTGTAGGCGGCGCTATAAGTATGACTCAATACTGACCTACAGATGTGTTAAGGACGCGACTTTCATCAAGCGTGAGCAATTTGGTGTAAATCAGATAATGTATGTAGGAGTTATGAGGACTTCCTGTAAGCAGTAGGTGGCGCTATAAGTATGACTCGATACTGACCTACATATGTGTTCAGGATGCAACCTTCATCAACCCTGAGCAATGTGGAGTGACGTATGTAGGAGTTATGAGGATTTCCTGTTTCACCAGTAGGTGGCGCTGTAAGTGTGACTCAATACCGATGCATAGATGTGTTCAGAATGCGACCGTCATGAATCGTCAGCAATTTGGTGCAAATCGGATAATGTATGTAGGAGTTATGAGTTCTTCCTGTTTCACCAATAGGTGGCGCTATAAGTATGACGCAATGCGGACACATAGATATGTTCAGGACAGAACCTTCATGAAGCGTGAGATATATCGGACAAATTGCATTATGTATATAGGAGTTATGAGGACTTTTTGTTTTATGGCGAAATGTCCAACTTTGGCGGAGCACCACGGCAAGGGTGTTTGGTGAAAACTAATTTTTTTTGATAACTTTTGATCTCAAAGGTCTTAAGATGAAGCTGACCGAATAGGAAGTTGATCGGATGAAATCTGTAGGAGGAGTTTGTTAAAGTATGAGGCATGAAAATGGTAAAAACAAGGGGAAAATGGCACATTAAGAGCAAAATGGCTGACTTCCTGTTGGATATTGGGTATAGCTCCAAGAGACATTTTAGTGTGTCTCAATGAACTACATATGCCCACCGAATTTCGTTTGCCTACATCAAACTGAAAGGTGGGGCTCGCCATTTAAAATTTTCCAGGGGGCGCTCTTGAGCCGTTTTGCCACGCCTATATCTGTCAACAATGAATTATCACATTTTTCACCGGGACTGACGTATCTGCAAAGTTTAATCCGTTTTCATCGATGTTTAGGCCGCCAAAAAGGCATCTGTTTTGGAAGGAGAAGGTAGGAGAATAATAATCCTTAAAATTTCAATAGGGCCTCTCACCGCCAGTGCTCGGGCCCTAATAATAATCCTTTGAATTTCAATAGGGCCTCGCACCGCCAGTGCTCGGGCCCTAACTAGGGCTGCAAGCAGCAGTGAGCGGGCCCTCGCACTGCACGCATGTCGGGGTGCGGCACCGTTAAAGGGTGTACTATTTCGGTGTCCAGTACAGAGAGAAACTTCCTGTCACCAGTAGGTGGCACTCTAAGCGTGACTCAATACCGTCACATAGATGTGTTCAGGACAGTACCTTGATGAAGCGTGAGAAATGTTGTGTAAATCGGATAATGTATGTAGGAGTTTTGAGGACTTCCTGTTTCACCAATAGGTGGCGCTATAAGTATGACGCAATACTGACACAGATCTGTTCAGGACAGAACCTTCATGAAGCGTGAGAAATATCAAAATTGGATAATGTATGGAGGAGTTATGAGGACTTACTGTTTTATGGCGAAACGTCAAAATTCGCCACGGCGCCACTCCAAGAGTATTTAGTAAACGTACGATTTTCTTGATAACTTTTGATCACAACGGTCTTAAGATGAACCTGACCGAGTGTGAAGTCGATCGGATGAAATCTGTAGGAGACTTCAGGAATTTAGTCCTGTAGCGCTCATATCCTTGGTTATGAAAATCTTTGAAAGGATTCTTAAAGACATGAGCCTGTGCTTGATTGATGGCAAGCTAGACCCCCTGCAGTTTGCTTATCAAGCTGGCAAAGGAGTAGAGGATGCAAAACTCTTCATCTTAGACTGCGTCCCATGCTAGACTTCTATTCACTGATTTCTCCTCAGCATTCAACAAAATGCAGCCTCACATTTTGATTGACCGACTTGCTTCTCATTTTAAGTTACCTGATCAGCTTTTAAGGTTGTTTTTAGACTTCCTGACTGATAGGATCCAGCAGGTGTCAGTAAATGGACACATGTCCACCAGTGTGGTCTCAAGTACAGGCTCGCCGCAGGGTTGTGTCCTGTCCCCCCTGCTGTATACAGATAGCTGCAGGAGCCCCCAGGAGGGCAGCTTTTTTGTTAAGTTTTCTGATGACACCGCCCTACTGTCTCTTCTCCAGGGCGAGGAGTACGATCATGGCCATGCGCTACCATTCTTTGTTAAATGGTGTGACGACAACTACGTTGACCTAAATGTATCAAAAACAAAGGAGACTATGACTTGGTATAACTTATGGTTATACCGCGGCTATCACACTATGAAGGATAATGGACTTAACTACGCTAAGTCAACTCGTATGGGGCACCACCCTCATGAGAGGGAAAACAGATAGCCCATCAATAATCTAATGCAATATCAATCTCAGTCTGAAAGGAAGTCTTTAACTCAATTAAGTGACCTAGAGATCTGTTAATGACGCTACAACGTGATCAAAGCATGGAATATTTATTGAAGTATACTAATCAATTATCAGGATAATATGAACACACACAATTCAACACTAGTGCTGCGAGCAGCAGTGAGCGGGCCCTCGCACCCCACGTGGGTCGGGGTGTGGCGCCGTTAAAGGGTGTGCTATTTCGGTGTCCAGTACTGACAGAAACTTCCTGTCACCAGTAGGTGGCGCTCTAAGCGTGACTCAATACCGACGCATAGATGTGTTCAGGACAGTACCTTGATGAAGCGTGAGAAATGTTGTGTAAATCGGACAAAGTATGCAGGAGTTATGAGGACTTCCTGTAAGCAGTAGGTGGCGCTGTAGGTATGACGCAATACTGACCTACAGATGTGTTCAAGATGCGACCTTCATCAAGCATGAGCAATTTGGAGTAAATCGGATAATGTATGTAGGAGTTATGAGTACTTCCTGTTTCACCAGTAGGTGGCGCTGTAAGTGTAACTCAATACCGACGCATAGATGTGTTCAGAAGGTGACCTTCATGAAGCGTCAGCAATTTGGTGCAAATCGGATGATGTATGCAGGAGTTATGAGTACTTCCTGTTTCACCAGTAGGTGGCGCTGTAAGTGTAACTCAATACCGACGCATAGATGTGTTCAGAAGGTGACCTTCATGAAGCGTCAGCAATTTGGTGCAAATCGGATGATGTATGCAGGAGTTATGAGGACTTCCTGTTTTACCAATAGGTGGCGCTATAAGTATGACGCAATACTGACACATAGATGTGTTCAGGACTGAACCTTCATGAAGCGTGAGATATATCGGACGAATTGGATAATGTATGGAGGAGTTATGAGGACTTCCTGTTTCACCAATAGGTGGCGCTATAAGTATGACGCAATACTGACACATAGATGTGTTCAGGACAGAACCGTCATGAAGCGTGAGATATATCGGACAAATCGGATAATGTATGGAGGAGTTATGAGGACTTCCTGTTTCACCAATAGGTGGCGCTATAAGTATGACGCAATACTGACACATAGATGTGTTCATGACAGAACCGTCATGAAGCGTGAGATAAATCGGACAAATCGGATAATGTATGGAGGAGTTATGAGGACTTCCTGTTTCACCAATAGGTGGCGCTATAAGTATGACGCAATACGGACACATAGATCTGTTCAGGACCGAACCGTCATGAAGCGTGAGATATATCGGACAAATTGGATAATGTATGGAGGAGTTATGAGGACTTCCTGTTTCACCAATAGGTGGCGCTATAAGTATGACGCAATACTGACACATAGATGTGTTCAGGACAGAACCGTCATGAAGCGTGAGATATATCGGACAAATTAGATAATGTATGGAGGAGTTTAGAGGACTTCGTGTTTTATGGCGAAATGTCAAACTTTGGCGGGGCGCCACGGCAAGGGTGTTTGGTGAAAACTCAATTTTTTTGATAACTTTTGATCACAAAGGTCTTAAGATGAAGCTGACCCGATATGAAGTTGATCAGATGAAATCTGTAGGAGGAGTTCGTCGAAGTACGAGGCATGGAAATGTACAAAACAAGGACAAAATGGCACATTAAGAGCAAAATGGCGGACTTCCTGTTGCATGTTGGGTATAGCTCCAAGAGACATTTTAGTGTGTCTCGATAAAATACATGTGCCCTCCGAATTTCGTTCCCCTACATCAAACTGAAAGGTGGGGCTCGCCATTTTAAATTTTCCAGGGGGCGCTCTTGAGCCGTTTTGCCACGCCCATTTCCGTCACCCATGAATTATCAAATTTTTTACCGAAACTGACGTATCTGCAAAGTTTCATCCATTTTCATCGATGTTTAGGCCGCCAAAAAGGCATTTGTTTTGGAAGAAGAAGGTAGAAGGAGAAGGTAGGAGAATAATAATAACTAGTGCTGCGAGCAGCAGTGAGCGGGCCCTCGCACCCCACGCGGGTCGGGGTGTGGCGCCGTTAAAGGGTGTGCTATTTCGGTGTCCAGTACTGACAGAAACTTCCTGTCACCAGTAGGTGGCGCTCTAAGCGTGACTCAATACCGACGCATAGATGTGTTCAGGACAGTACCTTGATGAAGCGTGAGAAATGTTGTGTAAATCGGACAAAGTATGTAGGAGTTATGAGGACTTCCTGTTTCACCAGTAGGTGGCGCTGTAAGTGTGACTCAATACCGACACAGATGGGTTCAGAAGGCCACCTTCATGAAGCGTCAGGAATTTGGTGCAAATCGGATGATGTATGCAGGAGTTATGAGGACTTCCTGTTTCACCAATAGGTGGCGCTATACGTATGACGCAATACTGACACATAGATGTGTTCAGGACAGAACCGTCATGAAGCGTGAGCCATATCGGACAAATTGGATAATAAATGGAGGAGTTATGAGGACTTCCTGTTTCACCAATAGGTGGCGCTATAAGTATGACGCAATACTGACACATAGATGTGTTCGGGACAGAACCGTCATGAAGCGTGAGATAAATCGGACAAATCGGATAATGTATGGAGGAGTTATGAGTCCTTCCTGTTTCACCAATAGGTGGCGCTATAAGTATGACGCAATACTGACACATAGATGTGTTCAGGACAGAACCGTCATGAAGCGTGAGATATATCGGACAAATCCGATAATGTATGGAGGAGTTATGAGGACATCGTGTTTTATGGCGAAATGTCTAAATTTGGCGGGGCGCCACGGCAAGGGTGTTTGGTGAAAACTCAATTTTCTTGATAACTTTTGATCACAAAGGTCTTAAGATGAAGCTGACCCGATATGAAGTTGATCGGATGAAATCTGTAGGAGGAGTTCGTCGAAGTACGAGGCATGGAAATGGTCAAAACAAGGACAAAATGGCACATTAAGAGCAAAATGGCGGACTTCCTGTTGCATGTTGGGTATAGCTCCAAGAGACATTTTAGTGTGTCTCGATGAAATACATGTGCCCTCCGAATTTCGTTCCCCTACATCAAACTGAAAGGTGGGGCTCGCCATTTTAAATTTTCCAGGGGGCGCTCTTGAGCCGTTTTGCCACGCCCATTTCCGTCACCCATGAATTATCAAATTTTTCACCGGGACTGACGTATCTGCAAAGTTTCATCCGTTTTCATCGATGTTTAGGCCGCCAAAAAGGCATTTGTTTTGGAAGAAGAAGGAGGAGAAGAAGGAGAAGGAGAATAATCCTTCGAAATACAATAGGGCCTCGCACCGCCAGTGTGCTCGGGCCCTAACTAGTGCTGCGAGCAGCAGTGAGCGGGCCCTCGCACCCCACGCGGGTCGGGGTGTGGCGCCGTTAAAGGGTGTGCTATTTCGGTGTCCAGTACTGACAGAAACTTCCTGTCACCAGTAGGTGGCGCTCTAAGCGTGATTCAATACCGATGCATAGATGTGTTCAGGACAGTACCTTGATGAAGCGTGAGAAATGTTGTGTAAATCGGACAAAGTATGTAAGAGTTATGAGGACTTCCTGTAAGCAGTAGGTGGCGCTGTAGGTATGACACAATACTGACCTACAGATGTGTTCAAGATGCGACCTTCATCAAGCATGAGCAATTTGGAGTAAATCGGATAATGTATGTAGGAGTTATGAGTACTTCCTGTTTCACCAGTAGTTGGCGCTGTTAGTGTAACTCAATACCGACGCATAGATGTGTTCAGAAGGTGACCTTCATGAAGCGTCAGCAATTTGGTGCAAATCGGATGATGTATGCAGGAGTTATGAGGACTTCCTGTTTCACCAATAGGTGGCGCTATAAGTATGAAGCAATACTGACACATAGATGTGTTCAGGACAGAACCGTCATGAAGCGTGAGATAAATCGGACAAATCGGATAATGTATGGAGGAGTTATGAGGACTTCCTGTTTCACCAATAGGTGGCGCTATAAGTATGACGCAATACTGACACATAGATGTGTTCAGGACAGAACTGTCATGAAGCGTGAGATATATCGGACAAATCGGATAATGTATGGAGGAGTTATGAGGACTTCCTGTTTTACCAATAGGTGGCCCTATAAGTATGACGCAATACTGACACATAGATGTGTTCAGGACAGAACCTTCATGAAGCGTGAGATATATCGGACGAATTGGATAATGTATGGAGGAGTTATGAGGACTTCCTGTTTCACCAATAGGTGGCGCTATAAGTATGATGCAATACTGACACATAGATGTGTTCAGGACAGAACCGTCATGAAGCGTGAGATATATCGGACAAATTGGATAATGTATGGAGGAGTTATGAGGACTTCGTGTTTTATGGCGAAATGTCAAACTTTGGCGGGGCGCCACGGCAAGGGTGTTTGGTGAAAACTCAATTTTTTTGATAACTTTTGATCACAAAGGTCTTAAGATGAAACTGACCCGATATGAAGTTGATCGGATGAAATCTGTAGGAGGAGTTCGTCGAAGTACGAGGCATGGAAATGGTCAAAACAAGGACAAAATGGCACATTAAGAGCAAAATGGCGGACTTCCTGTTGCATGTTGGGTATAGCTCCAAGAGACATTTAAGTGTGGCTCGATGAAATACATATGCCCACCGAATTTCGTTCGCCTACATCAAACTGAAAGGTGGGGCTCGCCATTTTAAACTTTCCAGGGGGCGCTCTTGAGCCGTTTTGCCACGCCCATTTCCGTCACCAATGATATATCCGATTTTCACCGGGACTGATGTATCTGCAAAGTTTCATCCGTTTTCATTGATGTTTAGGCCGCCAAAAAGGCATTTGTTTCGGAAGAAGAAGGAGAACTAGTGCTGCGAGCAGCAGTGAGCGGGCCCTCGCACCCCACGCGGGTCGGGGTGTGGCGCCCTTAAAGGGTGTGCTATTTCGGTGTCCAGTACTGACAGAAACTTCCTGTCACCAGTAGGTGGCGCTCTAAGCGTGACTCAATACCGACGCATAGATGTGTTCAGGACAGTACCTTGATGAAGCGTGAGAAATGTTGTGTAAATCGGACAAAGTATGTAGGAGTTATGAGGACTTCCTGTAAGCAGTAGGTGGCGCTGTAGGTATGACGCAATACTGACCTACAGATGTGTTCAAGATGCGACCTTCATCAAGCATGAGCAATTTGGAGTAAATCGGATAATGTATGTAGGAGTTATGAGTACTTCCTGTTTCACCAGTAGGTGGCGCTGTAAGTGTAACTCAATACCGACGCATAGATGTGTTCAGAAGGTGACCTTCATGAAGCGTCAGCAATTTGGTGCAAATCGTATGATGTATGCAGGAGTTATGAGGACTTCCTGTTTCACCAATAGGTGGCGCTATAAGTATGACGCAATACTGACACATAGATGTGTTCAGGACAGAACCGTCATGAAGCGTGAGATATATCGGACAAATTGGATAATGTATGGAGGAGTTATGAGGACTTCCTGTTTCACCAATAGGTGGCGCTATAAGTATGACGCAATACTGACACATAGATGTGTTCAGGACAGAACCGTCATGAAGCGTGAGATATATCGGACAAATCGGATAATGTATGGAGGAGTTATGGGGACTTCCTGTTTCACCAATAGGTGGCGCTATAAGTATGACGCAATACTGACACATAGATGTGTTCAGGACAGAACCGTCATGAAGCGTGAGATATATCGGACAAATTGGATAATGTATGGAGGAGTTATGAGGACTTCCTGTTTCACCAATAGGTGGCGCTATAAGTATGACGCAATACTGACACATAGATGTGTTCAGGACAGAACCGTCATGAAGCGTGAGATATATCGGACAAATTGGATAATGTATGGAGGAGTTATGAGGACTTCCTGTTTCACCAATAGGTGGCGCTATAAGTATGACGCAATACTGACACATAGATGTGTTCAGGACAGAACCGTCATGAAGCGTGAGATATATCGGACAAATTGGATAATGTATGTAGTAGTTATGAGGACTTCCTGTTTCACCAATAGGTGGCGCTATAAGTATGACGCAATACTGACACATAGATGTGTTCAGGACAGAACCGTCATGAAGCGTGAGATATATCGGACAAATTGGATAATGTATGGAGGAGTTATGAGTACTTCCTGTTTCACCAATAGGTGGCGCTATAAGTATGACGCAATACTGACACATAGATGTGTTCAGGACAGAACCGTCATGAAGCGTGAGATATATCGGACAAATTGGATAATGTATGGAGGAGTTATGAGGACTTCCTGTTTCACCAATAGGTGGCGCTATAAGTATGACGCAATACTGACACATAGATGTGTTCAGGACAGAACCGTCATGAAGCGTGAGATATATCGGACAAATTGGATAATGTATGGAGGAGTTATGAGGACTTCCTGTTTCACCAATAGGTGGCGCTATAAGTATGACGCAATACTGACACATAGATGTGTTCAGGACAGAACCGTCATGAAGCGTGAGATATATCGGACAAATTGGATAATGTATGGAGGAGTTATGAGGACTTCCTGTTTCACCAATAGGTGGCGCTATAAGTATGACGCAATACTGACACATAGATGTGTTCAGGACAGAACCGTCATGAAGCGTGAGATATATCGGACAAATTGGATAATGTATGGAGGAGTTATGAGGACTTCCTGTTTCACCAATAGGTGGCGCTATAAGTATGACGCAATACTGACACATAGATGTGTTCAGGACAGAACCGTCATGAAGCGTGAGATATATCGGACAAATTGGATAATGTATGGAGGAGTTATGAGGACTTCCTGTTTCACCAATAGGTGGCGCTATAAGTATGACGCAATACTGACACATAGATGTGTTCAGGACAGAACCGTCATGAAGCGTGAGATATATCGGACAAATTGGATAATGTATGGAGGAGTTATGAGGACTTCCTGTTTCACCAATAGGTGGCGCTATAAGTATGACGCAATACTGACACATAGATGTGTTCAGGACAGAACCGTCATGAAGCGTGAGATATATCGGACAAATTGGATAATGTATGGAGGAGTTATGAGTACTTCCTGTTTCACCAATAGGTGGCGCTATAAGTATGACGCAATACTGACACATAGATGTGTTCAGGACAGAACCGTCATGAAGCGTGAGATATATCGGACAAATTGGATAATGTATGGAGGAGTTATGAGGACTTCCTGTTTCACCAATAGGTGGCGCTATAAGTATGACGCAATACTGACACATAGATGTGTTCAGGACAGAACCGTCATGAAGCGTGAGATATATCGGACAAATTGGATAATGTATGGAGGAGTTATGAGGACTTCCTGTTTCACCAATAGGTGGCGCTATAAGTATGACGCAATACTGACACATAGATGTGTTCAGGACAGAACCGTCATGAAGCGTGAGATATATCGGACAAATTGGATAATGTATGGAGGAGTTATGAGGACTTCGTGTTTTATGGCGAAATGTCAAACTTTGGCAGGGCGCCACGGCAAGGGTGTTTGGTGAAAACTCAATTTTTTTGATAACTTTTGATCACAAAGGTCTTAAGATGAAGCTGACCCGATATGAAGTTGATCGGATGAAATCTGTAGGAGGAGTTCGTCGAAGTACGAGGCATGGAAATGGTCAAAACAAGGACAAAATGGCACATTAAGAGCAAAATGGCGGACTTCCTGTTGCATGTTGGGTATAGCTCCAAGAGACATTTAAGTGTGGCTCGATGAAATACATATGCCCACCGAATTTCGTTAGCCTACATCAAACTGAAAGGTGGGGCTCGCCATTTTAAACTTTCCAGGGGGCGCTCTTGAGCCGTTTTGCCACGCCCATTTCCGTCACCCATGAATTATCAAATTTTTCACCGGGACTGACGTATCTGCAAAGTTTCATCCGTTTTCATCGATGTTCAGGCCGCCTAAAAGGCATTTGTTTGGAGTAAAGGAGAAGAAGAAGGAGAAGAAGGAGAAGAATAATAATCCTTCGAGTTTCAATAGGGCCTCGCACCGCCAGTGCTCGGGCCCTAATAAGGAGAACTAGTGCTGCGAGCAGCAGTGAGCGGGCCCTCGCACCCCACGCGGGTCGGGGTGTGGCGCCGTTAAAGGCTGTGCTATTTCGGTGTCCAGTACTGACAGAAACTTCCTGTCACCAGTAGGTGGCGCTCTAAGCGTGACTCAATACCGACGCATAGATGTGTTCAGGACGGTACCTTGATGAAGCGTGAGAAATGTTGTGTAAATCGGACAAAGTATGTAGGAGTTATGAGGACTTCCTGTAAGCAGTAGGTGGCGCTGTAGGTATGACGCAATACTGACCTACATATGTGTTCAAGATGCGACCTTCATCAAGCATGAGCAATTTGGAGTAAATCGGATAATGTATGTAGGAGTTATGAGTACTTCCTGTTTCACCAGTAGGTGGCGCTGTAAGTGTAACTCAATACCGACGCATAGATGTGTTCAGAAGGTGACCTTCATGAAGCGTCAGCAATTTGGTGCAAATCGGATGATGTATGCAGGAGGTATGAGGACTTCCTGTTTCACCAATAGGTGGCGCTATAAGTATGACGCAATACTGACACATAGATGTGTTCAGGACAGAACCGTCATGAAGCGTGAGATATATCGGACAAATCGGATAATGTATGGAGGAGTTATAAGGACTTCCTGTTTTACCAATAGGTGGCGCTATAAGTATGACGCAATACTGACACATAGATGTGTTCAGGACAGAACCTTCATGAAGCGTGAGATATATCGGACGAATTGGATAATGTATGGAGGAGTTATGAGGACTTCCTGTTTCACCAATAGGTGGCGCTATAAGTATGACGCAATACTGACACATAGATGTGTTCAGGACAGAACCGTCATGAAGCGTGAGATATATCGGACGAATTGAATAATGTATGGAGGAGTTATGAGGACTTCGTGTTTTATGGCGAATTGTCAAACTTTGGCGGGGCGCCACGGCAAGGGTGTTTGGTGAAAACTCAATTTTTTTGATAACTTTTGATCACAAAGGTCTTAAGATGAAGCTGACCCGATATTAAGTTGATCGGATGAAATCTGTAGGAGGAGTTCGTCGAAGTACAAGGCATGGAAATGGTCAAAACAAGGACAAAATGGCACATTAAAAGCAAAGTGGCGGACTTCCTGTTGCATGTTGGGTATAGCTCCAAGAGACATTTAAGTGTGGCTCGATGACATACATATGCCCACCGAATTTCGTTCGCCTACATCAAACTGAAAGGTGGGGCTCGCCATTTTAGATTTTCCAGGGGGCGCTCTTGAGCCGTTTTGCCACGCCCATTTCCGTCACCCATGAATTATCAAATTTTTTACCGGGACTGACGTATCTGCAAAGTTTCATCCGTTTTCATCGATGTTCAGGCCGCCTAAAAGGCATTTGTTTGGGGAGAAGAAGAAGAAGGTAGGAGAATAATAATAACTAGTGCTGCGAGCAGCAGTGAGCGGGCCCTCGCACCCCACGCGGGTCGGGGTGTGGCGCCGTTAAAGGGTGTGCTATTTCGGTGTCCAGTACTGACAGAAACTTCCTGTCACCAGTAGGTGGCGCTCTAAGCGTGACTCAATACCGACGCATAGATGTGTTCAGGACAGTACCTTGATGAAGCGTGATAAATGTTGTGTAAATCGGACAAAGTATGTAGGAGTTATGAGGACTTCCTGTAAGCAGTAGGTGGCGCTGTAGGTATGACGCAATACTGACCTACAGATGTGTTCAAGATGCGACCTTCATCAAGCATGAGCAATTTGGAGTAAATCGGATAATGTATGTAGGAGTTATGAGTACTTCCTGTTTCACCAGTAGGTGGCGCTGTAAGTGTAACTCAATACCGACGCATAGATGTGTTCAGAAGGTGACCTTCATGAAGCGTAAGCAATTTGGTGCAAATCGGATGATGTATGCAGGAGTTATGAGGACTTCCTGTTTCACCAATAGGTGGCGCTATAAGTATGACGCAATACTGACACATAGATGTGTTCAGGACAGAACCGTCATGAAGCGTGAGATATATCGGACAAATTGGATAATGTATGGAGGAGTTATGAGGACTTCCTGTTTCACCAATAGGTGGCGCTATAAGTATGACGCAATACTGACACATAGATGTGTTCAGGACAGAACCGTCATGAAGCGTGAGATATATCGGACAAATTGGATAATGTATGGAGGAGTTATGAGTACTTCCTGTTTCACCAGTAGGTGGCGCTGTAAGTGTGACTCAATATCGACGCATAGATGTGTTCAGAAGGTGACCTTCACGAAGCGTCAGTAATTTGGTGCAAATCGGATGATGTATGCAGGAGTTATGAGGACTTCCTGTTTCACCAATAGGTGGCGCTATAAGTATGACGCAATACTGACACATAGATGTGTTCAGGACAGAACCGTCATGAAGCGTGAGATATATCGGACAAATTGGATAATGTATGGAGGAGTTATGAGGACTTCCTGTTTCACCAGTAGGTGGCGCTGTAAGTGTGACTCAATACCGACACATAGATGGGTTCAGAAGGCCACCTTCATGAAGCATCAGCAATTTGGTGCAAATCGGATGATGTATGCAGGAGTTATGAGGACTTCCTGTTTCACCAATAGGTGGCGCTATACGTATGACGCAATACTGACACATAGATGTGTTCAGGACAGAACCGTCATGAAGCGTGAGCTATATCGGACAAATGGGATAATGTATGGAGGAGTTATGAGGACTTCCTGTTTCACCAATAGGTGGCGCTATAAGTATGACGCAATACTGACACATAGATGTGTTCAGGACAGAACCGTCATGAAGCGTGAGATATATCGGACAAATTGGATAATGTATGGAGGAGTTATGAGGACTTCGTGTTTTATGGCGAAATGTCAAACTTTGGCGGGGCGCCACGGCAAGGGTGTTTGGTGAAAACTAAATTTTTTTGATAACTTTTGATCACAAAGGTCTTAAGATGAAGCTGACCCGATATGAAGTTGATCGGATGAAATCTGTAGGAGGAGTTCGTCGAAGTACGAGGCATGGAAATGGTCAAAACAAGGACAAAATGGCACATTAAGAGCAAAATGGCGGACTTCCTGTTGCATGTTGGGTATAGCTCCAAGAGACATTTAAGTGTGGCTCGATGAAATACATATGCCCACCGAATTTCGTTCGCCTACATCAAACTGAAAGGTGGGGCTCGCCATTTTAAACTTTCCAGGGGGCGCTCTTGAGCCGTTTTGCCACACCCATTTCCGTCACCCATGAATTATCAAATTTTTCACCGGGACTGACGTATCTGCAAAGTTTCATCCGTTTTCATCGATGTTCAGGCCGCCTAAAAGGCATTTGTTTGGAGTAAAGAAGGAGAAGGAGAATAATAATAATAACTAGTGCTGCGAGCAGCAGTGAGCGGGCCCTCGCACCCCACGCGGGTCGGGGTGTGGCGCCGTTAAAGGGTGTGCTATTTCGGTGTCCAGTACTGACAGAAACTTCCTGTCACCAGTAGGTGGCGCTCTAAGCGTGACTCAATACCGACGCATAGATGTGTTCAGGACAGTACCTTGATGAAGCGTGAGAAATGTTGTGTAAATTGGACAAAGTATGTAGGAGTTATGAGGACTTCCTGTAAGCAGTAGGTGGCGCTGTAAGTATGACGCAATACTGACCTACAGATGTGTTCAAGATGCGACCTTCATCAAGCATGAGCAATTTGGAGTAAATCGGATAATGTATGTAGGAGTTATGAGTACTTCCTGTTTCACCAGTAGGTGGCGCTGTAAGTGTTACTCAATACCGACGCATAGATGTGTTCAGAAGGTGACCTACATGAAGCGTCAGCAATTTGGTGCAAATCGGATGATGTATGCAGGAGTTATGAGGACTTCCTGTTTCACCAATAGGTGGCGCTATAAGTATGACGCAATACTGACACATAGATGTGTTCAGGACAGAACCGTCATGAAGCGTGAGATAAATCGGACAAATCGGATAATGTATGGAGGAGTTATGAGGACTTCCTGTTTCACCAATAGGTGGCGCTATAAGTATGATGCAATACTGACACATAGATGTGTTCAGGACAGAACCGTCATGAAGCGTGAGATATATCGGACAAATCCGATAATGTATGGAGGAGTTATGGGGACTTCCTGTTTCACCAATAGGTGGCGCTATACGTATGACGCAATACTGACACATAGATGTGTTCAGGACAGAACCGTCATGAAGCGTGAGCTATATCGGACAAATTGGATAATGTATGGAGGAGTTATGAGGACTTCCTGTTTCACCAATAGGTGGCGCTATAAGTATGACGCAATACTGACACATAGATGTGTTCAGGACAGAACCGTCATGAAGCGTGAGATATATCGGACAAATCGGATAATGTCTGGAGAAGTTATGAGGACATCGTGTTTTATGGCGAAATGTCAAACTTTGGCGGGGCGCCACGGCAAGGGTGTTTGGTGAAAACTCAATTTTCTTGATAACTTTTGATCACAAAGGGCTTAAGATGAAGCTGACCGAGTATGAAGTTGATCGGATGAAATCTGTAGGAGGAGTTCGTTGAAATACGAGGCATGGAAATGGTCAAAACAAGGACAAAATGGCACATTAAAAGCAAAATGGCGGCCTTCCTGTTGCATGTTGGGTACAGCTCTAAGAGACATTTTAGTGTGGCTCGATGAAATACATATGCCCTCCGAATTTCGTTCGCCTACATCAAACTGAAAGGTGGGGCTCGCCATTTGAAACTTTCCAGGGGGCGCTCTTGAGCCGTTTTGCCACGCCCATTTCCGTCACCCATGAATTATCAAATTTTTCACCGGGACTGACGTATCTGCAAAGTTTCATCCGTTTTCATCGATGTTTAGGCCGCCAAAAAGGCATTTGTTTTGGAAGAAGGAGAAGGAGGAGAATAATCCTTCGAAATACAATAGGGCCTCGCACCGCCAGTGTGCTCGGGCCCTAACTAGTGCTGCGAGCAGCAGTGAGCGGGCCCTCGCACCCCACGCGGGTCGGGGTGTGGCGCCGTTAAAGGGTGTGCTATTTCGGTGTCCAGTACTGACAGAAACTTCCTGTCACCAGTAGGTAGCGCTCTAAGCGTGACTCAATACCGACGCATAGATGTGTTCAGGACAGTACCTTGATGAAGCGTGAGAAATGTTGTGTAAATCGGACAAAGTATGTAGGAGTTATGAGGACTTCCTGTTTCACCAGTAGGTGGCGCTGTAAGTGTGACTCAATACCGACACATAGATGGGTTCAGAAGGCCACCTTCATGAAGCATCAGCAATTTGGTGCAAATCGGATGATGTATGCAGGAGTTATGAGGACTTCCTGTTTCACCAATAGGTGGCGCTATACGTATGACGCAATACTGACACATAGATGTGTTCAGGACAGAACCGTCATGAAGCGTGAGATATATCGGACAAATTGGATAATGTATGGAGGAGTTATGAGGACTTCCTGTTTCACCAATAGGTGGCGCTATAAGTATGACGCAATACTGACACATAGATGTGTTCAGGACAGAACCGTCATGAAGCGTGAGATATATCGGACAAATTGGATAATGTATGGAGGAGTTATGAGGACTTCCTGTTTCACCAATAGGTGGCGCTATAAGTATGACGCAATACTGACACATAGATGTGTTCAGGACAGAACCGTCATGAAGCGTGAGATATATCGGACAAATTGGATAATGTATGGAGGAGTTATGAGTACTTCCTGTTTCACCAATAGGTGGCGCTATAAGTATGACGCAATACTGACACATAGATGTGTTCAGGACAGAACCGTCATGAAGCGTGAGATATATCGGACAAATTGGATAATGTATGGAGGAGTTATGAGGACTTCCTGTTTCACCAATAGGTGGCGCTATAAGTATGACGCAATACTGACACATAGATGTGTTCAGGACAGAACCGTCATGAAGCGTGAGATATATCGGACAAATTGGATAATGTATGGAGGAGTTATGAGGACTTCCTGTTTCACCAATAGGTGGCGCTATAAGTATGACGCAATACTGACACATAGATGTGTTCAGGACAGAACCGTCATGAAGCGTGAGATATATCGGACAAATTGGATAATGTATGGAGGAGTTATGAGGACTTCCTGTTTCACCAATAGGTGGCGCTATAAGTATGACGCAATACTGACACATAGATGTGTTCAGGACAGAACCGTCATGAAGCGTGAGATATATCGGACAAATTGGATAATGTATGGAGGAGTTATGAGGACTTCCTGTTTCACCAATAGGTGGCGCTATAAGTATGACGCAATACTGACACATAGATGTGTTCAGGACAGAACCGTCATGAAGCGTGAGATATATCGGACAAATTGGATAATGTATGGAGGAGTTATGAGGACTTCCTGTTTCACCAATAGGTGGCGCTATAAGTATGACGCAATACTGACACATAGATGTGTTCAGGACAGAACCGTCATGAAGCGTGAGATATATCGGACAAATTGGATAATGTATGGAGGAGTTATGAGGACTTCCTGTTTCACCAATAGGTGGCGCTATAAGTATGACGCAATACTGACACATAGATGTGTTCAGGACAGAACCGTCATGAAGCGTGAGATATATCGGACAAATTGGATAATGTATGGAGGAGTTATGAGGACTTCCTGTTTCACCAATAGGTGGCGCTATAAGTATGACGCAATACTGACACATAGATGTGTTCAGGACAGAACCGTCATGAAGCGTGAGATATATCGGACAAATTGGATAATGTATGGAGGAGTTATGAGGACTTCCTGTTTCACCAATAGGTGGCGCTATAAGTATGACGCAATACTGACACATAGATGTGTTCAGGACAGAACCGTCATGAAGCGTGAGATATATCGGACAAATTGGATAATGTATGGAGGAGTTATGAGTACTTCCTGTTTCACCAATAGGTGGCGCTATAAGTATGACGCAATACTGACACATAGATGTGTTCAGGACAGAACCGTCATGAAGCGTGAGATATATCGGACAAATTGGATAATGTATGGAGGAGTTATGAGGACTTCCTGTTTCACCAATAGGTGGCGCTATAAGTATGACGCAATACTGACACATAGATGTGTTCAGGACAGAACCGTCATGAAGCGTGAGATATATCGGACAAATTGGATAATGTATGGAGGAGTTATGAGGACTTCCTGTTTCACCAATAGGTGGCGCTATAAGTATGACGCAATACTGACACATAGATGTGTTCAGGACAGAACCGTCATGAAGCGTGAGATATATCGGACAAATTGGATAATGTATGGAGGAGTTATGAGGACTTCGTGTTTTATGGCGAAATGTCAAACTTTGGCAGGGCGCCACGGCAAGGGTGTTTGGTGAAAACTCAATTTTTTTGATAACTTTTGATCACAAAGGTCTTAAGATGAAGCTGACCCGATATGAAGTTGATCGGATGAAATCTGTAGGAGGAGTTCGTCGAAGTACGAGGCATGGAAATGGTCAAAACAAGGACAAAATGGCACATTAAGAGCAAAATGGCGGACTTCCTGTTGCATGTTGGGTATAGCTCCAAGAGACATTTAAGTGTGGCTCGATGAAATACATATGCCCACCGAATTTCGTTAGCCTACATCAAACTGAAAGGTGGGGCTCGCCATTTTAAACTTTCCAGGGGGCGCTCTTGAGCCGTTTTGCCACGCCCATTTCCGTCACCCATGAATTATCAAATTTTTCACCGGGACTGACGTATCTGCAAAGTTTCATCCGTTTTCATCGATGTTCAGGCCGCCTAAAAGGCATTTGTTTGGAGTAAAGGAGAAGAAGAAGGAGAAGAAGGAGAAGAATAATAATCCTTCGAGTTTCAATAGGGCCTCGCACCGCCAGTGCTCGGGCCCTAATAAGGAGAACTAGTGCTGCGAGCAGCAGTGAGCGGGCCCTCGCACCCCACGCGGGTCGGGGTGTGGCGCCGTTAAAGGCTGTGCTATTTCGGTGTCCAGTACTGACAGAAACTTCCTGTCACCAGTAGGTGGCGCTCTAAGCGTGACTCAATACCGACGCATAGATGTGTTCAGGACGGTACCTTGATGAAGCGTGAGAAATGTTGTGTAAATCGGACAAAGTATGTAGGAGTTATGAGGACTTCCTGTAAGCAGTAGGTGGCGCTGTAGGTATGACGCAATACTGACCTACATATGTGTTCAAGATGCGACCTTCATCAAGCATGAGCAATTTGGAGTAAATCGGATAATGTATGTAGGAGTTATGAGTACTTCCTGTTTCACCAGTAGGTGGCGCTGTAAGTGTAACTCAATACCGACGCATAGATGTGTTCAGAAGGTGACCTTCATGAAGCGTCAGCAATTTGGTGCAAATCGGATGATGTATGCAGGAGGTATGAGGACTTCCTGTTTCACCAATAGGTGGCGCTATAAGTATGACGCAATACTGACACATAGATGTGTTCAGGACAGAACCGTCATGAAGCGTGAGATATATCGGACAAATCGGATAATGTATGGAGGAGTTATAAGGACTTCCTGTTTTACCAATAGGTGGCGCTATAAGTATGACGCAATACTGACACATAGATGTGTTCAGGACAGAACCTTCATGAAGCGTGAGATATATCGGACGAATTGGATAATGTATGGAGGAGTTATGAGGACTTCCTGTTTCACCAATAGGTGGCGCTATAAGTATGACGCAATACTGACACATAGATGTGTTCAGGACAGAACCGTCATGAAGCGTGAGATATATCGGACGAATTGAATAATGTATGGAGGAGTTATGAGGACTTCGTGTTTTATGGCGAATTGTCAAACTTTGGCGGGGCGCCACGGCAAGGGTGTTTGGTGAAAACTCAATTTTTTTGATAACTTTTGATCACAAAGGTCTTAAGATGAAGCTGACCCGATATTAAGTTGATCGGATGAAATCTGTAGGAGGAGTTCGTCGAAGTACAAGGCATGGAAATGGTCAAAACAAGGACAAAATGGCACATTAAAAGCAAAGTGGCGGACTTCCTGTTGCATGTTGGGTATAGCTCCAAGAGACATTTAAGTGTGGCTCGATGACATACATATGCCCACCGAATTTCGTTCGCCTACATCAAACTGAAAGGTGGGGCTCGCCATTTTAGATTTTCCAGGGGGCGCTCTTGAGCCGTTTTGCCACGCCCATTTCCGTCACCCATGAATTATCAAATTTTTCACCGGGACTGACGTATCTGCAAAGTTTCATCCGTTTTCATCGATGTTCAGGCCGCCTAAAAGGCATTTGTTTGGGGAGAAGAAGAAGAAGGTAGGAGAATAATAATAACTAGTGCTGCGAGCAGCAGTGAGCGGGCCCTCGCACCCCACGCGGGTCGGGGTGTGGCGCCGTTAAAGGGTGTGCTATTTCGGTGTCCAGTACTGACAGAAACTTCCTGTCACCAGTAGGTGGCGCTCTAAGCGTGACTCAATACCGACGCATAGATGTGTTCAGGACAGTACCTTGATGAAGCGTGATAAATGTTGTGTAAATCGGACAAAGTATGTAGGAGTTATGAGGACTTCCTGTAAGCAGTAGGTGGCGCTGTAGGTATGACGCAATACTGACCTACAGATGTGTTCAAGATGCGACCTTCATCAAGCATGAGCAATTTGGAGTAAATCGGATAATGTATGTAGGAGTTATGAGTACTTCCTGTTTCACCAGTAGGTGGCGCTGTAAGTGTAACTCAATACCGACGCATAGATGTGTTCAGAAGGTGACCTTCATGAAGCGTAAGCAATTTGGTGCAAATCGGATGATGTATGCAGGAGTTATGAGGACTTCCTGTTTCACCAATAGGTGGCGCTATAAGTATGACGCAATACTGACACATAGATGTGTTCAGGACAGAACCGTCATGAAGCGTGAGATATATCGGACAAATTGGATAATGTATGGAGGAGTTATGAGGACTTCCTGTTTCACCAATAGGTGGCGCTATAAGTATGACGCAATACTGACACATAGATGTGTTCAGGACAGAACCGTCATGAAGCGTGAGATATATCGGACAAATTGGATAATGTATGGAGGAGTTATGAGTACTTCCTGTTTCACCAGTAGGTGGCGCTGTAAGTGTGACTCAATATCGACGCATAGATGTGTTCAGAAGGTGACCTTCACGAAGCGTCAGTAATTTGGTGCAAATCGGATGATGTATGCAGGAGTTATGAGGACTTCCTGTTTCACCAATAGGTGGCGCTATAAGTATGACGCAATACTGACACATAGATGTGTTCAGGACAGAACCGTCATGAAGCGTGAGATATATCGGACAAATTGGATAATGTATGGAGGAGTTATGAGGACTTCCTGTTTCACCAGTAGGTGGCGCTGTAAGTGTGACTCAATACCGACACATAGATGGGTTCAGAAGGCCACCTTCATGAAGCATCAGCAATTTGGTGCAAATCGGATGATGTATGCAGGAGTTATGAGGACTTCCTGTTTCACCAATAGGTGGCGCTATACGTATGACGCAATACTGACACATAGATGTGTTCAGGACAGAACCGTCATGAAGCGTGAGATATATCGGACAAATTGGATAATGTATGGAGGAGTTATGAGGACTTCCTGTTTCACCAATAGGTGGCGCTATAAGTATGACGCAATACTGACACATAGATGTGTTCAGGACAGAACCGTCATGAAGCGTGAGATATATCGGACAAATCCGATAATGTATGGAGGAGTTATGGGGACTTCCTGTTTCACCAATAGGTGGCGCTATAAGTATGACTCAATACCGACACATAGATGGGTTCAGAAGGCCACCTTCATGAAGCGTCAGCAATTTGGTGCAAATCGGATGATGTATGCAGGAGTTATGAGGACTTCCTGTTTCACCAATAGGTGGCGCTATTAGTATGACGCAATACTGACACATAGATGTGTTCAGGACAGAACTGTCATGAAGCGTGAGACATATCGGACAAATGGGATAATGTATGGAGGAGTTATGAGGACGTACTGTTTCACCAATAGGTGGCGCTATAAGTATGACGCAATACTGACACATAGATGTGTTCAGGACAGAACCGTCATGAAGCGTGAGATATATCGGACAAATTGGATAATGTATGGAGGAGTTATGAGGACTTCCTGTTTCACCAATAGGTGGCGCTATAAGTATGACGCAATACTGACACATAGATGTGTTCAGGACAGAACCGTCATGAAGCGTGAGATATATCGGACAAATTGGATAATGTATGGAGGAGTTATGAGTACTTCCTGTTTCACCAGTAGGTGGCGCTGTAAGTGTGACTCAATATCGACGCATAGATGTGTTCAGAAGGTGACCTTCACGAAGCGTCAGTAATTTGGTGCAAATCGGATGATGTATGCAGGAGTTATGAGGACTTCCTGTTTCACCAATAGGTGGCGCTATAAGTATGACGCAATACTGACACATAGATGTGTTCAGGACAGAACCGTCATGAAGCGTGAGATATATCGGACAAATTGGATAATGTATGGAGGAGTTATGAGGACTTCCTGTTTCACCAGTAGGTGGCGCTGTAAGTGTGACTCAATACCGACACATAGATGGGTTCAGAAGGCCACCTTCATGAAGCATCAGCAATTTGGTGCAAATCGGATGATGTATGCAGGAGTTATGAGGACTTCCTGTTTCACCAATAGGTGGCGCTATACGTATGACGCAATACTGACACATAGATGTGTTCAGGACAGAACCGTCATGAAGCGTGAGCTATATCGGACAAATGGGATAATGTATGGAGGAGTTATGAGGACTTCCTGTTTCACCAATAGGTGGCGCTATAAGTATGACGCAATACTGACACATAGATGTGTTCAGGACAGAACCGTCATGAAGCGTGAGATATATCGGACAAATTGGATAATGTATGGAGGAGTTATGAGGACTTCGTGTTTTATGGCGAAATGTCAAACTTTGGCGGGGCGCCACGGCAAGGGTGTTTGGTGAAAACTAAATTTTTTTGATAACTTTTGATCACAAAGGTCTTAAGATGAAGCTGACCCGATATGAAGTTGATCGGATGAAATCTGTAGGAGGAGTTCGTCGAAGTACGAGGCATGGAAATGGTCAAAACAAGGACAAAATGGCACATTAAGAGCAAAATGGCGGACTTCCTGTTGCATGTTGGGTATAGCTCCAAGAGACATTTAAGTGTGGCTCGATGAAATACATATGCCCACCGAATTTCGTTCGCCTACATCAAACTGAAAGGTGGGGCTCGCCATTTTAAACTTTCCAGGGGGCGCTCTTGAGCCGTTTTGCCACACCCATTTCCGTCACCCATGAATTATCAAATTTTTCACCGGGACTGACGTATCTGCAAAGTTTCATCCGTTTTCATCGATGTTCAGGCCGCCTAAAAGGCATTTGTTTGGAGTAAAGAAGGAGAAGGAGAATAATAATAATAACTAGTGCTGCGAGCAGCAGTGAGCGGGCCCTCGCACCCCACGCGGGTCGGGGTGTGGCGCCGTTAAAGGGTGTGCTATTTCGGTGTCCAGTACTGACAGAAACTCCCTGTCACCAGTAGGTGGCGCTCTAAGCGTGACTCAATACCGACGCATAGATGTGTTCAGGACGGTACCTTGATGAAGCGTGAGAAATGTTGTGTAAATCGGACAAAGTATGTAGGAGTTATGAGGACTTCCTGTAAGCAGTAGGTGGCGCTGTAGGTATGAAGCAATACTGACCTACAGATGTGTTCAAGATGCGACCTTCATCAAGCATGATCAATTTGGAGTAAATCGGATAACGTATGTAGGAGTTATGAGTACTTCCTGTTTCACCAGTAGGTGGCGCTGTAAGTGTGACTCAATACCGACGCATAGATGTGTTCAGAAGGTGACCTTCACGAAGCGTCAGTAATTTGGTGCAAATCGGATGATGTATGCAGGAGTTATGAGGACTTCCTGTTTCACCAATAGGTGGCGCTATACGTATGACGCAATACTGACACATATATGTGTTCAGGACAGAACCGTCATGAAGCGTGAGATATATCGGACAAATCGGATAATGTATGTAGGAGTTATGAGGACTTCCTGTTTCACCAATAGGTGGCGCTATAAGTATGACGCAATACTGACACATAGATGTGTTCAGGACAGAACCGTCATGAAGCGTGAGATAAATCGGACAAATCGGATAATGTATGGAGGAGTTATGAGGACTTCCTGTTTCACCAATAGGTGGCGCTATAAGTATGACGCAATACTGACACATAGATGTGTTCAGGACAAAACCGTCATGAAGCGTGAGATATATCGGACAAATTGGATAATGTATGGAGGAGTTATGAGGACTTCCTGTTTCACCAATAGGTGGCGCTATAAGTATGACGCAATACTGACACATAGATGTGTTCAGGACAGAACCGTCATGAAGCGTGAGATATATCGGACAAATTGGATAATGTATGGAGGAGTTATGAGGACTTCCTGTTTCACCAATAGGTTGCGCTATAAGTATGACGCAATACTGACACATAGATGTGTTCAGGACAGAACCGTCATGAAGCGTGAGATATATCGGACAAATTGGATAATGTATGGAGGAGTTATGAGGACTTCCTGTTTCACCAATAGGTGGCGCTATAAGTATGACGCAATACTGACACATAGATGTGTTCAGGACAGAACCGTCATGAAGCGTGAGAAATATCGGACAAATTGGATAATGTATGGAGGAGTTATGAGGACTTCCTGTTTCACCAATAGGTGGCGCTATAAGTATGATGCAATACTGACACATAGATGTGTTCAGGACAGAACCGTCATGAAGCGTGAGATATATCGGACAAATCGGATAATGTATGGAGGAGTTATGGGGACTTCCTGTTTCACCAATAGGTGGCGCTATAAGTATGATGCAATACTGACACATAGATGTGTTCAGGACAGAACCGTCATGAAGCGTGAGATATATCGGACGAATTGGATAATGTATGTAGGAGTTATGAGGACTTCCTGTTTCACCAATAGGTGGCGCAATAAGTATGACGCAATACTGACACATAGATGTGTTCAGGACAGAACTGTCATGAAGCGTGAGATATATCGGACAAATCCGATAATGTATGGAGGAGTTATGAGGACATCGTGTTTTATGGCGAAATGTCAAACTTTGGCGGGGCGCCACGGCAAGGGTGTTTGGTGAAAACTCAATTTTTTTGATAACTTTTGATCACAAAGGTCTTAAGATGAAGCTGACCCGATATGAAGTTGATCGGATGAAATCTGTAGGAGGAGTTCGTCGAAGTACGAGGCATGGAAATGGTCAAAACAAGGACAAAATGGCACATTAAGAGCAAAATGGCGGACTTCCTGTTGCATGTTGGGTATAGCTCCAAGAGACATTTAAGTGTGGCTCGATGAAATACATATGCCCTCCGAATTTCGTTCGCCTACATCAAACTGAAAGGTGGGGCTCGCCATTTTAAATTTTCCAGGGGGCGCTCTTGAGCCGTTTTGCCACGCCTATTTCCGGCACCCATGAATTATCAAATTTTTCACCGGGACTGACGTATCTGCAAAGTTTCATCCGTTTTCATCGATGTTTAGGCCAACAAAAAGGCATTTGTTTCGGAAGAAGAATAATAATAATAATAATAATAACTAGGGCTGCGAGCAGCAGTGAGCGGGCCCTCGCACCCCACGCGTGTCGGGGTGCGGCGCCGTTAAAGGGTGTGCTATTTCGGTGTCCAGTACTGAGATAAACTTCCTGTCACCAGTAGGTGGCGCTCTAAGCGTGACTCAATACCGACGCATAGATGTGTACAGGACGGTACCTTGATGAAGCGTGAGACATGTTGAGTAAATTGGACAATGTATGTAGGAGTTATGATGACTTCCTGCTTGACCTGTAGGCGGCGCTATAAGTATGACTCAATACTGACGTACAGATGTGTTCAGGACGCGACCTTCATCAAGCATGAACAATTAGGAGTAAATCGGATAACGTATGTAGGAGTTATGAGTACTTCCTGTTTCACCAGTAGGTGGCACTGTAAGTGTGACTCAATACGGACACATAGACGTGTTCAGAATGCGACCTTCATGAATCGTCAGCAATTTGGTGCAAATCGGATAATGTATGGAGGAGTTATGAGGACTTCCTGTTTCACCAATAGGTGGCGCTATAAGTATGACGCAATACTGAAACATAGATGTGTTCAGGACAGAACCATCATGAAGCGTGAGATATATCGGACAAATTGGATAATGTATGTAGGAGTTATGAGGACTTCCTGTTTCACCAATAGGTGGCGCTATAAGTATGACGCAATACTGACACATAGATGTGTTCAGGACAGAACCGTCATGAAGCGTGAGATATATCGGACAAATTGGATAATGTATGGAGGAGTTATGAGGACTTCCTGTTTCACCAATAGGTGGCGCTATAAGTATGACGCAATACTGACACATAGATGTGTTCAGGACAGAACCGTCATGAAGCGTGAGATATATCGGACAAATTGGATAATGTATGGAGGAGTTATGAGGACTTCCTGTTTCACCAATAGGTGGCGCTATAAGTATGACGCAATACTGACACATAGATGTGTTCAGGACAGAACCGTCATGAAGCGTGAGATATATCGGACAAATTGGATAATGTATGTAGGAGTTATGAGGACTTCGTGTTTTATGGCGAAATGTCAAACTTTGGCGGGGCGCCACGGCAAGGGTGTTTGGTGAAAACTCAATTTTTTTGATAACTTTTGATCACAAAGGTCTTAAGATGAAGCTGATCCGATATGAAGTTGATCGGATGAAATCTGTAGGAGGAGTTCGTCGAAGTACGAGGCATGGAAATGGTCAAAACAAGGACAAAATGGCACATTAAGAGCAAAATGGCGGACTTCCTGTTGCATGTTGGGTATAGCTCCAAGAGACATTTAAGTGTGGCTCGATGAAATACATATGCCCACCGAATTTCGTTCGCCTACATCAAACTGAAAGGTGGGGCTCGCCATTTTAAACTTTCCAGGGGGCGCTCTTGAGCCGTTTTGCCACGCCCATTTCCGTCACCAATGATATATCCGATTTTCACCGGGACTGATGTATCTGCAAAGTTTCATCCGTTTTCATTGATGTTTAGGCCGCCAAAAAGGCATTTGTTTCGGAAGAAGAAGGAGAAGAAGGAGAATAAGGAGAATAATAATAATCCTTCGAGTTTCAATAGGGCCTCGCACCGCCAGTGCTCGGGCCCTAATAATCCTTCGAGTTTCAATAGGGCCTCGCACAGCCAGTGCTCGGGCCCTAACTAGTGCTGCGAGCAGCAGTGAGCGGGCCCTCGCACCCCACGCGGGTCGGGGTGTGGCGCCGTTAAAGGGTGTGCTATTTCGGTGTCCAGTACTGACAGAAACTTCCTGTCACCAGTAGGTGGCGCTCTAAGCGTGACTCAATACCGACGCATAGATGTGTTCAGGACAGTACCTTGATGAAGCGTGAGAAATGTTGTGTAAATTGGACAAAGTATGTAGGAGTTATGAGGACTTCCTGTAAGCAGTAGGTGGCGCTGTAAGTATGACGCAATACTGACCTACAGATGTGTTCAAGATGCGACCTTCATCAAGCATGAGCAATTTGGAGTAAATCGGATAATGTATGTAGGAGTTATGAGTACTTCCTGTTTCACCAGTAGGTGGCGCTGTAAGTGTTACTCAATACCGACGCATAGATGTGTTCAGAAGGTGACCTACATGAAGCGTCAGCAATTTGGTGCAAATCGGATGATGTATGCAGGAGTTATGAGGACTTCCTGTTTCACCAATAGGTGGCGCTATAAGTATGACGCAATACTGACACATAGATGTGTTCAGGACAGAACCGTCATGAAGCGTGAGATAAATCGGACAAATCGGATAATGTATGGAGGAGTTATGAGGACTTCCTGTTTCACCAATAGGTGGCGCTATAAGTATGATGCAATACTGACACATAGATGTGTTCAGGACAGAACCGTCATGAAGCGTGAGATATATCGGACAAATCCGATAATGTATGGAGGAGTTATGGGGACTTCCTGTTTCACCAATAGGTGGCGCTATACGTATGACGCAATACTGACACATAGATGTGTTCAGGACAGAACCGTCATGAAGCGTGAGCTATATCGGACAAATTGGATAATGTATGGAGGAGTTATGAGGACTTCCTGTTTCACCAATAGGTGGCGCTATAAGTATGACGCAATACTGACACATAGATGTGTTCAGGACAGAACCGTCATGAAGCGTGAGATATATCGGACAAATCGGATAATGTCTGGAGAAGTTATGAGGACATCGTGTTTTATGGCGAAATGTCAAACTTTGGCGGGGCGCCACGGCAAGGGTGTTTGGTGAAAACTCAATTTTCTTGATAACTTTTGATCACAAAGGGCTTAAGATGAAGCTGACCGAGTATGAAGTTGATCGGATGAAATCTGTAGGAGGAGTTCGTTGAAATACGAGGCATGGAAATGGTCAAAACAAGGACAAAATGGCACATTAAAAGCAAAATGGCGGCCTTCCTGTTGCATGTTGGGTACAGCTCTAAGAGACATTTTAGTGTGGCTCGATGAAATACATATGCCCTCCGAATTTCGTTCGCCTACATCAAACTGAAAGGTGGGGCTCGCCATTTGAAACTTTCCAGGGGGCGCTCTTGAGCCGTTTTGCCACGCCCATTTCCGTCACCCATGAATTATCAAATTTTTCACCGGGACTGACGTATCTGCAAAGTTTCATCCGTTTTCATCGATGTTTAGGCCGCCAAAAAGGCATTTGTTTTGGAAGAAGGAGAAGGAGGAGAATAATCCTTCGAAATACAATAGGGCCTCGCACCGCCAGTGTGCTCGGGCCCTAACTAGTGCTGCGAGCAGCAGTGAGCGGGCCCTCGCACCCCACGCGGGTCGGGGTGTGGCGCCGTTAAAGGGTGTGCTATTTCGGTGTCCAGTACTGACAGAAACTTCCTGTCACCAGTAGGTAGCGCTCTAAGCGTGACTCAATACCGACGCATAGATGTGTTCAGGACAGTACCTTGATGAAGCGTGAGAAATGTTGTGTAAATCGGACAAAGTATGTAGGAGTTATGAGGACTTCCTGTTTCACCAGTAGGTGGCGCTGTAAGTGTGACTCAATACCGACACATAGATGGGTTCAGAAGGCCACCTTCATGAAGCATCAGCAATTTGGTGCAAATCGGATGATGTATGCAGGAGTTATGAGGACTTCCTGTTTCACCAATAGGTGGCGCTATACGTATGACGCAATACTGACACATAGATGTGTTCAGGACAGAACCGTCATGAAGCGTGAGATATATCGGACAAATTGGATAATGTATGGAGGAGTTATGAGGACTTCCTGTTTCACCAATAGGTGGCGCTATAAGTATGACGCAATACTGACACATAGATGTGTTCAGGACAGAACCGTCATGAAGCGTGAGATATATCGGACAAATTGGATAATGTATGGAGGAGTTATGAGGACTTCCTGTTTCACCAATAGGTGGCGCTATAAGTATGACGCAATACTGACACATAGATGTGTTCAGGACAGAACCGTCATGAAGCGTGAGATATATCGGACAAATTGGATAATGTATGGAGGAGTTATGAGTACTTCCTGTTTCACCAATAGGTGGCGCTATAAGTATGACGCAATACTGACACATAGATGTGTTCAGGACAGAACCGTCATGAAGCGTGAGATATATCGGACAAATTGGATAATGTATGGAGGAGTTATGAGGACTTCCTGTTTCACCAATAGGTGGCGCTATAAGTATGACGCAATACTGACACATAGATGTGTTCAGGACAGAACCGTCATGAAGCGTGAGATATATCGGACAAATTGGATAATGTATGGAGGAGTTATGAGGACTTCCTGTTTCACCAATAGGTGGCGCTATAAGTATGACGCAATACTGACACATAGATGTGTTCAGGACAGAACCGTCATGAAGCGTGAGATATATCGGACAAATTGGATAATGTATGGAGGAGTTATGAGGACTTCGTGTTTTATGGCGAAATGTCAAACTTTGGCAGGGCGCCACGGCAAGGGTGTTTGGTGAAAACTCAATTTTTTTGATAACTTTTGATCACAAAGGTCTTAAGATGAAGCTGACCCGATATGAAGTTGATCGGATGAAATCTGTAGGAGGAGTTCGTCGAAGTACGAGGCATGGAAATGGTCAAAACAAGGACAAAATGGCACATTAAGAGCAAAATGGCGGACTTCCTGTTGCATGTTGGGTATAGCTCCAAGAGACATTTAAGTGTGGCTCGATGAAATACATATGCCCACCGAATTTCGTTAGCCTACATCAAACTGAAAGGTGGGGCTCGCCATTTTAAACTTTCCAGGGGGCGCTCTTGAGCCGTTTTGCCACGCCCATTTCCGTCACCCATGAATTATCAAATTTTTCACCGGGACTGACGTATCTGCAAAGTTTCATCCGTTTTCATCGATGTTCAGGCCGCCTAAAAGGCATTTGTTTGGAGTAAAGGAGAAGAAGAAGGAGAAGAAGAATAATAATAATCCTTCGAGTTTCAATAGGGCCTCGCACCGCCAGTGCTCGGGCCCTAACTAGGGCTGCGAGCAGCAGTGAGCGGGCCCTCGCACCCCATGCGTGTCGGGGTGCTGCGCCGTTAAAGGCTGTGCTATTTCGGTGTGCAGTACTGAGAGAAACTTCCAGTCATCAGTAGGTGGCGCTCTAGGCGTGACTCAATACCGAAGCATAGATGTGTTCAGGACGGTACCTTGATGAAGCGTGAGAAATGTTGAGTAAATCGGATAACGTATGTAGGAGTTATGAGGACTTCCTGTTTCACCAGTAGGTGGCGCTGTAAGTGTGACTCAATACCGACACATAGATGGGTTCAGAAGGCCACCTTCATGAAGCGTCAGCAATTTGGTGCAAATCGGATGATGTATGCAGGAGTTATGAGGACTTCCTGTTTCACCAATAGGTGGCGCTATTCGTATGATGCAATACTGACACATAGATGTGTTCAGGACAGAACCGTCATGAAGCGTGAGCTATATCGGACAAATTGGATAATGTATGGAGGAGTTATGAGGACTTCCTGTTTCACCAATAGGTGGCGCTATAAGTATGACACAATACTGAAACATAGATGTGTTCAGGACAGAACCGTCATGAAGCGTGAGATATATCGGACAAATTGGATAATGTATGGAGGAGTTATGAGGACTTCCTGTTTCACCAATAGGTGGCGCTATAAGTATGACGCAATACTGACACATAGATGTGTTCAGGACAGAACCGTCATGAAGCGTGAGATATATCGGACAAATTGGATAATGTATGGAGGAGTTATGAGGACTTCGTGTTTTATGGCGAAATGTCAAACTTTGGCGGGGCGCCACGGCAAGGGTGTTTGGTGAAAACTCAATTTTTTTGATAACTTTTGATCACAAAGGTCTTAAGATGAAGCTGACCCGATATGAAGTTGATCGGATGAAATCTGTAGGAGGAGTTCGTCGAAGTACGAGGCATGGAAATGGTCAAAACAAGGACAAAATGGCACATTAAGAGCAAAATGGCGGACTTCCTGTTGCATGTTGGGTATAGCTCCAAGAGACATTTAAGTGTGGCTCGATGAAATACATATGCCCACCGAATTTCGTTCGCCTACATCAAACTGAAAGGTGGGGCTCGCCATTTTAGATTTTCCAGGGGGCGCTCTTGAGCCGTTTTGCCACGCCCATTTCCGTCACCCATGAATTATCAAATTTTTCACCGGGACTGACGTATCTGCAAAGTTTAATCCGTTTTCATCGATGTTTAGGCCGCCAAAAAGGCATTTGTTTTGGAAGAAGGAGAAGGTAGAATAATAACTAGTGCTGCGAGCAGCAGTGAGCGGGCCCTCGCACCCCACGAGTGTCGGGGTGCGCGCCGTTAAAGGGTGTGCTATTTCGGTGTCCAGTACTGAGAGAAACTTCCTGTCACCAGTAGGTGGCGCTCTAAGCGTGACTCAATACCGACACATAGATGTGGTCAGGACGGTACCTTGATGAAGCGTGAGAAATGTTGTGTAAATCGGACAATGTATGTAGGACTTATGATGACTTCCTGCTTGACCTGTAGGCGGCACTATGAGTATGACTCAATTCTGACCTACAGATGTGTTCAGGATGCAATCTTCATCAAGCGTGAGCAATTTTGAGTAAATCGGATAATGTATGTAAGAGTTATGAGGACTTCCTGTAAGCAGTAGGTGGCGCTATAAGTATGACTTAATGTTGACTCACAGATGTGTTCAGGATGCGACCTTCATCAAGCATGAGCAATTTGGAGTAAATCGAATAATGTATGTAGGAGTTATGAGTACATCCTGTTTCACCAGTAGGTGGCGCTGTAAGTGTGACTCAATACCGACGCATAGATGTGTTCAGAAGGTGACCTTCATGAAGCGTCAGCAATTTGGTGCAAATCGGATGATGTATGCAGGAGTTATGAGGACTCCCTGTTTCACCAATAGGTGGCGCTATAAGTATGAGACAATACGGACACATAGATGTGTTCAGGACCGAACCGTCATGAAGCGTGAGATATATCGGACAAATTGGATAATGTATGGAGGAGTTATGAGGACTTCCTGTTTCACCAATAGGTGGCGCTATAAGTATGACGCAATACGGACACATAGATGTGTTCAGGACAGAACTGTCATGAAGCGTGAGATATATAGGACAAATTGGATAATGTATGTAGTAGTTATGAGGACTTCCTGTTTCACCAATAGGTGGCGCTATAAGTATGATGCAATACTGAAACATAGATGTGTTCAGGACAGAACCGTCATGAAGCGTGAGATATATCGGACGAATTGGATAATGTATGTAGGAGTTATGAGGACTTCCTGTTTCACCAATAGGTGGCGCTATAAGTATGACGCAATACTGACACATAGATGTTATAAGGACAGAACCGTCATGAAGCGTGAGATATATCGGACAAATCCGATAATGTATGGAGGAGTTATGGGGACTTCGTGTTTTATGGCGAAATGTCAAACTTTGGCGGGGCGCCACGGCAAGGGTGTTTGGTGAAAACTCAATTTTTTTGATAACTTTTGATCACAAAGGTCTTAAGATGAAGCTGACCGAATATGAAGTTGATCGGATGAAATCTCTAGGAGGAGTTCGTCAAAGTACGAGGCATGGAAATGGTAAAAACAAGGGGAAAATGGCACATTAAGAGCAAAATGGCGGACTTCATGTTGCATGTTGGGTATAGCTCCAAGAGACATTTTAGTGTGTCTCGATGAACTACATATGCCCACCGAATTTCGTTCGCCTACATCCAACTGAAAGGTGGGGCTCGCCATTTTAAATTTCCCAGGGGGCGCTCTTGAGCCGTTTTGCCACGCCTATTTCCGGCACCCATGAATTATCAAATTTTTCACCGGGACTGACGTATCTGCAAAGTTTCATCCGTTTTCATCGATGTTTAGGCCGCCAAAAAGGCATTTGTTTGGGGAGAAGAAGAAGAAGAACAAGAAGGTAGAATAATAATAATCCTTCGAAATTCAATAGGGCCTCGCACCGCCAGTGCTCGGGCCCTAACTAGTGCTGCGAGCAGCAGTGAGCGGGCCCTCGCACCCCACGCGTGTCGGGGTGCTGCGCCGTTAAAGGCTGTGCTATTTCGGTGTGCAGTATTGAGAGAAACTTCCTGTCACCAGTAGCTGGCGCTCTAGGTGTGACTCAATACCGAAGCATAGTTGTGTTCAGGACGGTACCTTGATGAAGCGTGAGAAATGTTGAGTAAATCGGATAACGTATGTAGGAGTTATGAGGACTTCCTGTTTCACCAGTAGGTGGCGCTGTAAGTGTGACTCAATACCGACACATAGATGGGTTCAGAAGGCCACCTTCATGAAGCGTCAGCAATTTGGTGCAAATCGGATGATGTATGCAGGAGTTATGAGGACTTCTTGTTTCACCAATAGGTGACGCTATACGTATGACGCAATACTGACACATAGATGTGTTCAGGACAGAACCGTCATGAAGCGTGAGCTATATCGGACAAATCGGATAATGTATGGAGGAGTTATGAGGACTTCCTGTTTCACCAATAGGTGGCGCTATAAGTATGACGCAATACTGAAACATAGATGTGTTCAGGACAGAACCGTCATGAAGCGTGAGATATATCGGACAAATTGGATAATGTATGGATGAGTTATGAGGACTTCCTGTTTCACCAATAGGTGGCGCTATAAGTATGACGCAATACTGACACATAGATGTGTTCAGGACAGAACCGTCATGAAGCGTGAGATATATCGGACAAATTGGATAATGTATGGAGGAGTTATGAGGACTTCCTGTTTCACCAATAGGTGGCGCTATAAGTATGACGCAATACTGACACATAGATGTGTTCAGGACAGAACCGTCATGAAGCGTGAGATATATCGGACAAATTGGATAATGTATGGAGGAGTTATGAGGACTTCCTGTTTCACCAATAGGTGGCGCTATAAGTATGACGCAATACTGACACATAGATGTGTTCAGGACAGAACCGTCATGAAGCGTGAGATATATCGGACAAATTGGATAATGTATGGAGGAGTTATGAGGACTTCGTGTTTTATGGCGAAATGTCAAACTTTGGCGGGGCGCCACGGCAAGGGTGTTTGGTGAAAACTCAATTTTTTTGATAACTTTTGATCACAAAGGTCTTAAGATGAAGCTGACCCGATATGAAGTTGATCGGATGAAATCTGTAGGAGGAGTTCGTCGAAGTACGAGGCATGGAAATGGTCAAAACAAGGACAAAATGGCACATTAAAAGCAAAATGGCGGACTTCCTGTTGCATGTTGGGTATAGCTCCAAGAGACATTAAAGTGTGGCTCGATGAAATACATATGCCCACCGAATTTCGTTCGCCTACATCAAACTGAAAGGTGGGGCTCGCCATTTTAGATTTTCCAGGGGGCGCTCTTGAGCCGTTTTGCCACGCCCATTTCCGTCACCCATGAATTATCAAATTTTTCACCGGGACTGACGTATCTGCAAAGTCTCATCCGTTTTCATCGATGTTTAAGCCGCCAAAAAGGCATTTGTTTTGGAAGAAGAAGGTAGAAGGAGAAGGAGAATAATAATAATAATCCTTCGAAATTCAATAGGGCCTCGCACCGCCAGTGCTCGGGCCCTAATAAGGAGAATAAGGAGAATAATAATCCTTCGAAATACAATAGGGCCTCGCACCGCCAGTGCTCGGGCCCTAACTAGTGCTGCGAGCAGCAGTGAGCGGGCCCTCGCACCCCATGCGGGTCGGGGTGTGGCACCGTTAAAGGGTGTGCTATTTCGGTGTCCAGTACTGACAGAAACTTCCTGTCACCAGTAGGTGGCGCTCTAAGCGTGACTCAATACCGACGCATAGATGTGTTCAGGACAGTACCTTGATGAAGCGTGAGAAATGTTGTGTAAATCGGACAAAGTATGTAGGAGTTATGAGGACTTCCTGTAAGCAGTAGGTGGCGCAGTAGGTATGACGCAATACTGACCTACAGATGTGTTCAAGATGCGACCTTCATCAAGCATGAGCAATTTGGAGTAAATCGGATAATGTATGTAGGAGTTATGAGTACTTCCTGTTTCACCAGTAGGTGGCCCTGTAAGTGTAACTCAATACCGACGCATAGATGTGTTCAGAAGGTGACCTTCATGAAGCGTCAGCAATTTGGTGCAAATCGGATGATGTATGCAGGAGTTATGAGGACTTCCTGTTTCACCAATAGGTGGCGCTATAAGTATGACGCAATACTGACACATAGATGTGTTCAGGACAGAACCGTCATGAAGCGTGAGATATATCGGACAAATTGGCTAATGTATGTAGGAGTTATGAGGACTTCCTGTTTCACCAATAGGTGGCGCTATAAGTATGACGCAATACTGACACATAGATGTGTTCAGGACAGAACCGTCATGAAGCGTGAGATATATCGGACAAATCGGATAATGTATGGAGGAGTTATGAGGACTTCCTGTTTCACCAATAGGTGGCGCTATAAGTATGACGCAATACTGACACATAGATCTGTTCAGGACTGAACCGTCATGAAGCGTGAGATATATCAGACAAATTGGATAATGTATGCAGGAGTTATGAGGACTTCCTGTTTCACCAATAGGTGGCGCTATAAGTATGATGCAATACTGACACATAGATCTGTTCAGGACCGAACCGTCATGAAGCGTGAGATATATCGGACAAATTGGATAATGTATGGAGGAGTTATGAGGACTTCCTGTTACACCAATAGGTGGCGCTATAAGTATGACGCAATACTGACACATAGATGTGTTCAGGACAGAACCCTCATGAAGCGTGAGATATATCGGACGAATTGGATAATGTATGTAGGAGTTATGAGGACTTCCTGTTTCACCAATAGGTGGTGCTATAAGTATGATGCAATACTGACACATAGATGTGTTCAGGACAGAACCGTCATGAAGCGTGAGATATATCAGACGAATCGGATAATGTATGGAGGAGTTATGAGGACTTCCTGTTTCACCAATAGGTGGCGCTATAAGTATGACGCAATACTGACACATAGTTGTGTTCAGGACAGAACCTTCATGAAGCGTGAGATATATCGGACGAATTGGATAATGTATGTAGGAGTTATGAGGACTTCCTGTTTCACCAATAGGTGGCGCTATAAGTATGATGCAATACTGAAACATAGATGTGTTCAGGACAGAACCGTCATGAAGCGTGAGATATATGGGACAAATTGGATAATGTATGTAGGAGTTATGAGGACTTCCTGTTTCACCAATAGGTGGCGCTATAAGTATGACGCAATACTGACACATAGATGTGTTCAGGACAGAACCTTCATGAAGCGTGAGATATATCGGACGAATTGGATAATGTATGTAGGAGTTATGAGGACTTCCTGTTTCACCAATAGGTGGCGCTATAAGTATGACGCAATACTGACACATAGATGTGTTCAGGACAGAACCTTCATGAAGCGTGAGATATATCGGACGAATTGGATAATGTATGGAGGAGTTATGAGGACTTCCTGTTTCACCAATAGGTGGCGCTATAAGTATGACGCAATACTGACACATAGATGTGTTCAGGACAGAACCTTCATGAAGCGTGAGATATATCGGACGAATTGGATAATGTATGTAGGAGTTATGAGGACTTCCTGTTTCACCAATAGGTGGCGCTATAAGTATGATGCAATACTGAAACATAGATGTGTACAGGACAGAACCCTCATGAAGCGTGAGATATATCGGACGAATTGGATAATGTATGTAGGAGTTATGAGGACTTCCTGTTTCACCAATAGGTGGCGCTATAAGTATGATGCAATACTGACACATAGATGTGTTCAGGACAGAACCGTCATGAAGCGTGAGATATATCGGACGAATCGGATAATGTATGGAGGAGTTATGAGGACTTCCTGTTTCACCAATAGGTGGCGCTATAAGTATGACGCAATACTGACACATAGTTGTGTTCAGGACAGAACCTTCATGAAGCGTGAAATATATCGGACGAATTGGATTATGTATGTAGGAGTTATGAGGACTTCCTGTTTCACCAATAGTTGGCGCTATAAGTATGATGCAATACTGAAACATAGATGTGTTCAGGACAGAACCTTCATGAAGCGTGAGATATATCGGACGAATTGGATAATGTATGTAGGAGTTATGAGGACTTCCTGTTTCACCAATAGGTGGCGCTATAAGTATGACGCAATACTGACACATAGATGTGTTCAGGACAGAACCTTCATGAAGCGTGAGATATATCGGACGAATTGGATAATGTATGTAGGAGTTATGAGGACTTCCTGTTTCACCAATAGGTGGCGCTATAAGTATGATGCAATACTGAAACATAGATGTGTACAGGACAGAACCGTCATGAAGCATGAGATATATCGGACAAATTGGATAATGTATGTAGGAGTTATGAGGACTTCGTGTTTTATGGCGAAATGTCAAACTTTGGCGGGGCGCCACGGCAAGGGTGTGTGGTGAAAACTCAATTTTTTTGATAACTTTTGATCACAAAGGTCTTAAGATGAAGCCGACCCGATATGAAGTTGATCGGATGAAATCTGTAGGAGGAGTTCGTTGAAGTACGAGGCATGGAAATGGTCAAAACAAGGACAAAATGGCACATTAAAAGCAAGATGGCGGACTTCCTGTTGCATGTTGGGTATAGCTCCAAGAGACATTTTAGTGTGTCTCGATGAACTACATATGCCCACCGAATTTCGTTCGACTACATCAAACTGAAAGGTGGGGCTCGCCATTTTAAATTTTCCAGGGGGCGCACTTGAGCCGTTTTGCCACGCCCATTTCCGTCACCCATGAATTATCAAATTTTTTACCGGGACTGACGTATGTGCAAAGTTTCATCCGTTTTCATCGATGTTAAGGCCGCCAAAAAGGCATTTGTTTGGGGAGAAGAAGAAGGAGAAGAAGGAGAAGGAGAAGAATAATAATAACTAGGGCTGCGAGCAGCATTGAGCGGGCCCTCGCACCCCACGCGTGTCGGGGTGCGGCGCCGTTAAAGGCTGTGCTATTTCGGTGTCCAGTACTGAGAGAAACTTCCTGTCACCAGTAGGTGGCGCTCTAAGTGTGACTCAATACCGATGCATAGATGTGTTCAGGACGGTACCTTGATGAAGCTTGAGAAATGTTGAGTAAGTCGGATAATGTATGTAGGAGTTATGATGACTTCCTGCTTGACCTGTAGGCGGCGCTATAAGTATGACTCAATACTGACCTACAGATGTGTTCAGGATGCGACCTTCATCAAGCGTGAGCAATTTGGTGCAAATCGGATGATGTATGCAGGAGTTATGAGGACTTCCTTTTTCACCAATAGGTGGCGCTATACGTATGACGCAATACTGACACATAGATGTGTTCAGGACAGAACCGTCATGAAGCGTGAGATATATCGGACAAATCCGATAATGTATGGAGGAGTTATGGGGACTTCCTGTTTCACCAATAGGTGGCGCTATAAGTATGATGCAATACTGACACATAGATGTGTTCAGGACAGAACTGTCATGAAGCGTGAGATATATCGGACAAATTGGAAAATGTATGTAGTAGTTATGAGGACTTCCTGTTTCACCAATAGGTGGCACTATAAGTATGATGCAATACTGACACATAGATGTGTTCAGGACAGAACCGTCATGAAGCGTGAGATATATCGGACGAATTGGATAATGTGTGTAGGAGTTATGAGGACTTCCTGTTTCACCAATAGGTGGCGCTATAAGTATGACGCAATACTGACACATAGATGTGTTCAGGACAGAACCGTCATGAAGCGTGAGATATATCGGACAAATCGGATAATGTATGGAGGAGTTATGGGGACTTCCTGTTTCACCAATAGGTGGCGCTATAAGTATGACGCAATACTGACACATAGATGTGTTCAGGACAGAACCGTCATGAAGCGTGAGATATATCGGACAAATCGGATAATGTATGGAGGAGTTATGGGGACTTCCTGTTTCACCAATAGGTGGCGCTATAAGTATGACGCAATACTGACACATAGATGTGTTCAGGACAGAACCGTCATGAAGCGTGAGATATATCGGACAAATCGGATAATGTATGGAGGAGTTATGAGGACTTCCTGTTTCACCAATAGGTGGCGCTATAAGTATGACGCAATACTGACACATAGATGTGTTCAGGACAGAACCGTCATGAAGCGTGAGATATATCGGACAAATTGGATAATGTATGGAGGAGTTATGAGGACTTCCTGTTTCACCAATAGGTGGCGCTATAAGTATGACGCAATACTGACACATAGATGTGTTCAGGACAGAACCGTCATGAAGCGTGAGATATATCGGACAAATTGGATAATGTATGGAGGAGTTATGAGGACTTCCTGTTTCACCAATAGGTGGCGCTATAAGTATGACGCAATACTGACACATAGATGTGTTCAGGACAGAACCGTCATGAAGCGTGAGATATATCGGACAAATTGGATAATGTATGGAGGAGTTATGAGGACTTCCTGTTTCACCAATAGGTGGCGCTATAAGTATGACGCAATACTGACACATAGATGTGTTCAGGACAGAACCGTCATGAAGCGTGAGACATATCGGACAAATCGGATAATGTATGGAGGAGTTATGAGGACGTACTGTTTCACCAATAGGTGGCGCTATAAGTATGACGCAATACTGACACATAGATGTGTTCAGGACAGAACCGTCATGAAGCGTGACATATATCGGACAAATTGAATAATGTATGGAGGAGTTATGAGGACTTCGTGTTTTATGGCGAAATGTCAAACTTTGGCGGGGCGCCACGGCAAGGGTGTTTGGTGAAAACTCAATTTTTTTGATAACTTTTGATCACAAAGGTCTTAACACTAGAATAGCTGAGGGTGGGTCAAGGTGACCCATGCAACTACATTAAAAAATAATTCTCTGCAACCGTTCAAGTTACAGCGCCCTGCTTTCATGACTTTTCCTAGATATGTGCGTTTTACGTGTCAGTGTTTTTGAAACTTCGAAATCCCACCAGGAAAAGGTAGTTTGGTCATTTTTTTTGTGTATTCTGGCTAAAAGCCGGTCAGCCATCTTTTTTTACCTGACCTGAAGGCTGCAATGCTACTTTCTCCCAGCAGATGTCGCCTAGGTTCATCAATATGTTTTTTTTTTATAGGAATCAAGGTTGAATGAATAATCCATCCTTACATATGGATATAAGAATGTGCACAGCAATAATATTTTTGTGGTAGACTATATGTGATTTCAACAATGAATGCAAAAGGTTAAACTCACACAATGGCTCATTTAGATAAAACTATGTTTAATCTCAAAACGTATGCTATCAGCTCAACACAGGTCAAATGTCTTCAAACGAATAGCACTCAATAGTCTATGATGCAAATGTTGAATTTTGAAATGCTGTGAATGTCTTGAAAACACAGCCTTATGTTTATGGATGTGAATGCTTATGTAGGCTATTGAATGAATGCAAAATTACTAGGGGTGCAGGCTATTCAACCCTCTAGACCGTTTGCATTGGTTCAGGGAATAATATGTTACAATGTTGCACTTGGCACTTGGATCGTTTTTGTTCAACTGGCAATCTGGACAAAGCAAATATATAATATAACTGGGAGTATAATATAATTATAATTATATAGGAGCATTGGTGTGAGTAAAAAGAACTGTGCTTTATCCCTCTGGAGTCTGCGCCCGCGGTGGCGTCGTACGTTTTTATAGATTTTTCCGCCATATCAACACGCACAGAAATCATATACATAATTTTACACCGTTGTTTTGTGTATAAGACGTCTGTTTCGTGTCTAGAGATTTACAGCGTTTATGATTGGTTCCTGAAGGCCTACGCCGCCTTCTCTGAATCTCCATTGGTTGGCGCTTTCCCCATGGATTCAGCTGTCTATCAGTCTCAGACATAATAAACCAATGACCATCCACATTATACACCACTTTCTATCAAGAGAGCCCCCCATTGGATAAAACTGTGCCATGTGGTTTGCAAACAACTAGGGAGGATGTTTTGAATCCGGCTGGGCTAACGTTACCTGAATGAACTTAGGCTACCGGAGAAGATAAAATGAGCAAACAAACACAAACACAGGAGATGTGTTGAGGTTTTAGAGGCTGTATTTGAGTCCAGCTCATCAGAAGAGGAGCTTGGGGGATTTAGAGACGTGACAACAATTTGGATCTCGTCGATGATGTAAGTTTGGCTAGCTTCGCTAACATTAGCCCATTCTTACCCGTAATGTTGACGTTACTGTAATGTTGCCGACTGCTTATGTTAGCTAGCACTGTTTATGTTAGCACTGTATGTTAGCTAGCTCTGTGTGTTTATGTTTTATGCTTAGCCACTGTTTATGCACACAAAATGATCAATCCTACTGTAAGTTACCTCATGAACTTATCAAGAATAAATATCCGCTCATTATATTTGTGCGTAAAGGGAGTAACTTAGGGTGGTTTCATAAGCTGTGTTCGGAATCGCTCCCTCGTTCAGCCCAAAATGGCTGACGCCCTATATAGTTCAATATAGTGAATAGGGAGCGATTCCGAACACAGTTTGTGCGCACCAAACGAGCTTTGGGCCCGAGAGCGCTCTGTATGGGCCTGTGTGAACACAACAATCGCAGACAAGTGTGCACTAAAACAGCCGCTCCGAGACCCTCCTGAAGAGGTGTTTTCGGAGCGGTCACAACCGATTTCTAGGAAGCTCCAGTTGTGTGAAACCGCCCGTTCTCGGACGGACGCAACATGTTTGACCTAAAAAAAGACCCGTAGTCAGATGCGCTGTGCATTGTGGGGCGCACTGTTTGTTTACTCTCCAGTGGAGTGCGAGCTAGCTAGCGAGCTAGGTAGCGAGCTAGCGCAAAGGTGATGAGGGACTGAATAACTGAAATATTATAACTGAAATAACCGAAATAAGAGGACAATATACATGAATAAGCACTAGTGCTATGAGCAACAGGCGTTGTAACATCTCCATGTTTACTTCATCTCCAACGTTAGCAGCATACCTAGGCTAGTGCTTAGGCTAGTGCTAAAATTACTCTGTCGCCATGAGTGTTATACATTCTGCTTTTTGTGGTAATTGTAACGTTGAGTTGGCAACTTTGAAACATTTCAGTTGTGACCGTTTCTTGAACTTTTGTGAGGCGTTGTGGAGGGCCTTTGTTCGTTGGCCACCATTAGGCTGCCTGACGCAAATTCATCTCGGCTAACGTTAGCTAGCTACAGTTTTGTCAATGTAATCGTCGTCTGATTGGCTATAAGCCAATCTTTAATCATTTTGAGAGAGAACAGAATAGCTAACTGTCCCAAATGCTCTGGCAACGTCTGTGAAAGTTCCCATGTTCATTTGGTCAATGAGTAGGCTGTGCTAGGTAGGCAGTTGGCACTACTAGCTAGCTAAGCTATTATTGCTAAAATTAGCCATCTTATTAGATTCTGCAAAACTTCAGATGTCTATCACAGGCTGGACAGTCATATCAATGTCTCTTCTGTGTGCAGTATTTCTGTCTCTTTCACTTGGTTAATTGTCCTGTCTCTCCCTCCAGCCCAGGTGGCCTATGGGCTCTGGCACATCCAAACTGGAAGGTGCCAGAAACTGGGAAAAACTTGAGGTGATGATGCAGGCGAAGGGCGAGAGGAGACATGAGGACCAGTACAGAGAACAGGTATGGAGACCAGAGTAGAACCAGGATGTTACTGTTATACTAGCACAGAACAGTGAAGATTAGCACAGACCAGCATATTCATGGGTTTCAAATGTAGTCCTAGACCTGCCATATTGGGGACCAACACAGGTGTTTCAATTTATCTTATGCAGTAGAACTAATTCATTAATTTGAAACACCTGTGTTGGTCCGGCAGGTCTAGGACTACATTTGAAACCCATGAATACGTGCAGACCAGGTACTCTATAGCCGGGCACTTGGTCTAGACTTTATCTTAATATTATTTTAAATATTATTTTAGACCACCTACTTTATCTTAATATTATTTTTTATCTTATTTTAGACCACCTACCTTGGGGCCCGAACATGGGACTCCACGCCACATCGTCCACAAACCACAGCATGCGACGCCAGTTCTTATGGTTGGTGTTTGTTTTTTCTGACCTGTTCACATTTTTTTAATTATATATACTTATCAAAGACCAATTCTTTCAGCCATTTACAAAGTCAAATTTATTTTGAATTCTGTGTTTTAGATCGGCCATGACGTCTTGACTACACACAACCCCCCAGGTTATTCTGCTTTTGTTGTACAGCCATCAGACTACTGTACACCTAAGTTGTGTGCACAGTTGTGTACAGTTACAGTACCAGTCAAAAGATTGGACACCTTTGCATTCAACTGGATGAGAAGGTGTCCAAACTATTGATTGTTACTGTACATGCCATCTGTCTAGAGTATTTATATAGCCTACCATATGTCTAGTGTCCATCTCCATAATGTCATATGCTGTTCATAGTGTACTATATGTATGCTGATATATGTTATGTACTGTATGTTCGTTATGCTGCTTTTGAACATTTTCTTTACTGTACCTGTCTCCTCTTACGAGTATTGCATTAATCTGTTATATTGATGTGCTACTTTAAATAAAATTTAAAAAAAGTTCACACATCTGTTCTCATTTATTGAATGCATTATTAGCAATATTACATGCATTAGCATAGCAACGTATAGAGTGCATTAGCATGCAGTGTGTGGGGAGGGTGGTGCAGTGTGAGCAGCAAGCCACCAACGCACTGACGGAGGACGTAGGGCCGCCGAGTTGGTCGTCAGCGGGCCGCTGGCTGCCCACTCATGATCTGCTAGCTGGGCAGAGTCCCCCTGGCGCACAGTGTAATGGGCCTGCAACTTTTAGAGGATTGGAATGATCTGGCCACAGGTATGGTTTCTTTCACTGGAGACACAGAGTGTGGATGTGTGCAGCACACGCATCGGCTCCACAAACTCCTCTGCCTTCCTGAAGTCCCCTGTGTCCATGCTGTTGACTCTGTCCTTCTCCACCTACTTCCTGAGCTGTGGGTCCAACTGACAGGAAAACACAAACAAATCACACACAAACAAAATTAGTCACCCAAAATCTATCAATTTACTAGCATTAATTTTCGTATAGCCTAACTGAGTGAATAACATATTGTATGTTGCTGTTATCTTTAATGACAAAATAATAAAAAGCATGATTCAAAAAACGATAAATTAGCATTACACTTTAATATCATTCATTTTTCAATCATGCATCTATAATCAAAAGAATGTACTGAGATGTGATCTCACTGAGCAATTGCTGCTTCTCCTTCAAGACCACTTTGGCCTTGTGGGGCGTCTTCATCCACACCACTGTGGCACGGACCCTGGCTGCCCAGTTGGACTTGTAGATCTTCTGAGCGGCCATGTAGAGAAGGGTTTGTACTTGAGGTTGAGAGCCGCTAAAGCCTCCCTATAGAAAATTGCTGTGGGAATGAAGCAGAACTAACATTTCTTGGTAGGGCTGTAGGCTAACCAAAAGCCATACCTTGTAGCCCTCCCCAACCCCCACGGGTTTACATTGACATGCAAATAGGCCTAGCTGAGGAAAACCATGATGGTCTCATTTCATTACAGGCTACCATTTGACAACAGCGCACGCTGAGGGAAACAGTTGTCTCATTTCACTAGTGCTAGCTAGCTAGTTGATGTGAAGCTAGATTCCCCCCCCGCTTCAGTATGTAAGCCAAAGAGTTTAGAATAACTCATGTCATACAATAACAATAGTCATGTGGTTGAGCTCTATCACATATTTCACATTGTCAAACTTGACAGAACATTTGAACATTTTAAACATAAAGCAACAACAAACAAATTATAGCTTGCTTACCTGACTCACTCTGGAAATATGCTGTGGTAGTGAGGATCGCTCCAGTCACCACGTAACGTTAGCTTAGTATTGTTGTGGTTTCTGCAGGTCAGTCAGGTGGGCGGGTCACGGGTGCAACCATTTTTTTCTCTATTTAGGGCAAAGTTAATTGTAAACTGGTGAGTAAAACGTTTACATGAACTACGGAGAAATATCACCAACATAAAAATAAAAAATAAAGATTAATTGCCTACACTTAGGGTGGCAACTGGGTTGGCAAGGCATTTTTCAGGGGTGGCAATAAGATGATGTTTACTTTAGTTTATGTGGCATCTGATCTGGCATTTTATTTGAACATGTATGTTTTTATAGGCCTATCATCGTATCACTTATCACACAATTTAATTGGTCTCGGTGTAGGTAGGGGAGAGCCGGTTCAAAATTCGCATTTTTTGGTTTGATTCCATCTACAACGAAAATAAGATAGAGATTCCAAATGTTATGACACAACTTGTCCTTCACTATTATCAACTGTAATGTTCGTGTCCTATCTCTGTTTTTTGGGCATGTAATTCTCGTTACTTTCAACAAATGTATTATTAGACATAATATCATACTAATATATAGCCTTCCTGAGCTGCCTGCCTGATGGTCTCAGGGCTAAAGAGACCGCGCATCGTTTTCCTCACCCTAACTAACCCCCCCAACCCCCACGAAATTCAAATTAGTTTGAGCATACATTGACATGCAAATATGCCATCTGTCTGCGGGTAGCGAATGTCAAAGGACAGGGGGCAACCTTATATTACAGCCAACTCTGTGATAAGCTGATGTGTACTTTTTTTACATTTTATGACACACAACTTGCACATGTTCTTCACTATTATCAACCATATCATAATAATATATAGCCTTCAATGACCTACAGAGCTGCCTCACACTCTTGTTTGTAGCCCTCTGCAACCCCCACCCATACAACAGTATACTACAACTAAATCACATTGGTTGGATAGGCTAATAATAGCCTAATAAAAAACTGTTTGAGCTAGCTAACGTTACCTACCATTAGCTCAACCGGGACAGTTTCCAGTTAGCGATGAGAGGCAAAGTCCCAAGCCCAGTTGATAGCCTCCATCGTGGGATGAGGGTTGTGCAATTGTTCACAATCCAGTTTCATACACCCAACGTTAGGCTAGCTAAGCTAGCTAGCAAGCAAGCAGTTGCAAAGTTGCAAAAATGATGCGGGGGGCAATATCTCTCGCTAGCTATGCATGCCGTATTATATTATTTTAAGAGTTGGCCCCAAAACACAAAAACGTTAATTTGAAGTAAAAAGCAAACAAAAGCTGGGGCCGTATATAAACTAGGCCGTCTCATTCATGACGGCGACAGGCACTAGCCTGGCAGACTGCATCGAATAGTTATCAAACAAGCTTGGGAACTAACGTTAGCTGGCATAATCCAATAATTCCCCCAAAAGAACCCCTCCACTGCACAAGCTTTTTACCAAACCTAGCTAATAAGCACAAGCTACTGAGTGCAACGTTAGCCCTGCTAACGGAGAGAACGGATTTGGAGGAGATTGTTGCAGCTGGTGCTAAATGAGGCAAAGGAACATGTCAAATAGAATACAACAAACATGCGGAAAATGTATTCAATCACTTCTTCTTACGGCCAGTGTCGATGCAACTATTACTGCCCTCCACAGAATGTTGCTACATACGTCACGTCCGGATGTAAACAAGCCGGATTACCAGATTGGTGCTGCAGCCCCAACGAGTGCTCCAAATCCCCCCAATGCGATAAAAACCCTCCCAAATATTATATATTTATTTAGTATAATATATATCTATATATCATAATACATGTTAAGAAAAATGCCTTTCTGCTCAAATTCCCAAAATAATAACTAATGTGGTAAAACTGCAACACAAGCCTACCCCAGCGGCTTGGCTAAATCCGACCGGGCCTGAGTAAACATGGAATTCATTCATTTGGTGTCACAAACACACACACGAGCGCCATCTAGCGGCCATTGTGTGTCAATAACAGCCTCCCATTCTAAAGACTGCGGGGGCATTTGACCCACCCCCTAGCTATGCTGGTAAGTTTCAAATGCTTGGCGCTGCTAGTGTTAAGATGAAGCTGACCCGATATGAAGTTGATCGGATGAAATCTGTAGGAGGAGTTCGTCGAAGTACGAGGCATGGAAATGGTCAAAACAAGGACAAAATGGCACATTAAGAGCAAAATGGCGGACTTCCTGTTGCATGTTGGGTATAGCTCCAAGAGACATTTAAGTGTGGCTCGATGAAATACATATGCCCTCCGAATTTCGTTCCCCTACATCAAACTGAAAGGTGGGGCTCGCCATTTGAAACTTTCCAGGGGGCGCTCTTGAGCCGTTTTGCCACGCCCATTTCCGTCACCCATGAATTATCAAATTTTTCACCGGGACTGACATATCTGCAAAGTTTCATCCGTTTTCATCGATGTTCAGGCCGCCTAAAAGGCATTTGTTTGGAGTAAAGGAGAAGAAGGAGAATAATAATCCTTCGAGTTTCAATAGGGCCTCGCACCGCCAGTGCTCGGGCCCTAACTAGTGCTGCGAGCAGCAGTGAGCGGGCCCTCGCACCCCACGCGGGTCGGGGTGTGGCGCCGTTAAAGGGTGTGCTATTTCGGTGTCCAGTACTGACAGAAACTTCCTGTCACCAGTAGGTGGCGCTTTAAGCGTGACTCAATACCGACGCATAGATGTGTTCAGGACGGTACCTTGATGAAGCGTGAGAAATGTTGTGTAAATCGGACAAAGTATGTAGGAGTTATGAGGACTTCCTGTAAGCAGTAGGTGGCGCTGTAGGTATGACGCAATACTGACCTACAGATGTGTTCAAGATGCGACCTTCATCAAGCATGAGCAATTTGGAGTAAATCGGATAATGTATGTAGGAGTTATGAGTACTTCCTGTTTCACCAGTAGGTGGCGCTGTAAGTGTAACTCAATACCGACGCATAGATGTGTTCAGAAGGTGACCTTCATGAAGCGTCAGCAATTTGGTGCAAATCGGATGATGTATGCAGGAGTTATGAGGACTTCCTGTTTCACCAATAGGTGGCGCTATAAGTATGACGCAATACTGACACATAGATGTGTTCAGGACAGAACCGTCATGAAGCGTGAGATATATCGGACAAATCGGATAATGTATGGAGGAGTTATGAGGACTTCCTGTTATACCAATAGGTGGCGCTATAAGTATGACGCAATACTGACACATAGATGTGTTCAGGACAGAACCGTCATGAAGCGTGAGATATATCGGACGAATTGGATAATGTATGTAGGAGTTATGAGGACTTCCTGTTTCACCAATAGGTGGCGCAATAAGTATGACGCAATACTGACACATAGATGTGTTCAGGACAGAACTGTCATGAAGCGTGAGATATATCGGACAAATCCGATAATGTATGGAGGAGTTATGAGGACATCGTGTTTTATGGCGAAATGTCAAACTTTGGCGGGGCGCCACGGCAAGGGTGTTTGGTGAAAACTCAATTTTTTTGATAACTTTTGATCACAAAGGTCTTAAGATGAAGCTGACCCGATATGAAGTTGATCGGATGAAATCTGTAGGAGGAGTTCGTCGAAGTACGAGGCATGGAAATGGTCAAAACAAGGACAAAATGGCACATTAAGAGCAAAATGGCGGACTTCCTGTTGCATGTTGGGTATAGCTCCAAGAGACATTTAAGTGTGGCTCGATGAAATACATATGCCCTCCGAATTTCGTTCGCCTACATCAAACTGAAAGGTGGGGCTCGCCATTTTAAATTTTCCAGGGGGCGCTCTTGAGCCGTTTTGCCACGCCTATTTCCGGCACCCATGAATTATCAAATTTTTCACCGGGACTGACGTATCTGCAAAGTTTCATCCGTTTTCATCGATGTTTAGGCCGCCAAAAAGGCATTTGTTTCGGAAGAATAATAATAATAATAATCCTTCGAGTTTCAATAGGGCCTCGCACCGCCAGTGCTCGGGCCCTAACTAGTGCTGCGAGCAGCAGTGAGCGGGCCCTCGCACCCCACGCGTGTCGGGGTGCTGCGCCGTTAAAAGGCTGTGCTATTTCGGTGTGCAGTACTGAGAGAAACTTCCTGTAACAAGTAGGTGGCGCTCTAGGCGTGACTCAATACCGATGCATAGATGTGTTCAGGACAGTACCTTGATGAAGCGTGAGAAATGTTGTGTAAATCGGACAAAGTATGTAGGAGTTATGAGGACTTCCTGTAAGCAGAAGGTGGCGCTGTAGGTATGACGCAATACTAACCTACAGATGTGTTCAAGATGCGACCTTAATCAAGCATGAGCAATTTGGAGTAAATCGGATAATGTATGTAGGAGTTATGAGTACTTCCTGTTTCACCAGTAGGTGGCGCTGTAAGTGTAACTCAATACCGACGCATAGATGTGTTCAGAAGGTGACCTTCATGAAGCGTCAGCAATTTGGTGCAAATCGGATGATGTATGCAGGAGTTATGAGGACTTCCTGTTTCACCAATAGGTGGCGCTATAAGTATGACGCAATACTGACACATAGATGTGTTCAGGACAGAACCGTCATGAAGCGTGAGATATATCGGACAAATTGGATAATGTATGGAGGAGTTATGAGGACTTCCTGTTTCACCAATAGGTGGCGCTATAAGTATGACGCAATACTGACACATAGATGTGTTCAGGACAGAACCGTCATGAAGCGTGAGATATATCGGACAAATCGGATAATGTATGGAGGAGTTATGAGGACTTCCAGTTTCACCAATAGGTGGCGCTATAAGTATGACGCAATACTGAAACATAGATGTGTTCAGGACAGAACCGTCATGAAGCGTGAGATATATCGGACAAATTGGATAATGTATGGAGGAGTTATGAGGACTTCCTGTTTCACCAATAGGTGGCGCTATAAGTATGACGCAATACTGACACATAGATGTGTTCAGGACAGAACCGTCATGAAGCGTGAGATATATCGGACAAATCGGATAATGTATGGAGGAGTTATGAGGAGATCGTGTTTTATGGCGAAATGTTAAACTTTGGCGGGGCGCCACGGCAAGGGTGTTTGGTGAAAACTCAATTTTCTTGATAACTTTTGATCACAAAGGGCTTAAGATGAAGCTGACCGAGTATGAAGTTGATCAGATGAAATCTGTATGAGGAGTTCGTTGAAGTACGAGGCATGGAAATGGTCAAAACAAGGACAAAATGGCACATTAAAAGCAAAATGGCTGACTTCCTGTTGCATGTTGGGTATAGCTCCAAGAGACATTTTAGTGTGTCTCGATGAAATACATAAGCCCACCGAATTTCGTTCGCCTACATCAAACTGAAAGGTGGGGCTCGCCATTTTAAATTTTCCAGGGGGCGCTCTTGAGCCGTTTTGCCACGCCCATTTCCGTCACCCATGAATTATCAAATTTTTCACCGGGACTGACGTATCTGCAAAGTTTCATCCGTTTTCATCGATGTTTAGGCCGCCAAAAAGGCATTTGTTTTGGAAGAAGGAGAAGGAGAAGGAGAAGGAGAAGGGAGAATAATAATAATCCTTCGAAATACAATAGGGCCTCGCACCGCCAGTGCTCGGGCCCTAATAATCCTTCGAAATTCAATAGGGCCTCGCACCGCCAGTGCTCGGGCCCTAACTAGGGCTGCGAGCAGCATTGAGCGGGCCCTCGCACCCCACGCGTGTCGGGGTGCGGCGCCGTTAAAGGCTGTGCTATTTCGGTGACCAGTACTGAGAGAAACTTCCTGTCACCAGTAGGTGGCGCTCTAAGCGTGACTCAATACCGATGCATAGATGTGTTCAGGACGGTACCTTGATGAAGCTTGAGAAATGTTGAGTAAATAGGATACCGTATGTAGGAGTTATGAGGACTTCCTGTTTCACCAATAGGTGGCGCTATAAGTATGACGCAATACTGACACATAGATGTGTTCAGGAAAGAACCGTCATGAAGCGTGAGATATATCGGACAAATTGGATAATGTATGTAGGAGTTATGAGGACTTCCTGTTTCACCAATAGGTGGCGCTATAAGTATGATGCAATACTGACACATAGATGTGTTCAGGACAGAACCGTCATGAAGCGTGAGATATATCGGACAAATTGGATAATGTATGGAGGAGTTATGAGGACTTCCTGTTTCACCAATAGGTGGCGCTATAAGTATGACGCAATACTGAAACATAGATGTGTTCAGGACAGAACCGTCATGAAGCGTGAGATATATCGGACAAATTGGATAATGTATGGAGGAGTTATGAGGACTTCCTGTTTCACCAATAGGTGGCGCTATAAGAATGACGCAATACTGACACATAGATGTGTTCAGGACAGAACCGTCATGAAGCGTGAGATATATCGGACAAATTGGATAATGTATGGAGGAGTTATGAGGACTTCCTGTTTCACCAATAGGTGGCGCAATAAGTATGACGCAATACTGACACATAGATGTGTTCAGGACAGAACTGTCATGAAGCGTGAGATATATCGGACAAATCCGATAATGTATGGAGGAGTTATGAGGACATCGTGTTTTATGGCGAAATATCAAACTTTGGCGGGGCGCCACGGCAAGGGTGTTTGGTGAAAACTCAATTTTCTTGATAACTTTTGATCACAAAGGTCTTAAGATGAAGCTGACCCGATATGAAGTTGATCGGATGAAATCTGTAGGAGGAGTTCGTCGAAATACGAGGCATGGAAATGGTCAAAACAAGGACAAAATGGCACATTAAAAGCAAAATGGCTGACTTCCTGTTGCATGATGGGTATACGTCCAAGAGACATTTTAGTGTGTCTCGATGAACTACATATGCCCACTGAATTTCGTTCGCCTACATCAAACTGAAAGGTGGGGCTCGCCATTTTAAATTTTCCAGGGGGCGCTCTTGAGCCGTTTTGCCACGCCCATTTCGGTCACCCATGAATTATCAAATTTTTCACCGGGTCTGACGTATCTGCAAAGTTTAATCCGTTTTCATCGATGTTTAGGCCGCCAAAAAGGCATTTGTTTGGGGAGAAGAAGAAGGAGAAGGTAGGAGAATAATAATAACTAGGGCTGCGAGCAGCAGTGAGCGGGCCCTCGCACCCCATGCGTGTCGGGGTGCTGCGCCGTTAAAGGCTGTGCTATTTCGGTGTGCAGTACTGAGAGAAACTTCCTGTCACCAGTAGGTGGCGCTCTAGGCGTGACTCAATACCGAAGCATAGATGTGTTCAGGACGGTACCTTGATGAAGCGTGAGAAATGTTGAGTAAATCGGATAACGTATGTAGGAGTTATGAGGACTTCCTGTTTCACCAGTAGGTGGCGCTGTAAGTGTGACTCAATACCGACACATAGATGGGTTCAGAAGGCCACCTTCATGAAGCGTCAGCAATTTGGTGCAAATCGGATGATGTATGCAGGAGTTATGAGGACTTCCTGTTTCACCAATAGGTGGCGCTATTCGTATGACGCAAAACTGACACATAGATGTGTTCAGGACAGAACCGTCATGAAGCGTGAGCTATATCGGACAAATTGGATAATGTATGGAGGAGTTATGAGGACTTCCTGTTTCACCAATAGGTGGCGCTATAAGTATGACGCAATACTGAAACATAGATGTGTTCAGGACAGAACCGTCATGAAGCGTGAGATATATCGGACAAATTGGATAATGTATGGAGGAGTTATGAGGACTTCCTGTTTCACCAATAGGTGGCGCTATAAGTATGACGCAATACTGACACATAGATGTGTTCAGGACAGAACCGTCATGAAGCGTGAGATATATCAGACAAATTGGATAATGTATGCAGGAGTTATGAGGACTTCCTGTTTCACCAATAGGTGGCGCTATAAGTATGACATAATACTGACACATAGATGTGTTCAGGACAGAACCGTCATGAAGCGTGAGATATATCGGACAAATTGGATAATGTATGGAGGAGTTATGAGGACTTCGTGTTTTATGGCGAAATGTCAAACTTTGGCGGGGCGCCACGGCAAGGGTGTTTGGTGAAAACTCAATTTTTTTGATAACTTTTGATCACAAAGGTCTTAAGATGAAGCTGACCCGATATGAAGTTGATCGGATGAAATCTGTAGGAGGAGTTCGTCGATGTACGAGGCATGGAAATGGTCAAAACAAGGACAAAATGGCACATTAAGAGCAAAATGGCGGACTTCCTGTTGCATGTTGGGTATAGCTCCAAGAGACATTTTAGTGTGTCTCGATGAAATACATGTGCCCTCCGAATTTCGTTCCCCTACATCAAACTGAAAGGTGGGGCTCGCCATTTTAAATTTTCCAGGGGGCGCTCTTGAGCCGTTTTGCCACGCCCATTTCCGTCACCCATGAATTATCAAATTTTTCACCGGGACTGACGTATCTGCAAAGTTTCATCCGTTTTCATCGATGTTCAGGCCGCCTAAAAGGCATTTGTTTGGAGTAAAGGAGAAGAAGAAGGAGAAGAAGAATAATAACTAGGGCTGCGAGCAGCATTGAGCGGGCCCTCGCACCCCACGCGTGTCGGGGTGTGGCGCCGTTAAAGGCTGTGCTATTTCGGTGACCAGTACTGAGAGAAACTTCCTGTCACCAGTAGGTGGCGCTCTAAGCGTGACTCAATACCGCTGCATAGATGTGTTCAGGACGGTACCTTGATGAAGCTTGAGAAATGTTGAGTAAATAGGATACCGTATGTAGGAGTTATGAGGACTTCCTGTTTCACCAGTAGGTGGCGCTGTAGGTATGACGCAATACTGACTTACAGAAGTGTTCAAGATGCGACCTTCATCAAGCATGAGCAATTTGGAGTAAATCGGATAACATATGTAGGAGTTATGAGGACTTCCTGTTTCACCAATAGGTGGCGTTATAAGTATGACGCAATACTGACACATAGATGTGTTCAGGACAGAACTGTCATGAAGCGTGAGACATATCGGACAAATCGGATAATGTATGGAGGAGTTATGAGGACTTCCTGTTTCACCAACAGGTGGCGCTATAAGTATGATGCAATACTGACACAAAGATGTGTTCAGGACAGAACCGTCATGAAGCGTGAGATATATCGGACAAATTGCATAATGCATGTAGGAGTTATGAGGACTTCCTGTTTCACCAATAGGTGGCGCTATAAGTATGATGCAATACTGACAAATAGATGTGTTCAGGACAGAACCGTCATGAAGCGTGAGATATATCGGACAAATTGGATAATGTATGGAGGAGTTATGAGGACTTCCTGTTTCACCAATAGGTGGCGCTATAAGTATGATGCAATACTGACACAAAGATGTGTTCAGGACAGAACCGTCATGAAGCGTGAGATATATCGGACAAATTGGATAATGTATGTAGGATTTATGAGGACTTCCTGTTTCACCAATAGGTGACGCTATAAGTATGATGCAATACTGACAAATAGATGTGTTCAGGACAGAACCGTCATGAAGCGTGAGATATATCGGACAAATTGGATAATGTATGGAGGAGTTATGAGGACTTCCTGTTTCACCAATAGGTGGCGCTATAAGTATGATGTTATACTGACACAAAGATGTGTTCAGGACAGAACCGTCATGAAGCGTGAGATATATCGGACAAATTGGATAATGTATGTAGGAGTTATGAGGACTTCCTGTTTCACCAATAGGTGGCGCTATAAGTATGACGCAATACTGACACATAGATGTGTTTAGGACAGAACCGTCATGAAGCGTGAGATATATCGGACAAATCGGATAATGTATGGAGGAGTTATGGGGACTTCCTGTTTCACCAATAGGTGGCACTGTAGGTATGACGCAATACTGACCTACAGATGTGTTCAAGATGCGACCTTCATCAAGCATGAGCAATTTGGAGTAAATCGGATAATGTATGTAGGAGTTATGAGTACTTCCTGTTTCACCAGTAGGTGGCGCTGTAAGTGTAACTCAATACCGACGCATAGATGTGTTCAGAAGGTGACCTTCATGAAGCGTCAGCAATTTGGTGCAAATCGGATGATGTATGCAGGAGTTATGAGGACTTCCTGTTTCACCAATAGGTGGCGCTATAAGTATGATGCAATACTGACACATAGATGTGTTCAGGACAGAACCGTCATGAAGCGTGAGATATATCGGACGAATTGGATAATGTATGTAGGAGTTATGAGGACTTCCTGTTTCACCAATAGGTGGCGCTATAAGTATGACGCAATACTGACACATAGATGTGTTTAGGACAGAACCGTCATGAAGCGTGAGATATATCGGACAAATCGGATAATGTATGGAGGAGTTATGGGGACTTCCTGTTTCACCAATAGGTGGCGCTATAAGTATGACGCAATACTGACACATAGATGTGTTCAGGACAGAACCGTCATGAAGCGTGAGATATATCGGACAAATTGGATAATGTATGGAGGAGTTATGAGGACTTCCTGTTTCACCAATAGGTGGCGCTATAAGTATGACGCAATACTGACACATAGATGTGTTCAGGACAGAACCCTCATGAAGCGTGAGATATATCGGACAAATTGGATAATGTATGGAGGAGTTATGAGGACTTCCTGTTTCACCAATAGGTGGCGCTATAAGTATGACGCAATACTGACACATAGATGTGTTCAGGACAGAACCATCATGAAGCGTGAGATATATCGGACAAATTGGATAATGTATGGAGGAGTTATGAGGACTTCCTGTTTCACCAATAGGTGGCGCTATAAGTATGACGCAATACTGACACATATATGTGTTCAGGACAGAACCGTCATGAAGCGTGAGATATATCGGACAAATTGGATAATGTATGGAGGAGTTATGAGGACTTCCTGTTTCACCAATAGGTGGCGCTATAAGTATGACGCAATACTGACACATAGATGTGTTCAGGACAGAACCGTCATGAAGCGTGAGATATATCGGACAAATTGGATAATGTATGGAGGAGTTATGAGGACTTCCTGTTTCACCAATAGGTGGCGCTATAAGTATGACGCAATACTGACACATAGATGTGTTCAGGACAGAACCGTCATGAAGCGTGAGATATATCGGACAAATTGGATAATGTATGGAGGAGTTATGAGTACTTCCTGTTTCACCAATAGGTGGCGCTATAAGTATGATGCAATACTGACACATAGATGTGTTCAGGACAGAACCGTCATGAAGCGTGAGATATATCGGACAAATTGGATAATGTATGGAGGAGTTATGAGGACTTCCTGTTTCACCAATAGGTGGCGCTATAAGTATGACGCAATACTGACACATAGATGTGTTCAGGACAGAACCGTCATGAAGCGTGAGATATATCGGACAAATTGGATAATGTATGGAGGAGTTATGAGGACTTCCTGTTTCACCAGTAGGTGGCGCTGTAAGTGTAACTCAATACCGACGCATAGATGTGTTCAGAAGGTGACCTTCACGAAGCGTCAGCAATTTGGTGCAAATCGGATGATGTATGCAGGAGTTATGAGGACTTCCTGTTTCACCAATAGGTGGCGCTATAAGTATGACGCTATACTGACACATAGATGTGTTCAGGACAGAACCGTCATGAAGCGTGAGATATATCGGACAAATTGGATAATGTATGGAGGAGTTATGAGGACTTCCTGTTTCACCAATAGGTGGCGCTATAAGTATGACGCAATACTGACACATAGATGTGTTCAGGACAGAACCGTCATGAAGCGTGAGATATATCGGACAAATCGGATAATGTATGGAGGAGTTATGGGGACTTCCTGTTTCACCAATAGGTGGCGCTATAAGTATGACGCAATACTGACACATAGATGTGTTCAGGACAGAACCGTCATGAAGCGTGAGATATATCGGACAAATCGGATAATGTATGGAGGAGTTATGAGGACTTCCTGTTTCACCAATAGGTGGCGCTATAAGTATGACGCAATACTGACACATAGATGTGTTCAGGACAGAACCGTCATGAAGCGTGAGATATATCGGACAAATTGGATAATGTATGGAGGAGTTATGAGGACTTCCTGTTTCACCAATAGGTGGCGCTATAAGTATGACGCAATACTGACACATAGATGTGTTCAGGACAGAACCGTCATGAAGCGTGAGATATATCGGACGAATCGGATAATGTATGGAGGAGTTATGAGGACTTCCTGTTTCACCAATAGGTGGCGCTATAAGTATGATGCAATACTGAAACATAGATGTGTACAGGACAGAACCGTCATGAAGCATGAGATATATCGGACAAATTGGATAATGTATGTAGGAGTTATGAGGACTTCGTGTTTTATGGCGAAATGTCAAACTTTGGCAGGGCGCCACGGCAAGGGTGTGTGGTGAAAACTCAATTTTTTTGATAACTTTTGATCACAAAGGTCTTAAGATGAAGCCGACCCGATATGAAGTTGATCGGATGAAATCTGTAGGAGGAGTTCGTTGAAGTACGAGGCATGGAAATGGTCAAAACAAGGACAAAATGGCACATTAAAAGCAAGATGGCGGACTTCCTGTTGCATGTTGGGTATAGCTCCAAGAGACATTTTAGTGTGTCTCGATGAACTACATATGCCCACCGAATTTCGTTCGACTACATCAAACTGAAAGGTGGGGCTCGCCATTTTAAATTTTCCAGGGGGCGCACTTGAGCCGTTTTGCCACGCCCATTTCCGTCACCCATGAATTATCAAATTTTTTACCGGGACTGACGTATGTGCAAAGTTTCATCCGTTTTCATCGATGTTAAGGCCGCCAAAAAGGCATTTGTTTGGGGAGAAGAAGAAGGAGAAGAAGGAGAAGGAGAAGAATAATAATAACTAGGGCTGCGAGCAGCAGTGAGCGGGCCCTCGCACCCCACGCGTGTCGGGGTGCTGCGCCGTTAAAGGCTGTGCTATTTCGGTGTGCAGTATTGAGAGAAACTTCCTGTCACCAGTAGGTGGCGCTCTAGGCGTGACTCAATACCGAAGCATAGATGTGTTCAGGACGGTACCTTGATGAAGCGTGAGAAATGTTGAGTAAATCGGATAACGTATGTAGGAGTTATGAGGACTTCCTGTTTCACCAGTAGGTGGCGCTGTAAGTGTGACTCAATACCGAAGCATAGATGTGTTCAGGACGGTACCTTGATGAAGCGTGAGAAATGTTGAGTAAATCGGATAACGTATGTAGGAGTTATGAGGACTTCCTGTTTCACCAGTAGGTGGCGCTGTGAGTGTGACTCAATACCGACACATAGATGGGTTCAGAAGGCCACCTTCATGAAGCGTCAGCAATTTGGTGCAAATCGGATGATGTATGCAGGAGTTATGAGGACTTCCTGTTTCACCAATAGGTGGCGCTATACGTATGACGCAATACTGACACATAGATGTGTTCAGGACAGAACCGTCATGAAGCGTGAGCCATATCGGACAAATTGGATAATGTATGGAGGAGTTATGAGGACTTCCTGTTTCACCAATAGGTGGCGCTATAAGTATGACGCAATACTGACACAAAGATGTGTTCAGGACAGAACCGTCATGAAGCGTGAGCTATATCGGACAAATGGGATAATGTATGGAGGAGTTATGAGGACTTCCTGTTTCACCAATAGGTGGCGCTATAAGTATGACGCAATACTGACACATAGATGTGTTCAGGACAGAACCGTCATGAAGCGTGAGATATATCGGACAAATTGAATAATGTATGGAGGAGTTATGAGGACTTCGTGTTTTATGGCGAAATGTCAAACTTTGGCGGGGCGCCACGGCAAGGGTGTTTGGTGAAAACTCAATTTTTTTGATAACTTTTGATCACAAAGGTCTTAAGATGAAGCTGACCCGATATGAAGTTGATCGGATGAAATCTGTAGGAGGAGTTCGTCGAAGTACGAGGCATGGAAATGGTCAAAACAAGGACAAAATGGCACATTAAGAGCAAAATGGCGGACTTCCTGTTGCATGTTGGGTATAGCTCCAAGAGACATTTAAGTGTGGCTCGCTGAAATACATATGCCCTCCGAATTTCGTTCGCCTACATCAAATTGAAAGGTGGGGCTCGCCATTTGAAACTTTCCAGGGGGCGCTCTTGAGCCGTTTTGCCACGCCCATTTCCGTCACCCATGAATTATCAAATTTTTCACCGGGACTGACGTATCTGCAAAGTTTCATCCGTTTTCATCGATGTTCAGGCCGCCTAAAAGGCATTTGTTTGGAGTAAAGAAGAAGAAGGAGAATAATAATAATAATAATCCTTCGAGTTTCAATAGGGCCTCGCACCGCCAGTGCTCGGGCCCTAATAATCCTTCGAGTTTCAATAGGGCCTCGCACCGCCAGTGCTCGGGCCCTAATAACGAGCAGCAGTGAGCGGGCCCTCGCACCCCACGCGGGTCGGGGTGTGGCGCCGTTAAAGGGTGTGCTATTTCGGTGTCCAGTACTGACAGAAACTTCCTGTCACCAGTAGGTGGCGCTCTAAGCGTGACTCAATACCGACGCATAGATGTGTTCAGGACAGTACCTTGATGAAGCGTGAGAAATGTTGTGTAAATCGGACAAAGTATGTAGGAGTTATGAGGACTTCCTGTAAGCAGTAGGTGGCGCTGTAGGTATGACGCAATACTGACCTACAGATGTGTTCAAGATGCGACCTTCATCAAGCATGAGCAATTTGGAGTAAATCGGATAATGTATGTAGGAGTTATGAGTACTTCCTGTTTCACCAGTAGGTGGCGCTGTAAGTGTAACTCAATACCGACGCATAGATGTGTTCAGAAGGTGACCTTCATGAAGCGTCAGCAATTTGGTGCAAATCGGATGATGTATGCAGGAGTTATGAGGACTTCCTGTTTCACCAATAGGTGGCGCTATACGTATGACGCAATACTGACACATAGATGTGTTCAGGACAGAACCGTCATGAAGCGTGAGCTATATCGGACAAATGGGATAATGTATGGAGGAGTTATGAGGACTTCCTGTTTACCCAATAGGTGGCGCTATAAGTATGACGCAATACTGACACATAGATGTGTTCAGGACAGAACCGTCATGAAGCGTGAGATATATCGGACAAATTGGATAATGTATGGAGGAGTTATGAGGACTTCGTGTTTTATGGCGAAATGTCAAACTTTGGCGGGGCGCCACGGCAAGGGTGTTTGGTGAAAACTAAATTTTTTTGATAACTTTTGATCACAAAGGTCTTAAGATGAAGCTGACCCGATATGAAGTTGATCGGATGAAATCTGTAGGAGGAGTTCGTCGAAGTACGAGGCATGGAAATGGTCAAAACAAGGACAAAATGGCACATTAAGAGCAAAATGGCGGACTTCCTGTTGCATGTTGGGTATAGCTCCAAGAGACATTTAAGTGTGGCTCGATGAAATACATATGCCCACCGAATTTCGTTCGCCTACATCAAACTGAAAGGTGGGGCTCGCCATTTTAAACTTTCCAGGGGGCGCTCTTGAGCCGTTTTGCCACACCCATTTCCGTCACCCATGAATTATCAAATTTTTCACCGGGACTGACGTATCTGCAAAGTTTCATCCGTTTTCATCGATGTTCAGGCCGCCTAAAAGGCATTTGTTTGGAGTAAAGAAGGAGAAGAAGGAGAAGTATAATAATAATAATAATAATCCTTCGAAATTCAATAGGGCCTCGCACCGCCAGTGCTCGGGCCCTAAAATAATAATAATAATCCTTCGAAATTCAATAGGGCCTCGCACCGCCAGTGCTCGGGCCCTAATAATCCTTCGAAATACAATAGGGCCTCGCACCGCCAGTGCTCGGGCCCTAACTAGTGCTGCGAGCAGCAGTGAGCGGGCCCTCGCACCCCACGCGGGTCGGGGTGTGGCGCCATTAAAGGGTGTGCTATTTCGGTGTCCAGTACTGACAGAAACTTCCTGTCACCAGTAGGTGGCGCTCTAAGTGTGACTCAATACCGACGCATAGATGTGTTCAGGACAGTACCTTGATGAAGCGTGAGAAATGTTGTGTAAATCGGACAAAGTATGTAGGAGTTATGAGGACTTCCTGTAAGCAGTAGGTGGCGCTGTAGGTATGACGCAATACTGACCTACAGATGTGTTCAAGATGCGACCTTCATCAAGCATGAGCAATTTGGAGTAAATCGGATAATGTATGTAGGAGTTATGAGTACTTCCTGTTTCACCAGTAGGTGGCGCTGTAAGTGTAACTCAATACCGACGCATAGATGTGTTCAGAAGGTGACCTTCATGAAGCGTCAGCAATTTGGTGCAAATCGTATGATGTATGCAGGAGTTATGAGGACTTCCTGTTTCACCAATAGGTGGCGCTATAAGTATGACGCAATACTGACACATAGATGTGTTCAGGACAGAACCATCATGAAGCGTGAGATAAATCGGACAAATCGGATAATGTATGGAGGAGTTATGAGGACTTCCTGTTTCACCAATAGGTGGCGCTATAAGTATGACGCAATACTGACACATAGATGTGTTCAGGACAGAACCTTCATGAAGCGTGAGATATATCGGACGAATTGGATAATGTATGGAGGAGTTGTGAGGACTTCCTGTTTCACCAATAGGTGGCGCTATAAGTATGATGCAATACTGACACATAGATGTGTTCAGGACAGAACCGTCATGAAGCGTGAGATATATCGGACAAATCGGATAATGTATGGAGGAGTTATGAGGACATCGTGTTTTATGGCGAAATGTCAAACTTTGGCGGGGCGCCACGGCAAGGGTGTTTGGTGAAAACTCAATTTTTTTGATAACTTTTGATCAGAAAGGCCTTAAAATGAAGCTGACCCGATATGAAGTTGATCGGATGAAATCTGTAGGAGGAGTTCGTTGAAGTACGAGGCATGGAAATGGTAAAAACAAGGGAAAATGGCACATTAAAAGCAAAATGGCGGACTTCCTGTTGCATGTTGGGTATAGCTCCAAGAGACATTTGAGTGTGGCTCGATGAAATACATATGCCCACCGAATTTCGTTCGCCTACATCAAACTGAAAGGTGGGGCTCGCCATTTTAAACTTTCCAGGGGGCGCTCTTGAGCCGTTTTGCCACGCCCATTTCCGTCACCCATGAATTATCAAATTTTTCACCGGGACTGACGTATCTGCAAAGTTTCATCCGTTTTCATCGATGTTCAGGCCGCCTAAAAGGCATTTGTTTGGAGTAAAGAAGAATAATAATAATAATCCTTCGAGTTTCAATAGGGCCTCGCACCACCAGTGCTCGGGCCCTAATAATAATAATCCTTCGAAATTCAATAGGGCCTCGCACCGCCAGTGCTCGGGCCCTAACTAGTGCTGCGAGCAGCAGTGAGCGGGCCCTCGCACCCCACGCGGGTCGGGGTGTGGCGCCGTTAAAGGGTGTGCTATTTCGGTGTCCAGTACTGACAGAAACTTCCTGTCACCAGTAGGTGGCGCTCTAAGCGTGACTCAATACCGATGCATAGATGTGTTCAGGACAGTACCTCGATGAAGCGTGAGAAATGTTGTGTAAATCGGACAAAGTATGTAGGAGTTATGAGGACTTCCTGTAAGCAGTAGGTGGCGCTGTAGGTATGACGCAATACTGACCTACAGATGTGTTCAAGATGCGACCTTCATCAAGCATGAGCAATTTGGAGTAAATCGGATAATGTATGTAGGAGTTATGAGTACTTCCTGTTTCACCAGTAGGTGGCGCTGTAAGTGTAACTCAATACCGACGAATAGATGTGTTCAGAAGGTGACCTTCATGAAGCATCAGCAATTTGGTGCAAATTGGATGATGTATGCAGGAGTTATGAGGACTTCCTGTTTCACCAATAGGTGGCGCTATAAGTATGACGCAATACTGACACATAGATGTGTTCAGGACAGAACCGTCATGAAGCGTGAGATAAATCGGACAAATCGAATAATGTATGGAGGAGTTATGAGGACTTCCTGTTTCACCAATAGGTGGCGCTATAAGTATGATGCAATACTGACACATAGATGTGTTCAGGACAGAACCGTCATGAAGCGTGAGATATATCGGACGAATCGGATAATGTATGGAGGAGTTATGAGGACTTCCTGTTTCACCAATAGGTGGCGCTATAAGTATGATGCAATACTGACACATAGATGTGTTCAGGACAGAACCATCATGAAGCGTGAGATATATCGGACGAATCGGATAATGTATGGAGGAGTTATGAGGACTTCCTGTTTCACCAATAGGTGGCGCTATAAGTATGACGCAATACTGACACATAGATGTGTTCAGGACAGAACCGTCATGAAGCGTGAGATATATCGGACTATTTGGATAATGTATGGAGGAGTTATGAGGACTTCCTGTTTCACCAATAGGTGGCGCTATAAGTATGACGCAATACTGACACATAGATGTGTTCAGGACAGAACCGTCATGAAGCGTGAGATATATCGGACAAATTGGATAATGTATGTAGGAGTTATGAGGACTTCCTGTTTCACCAATAGGTGGCGCTATAAGTATGACGCAATACTGACACATAGATGTGTTCAGGACAGAACCGTCATGAAGCGTGAGATATATCGGACAAATCGGATAATGTATGGAGGAGTTATGGGGACTTCCTGTTTCACCAATAGGTGGCGCTATAAGTATGACGCAATACTGACACATAGATGTGTTCAGGACAGAACCGTCATGAAGCGTGAGATATATCGGACAAATTGGATAATGTATGGAGGAGTTATGAGGACTTCCTGTTTCACCAATAGGTGGCGCTATAAGTATGACGCAATACTGACACATAGATGTGTTCAGGACAGAACCGTCATGAAGCGTGAGATATATCGGACAAATCGGATAATGTATGGAGGAGTTATGGGGACTTCCTGTTTCACCAATAGGTGGCGCTATAAGTATGACACAATACTGAGACATAGATGTGTTCAGGACAGAACCGTCATGAAGCGTGAGATATATCGGACAAATCGGATAATGTATGGAGGAGTTATGGGGACTTCCTGTTTCACCAATAGGTGGCGCTATAAGTATGACGCAATACTGACACATAGATGTGTTCAGGACAGAACCGTCATGAAGCGTGAGATATATCGGACAAATCGGATAATGTATGGAGGAGTTATGAGGACTTCCTGTTTCACCAATAGGTGGCGCTATAAGTATGACGCAATACTGACACATAGATGTGTTCAGGACAGAACCGTCATGAAGCGTGAGATATATCGGACAAATTGGATAATGTATGGAGGAGTTATGAGGACTTCCTGTTTCACCAATAGGTGGCGCTATAAGTATGACGCAATACTGACACATAGATGTGTTCAGGACAGAACCGTCATGAAGCGTGAGATATATCGGACAAATTGGATAATGTATGGAGGAGTTATGAGGACTTCCTGTTTCACCAATAGGTGGCGCTATAAGTATGACGCAATACTGACACATAGATGTGTTCAGGACAGAACCGTCATGAAGCGTGAGACATATCGGACAAATCGGATAATGTATGGAGGAGTTATGAGGACGTACTGTTTCACCAATAGGTGGCGCTATAAGTATGACGCAATACTGACACATAGATGTGTTCAGGACAGAACCGTCATGAAGCGTGACATATATCGGACAAATTGAATAATGTATGGAGGAGTTATGAGGACTTCGTGTTTTATGGCGAAATGTCAAACTTTGGCGGGGCGCCACGGCAAGGGTGTTTGGTGAAAACTCAATTTTTTTGATAACTTTTGATCACAAAGGTCTTAAGATGAAGCTGACCCGATATGAAGTTGATCGGATGAAATCTGTAGGAGGAGTTCGTCGAAGTACGAGGCATGGAAATGGTCAAAACAAGGACAAAATGGCACATTAAGAGCAAAATGGCGGACTTCCTGTTGCATGTTGGGTATAGCTCCAAGAGACATTTAAGTGTGGCTCGATGAAATACATATGCCCTCCGAATTTCGTTCGCCTACATCAAACTGAAAGGTGGGGCTCGCCATTTGAAACTTTCCAGGGGGCGCTCTTGAGCCGTTTTGCCACGCCCATTTCCGTCACCCATGAATTATCAAATTTTTCACCGGGACTGACGTATCTGCAAAGTTTCATCCGTTTTCATCGATGTTCAGGCCGCCTAAAAGGCATTTGTTTGGAGTAAAGGAGAAGAAGGAGAATAATAATCCTTCGAGTTTCAATAGGGCCTCGCACCGCCAGTGCTCGGGCCCTAACTAGTGCTGCGAGCAGCAGTGAGCGGGCCCTCGCACCCCACGCGTGTCGGGGTGCTGCACCGTTAAAGGCTGTGCTATTTCGGTGTGCAGTACTGAGAGAAACTTCCTGTCACCAGTAGGTGGCGCTCTAGGCGTGACTCAATACCGAAGCATAGATGTGTTCAGGACGGTACCTTGATGAAGCGTGAGAAATGTTGAGTAAATCGGATAACGTATGTAGGAGTTATGAGGACTTCCTGTTTCACCAGTAGGTGGCGCTGTAAGTGTGACTCAATACCGACACATAGATGGGTTCAGAAGGCCACCTTCATGAAGCGTCAGCAATTTGGTGCAAATCGGATGATGTATGCAGGAGTTATGAGGACTTCCTGTTTCACCAATAGGTGGCGCTATACGTATGATGCAATACTGACACATAGATGTGTTCAGGACAGAACCGTCATGAAGCGTGAGCTATATCGGACAAATTGGATAATGTATGGAGGAGTTATGAGGACTTCCTGTTTCACCAATAGGTGGCGCTATAAGTATGACGCAATACTGAAACATAGATGTGTTCAGGACAGAACCGTCATGAAGCGTGAGATATATCGGACAAATTGGATAATGTATGGAGGAGTTATGAGGACTTCCTGTTTCACCAATAGGTGGCGCTATAAGTATGATGCAATACTGACACAAAGATGTGTTCAGGACAGAACCGTCATGAAGCGTGAGATATATCGGACAAATTGGATAATGTATGTAGGAGTTATGAGGACTTCCTGTTTCACCAATAGGTGGCGCTATAAGTATGATGCAATACTGAGAAATAGATGTGTTCAGGACAGAACCGTCATGAAGCGTGAGATATATCGGACAAATTGGATAATGTATGGAGGAGTTATGAGGACTTCCTGTTTCACCAATAGGTGGCGCTATAAGTATGATGCAATACTGACACAAAGATGTGTTCAGGACAGAGCCGTCATGAAGCGTGAGATATATCGGACAAATTGGATAATGTATGTAGGAGTTATGAGGACTTCGTGTTTTATGGCGAAATGTCAAACTTTGGCGGGGCGCCACGGCAAGGGTGTTTGGTGAAAACTCAATTTTTTTGATAACTTTTGATCACAAAGGTCTTAAGATGAAGCTGACCCGATATGAAGTTGATCGGATGAAATCTGTAGGAGGAGTTCGTCGAAGTACGAGGCATGGAAATGGTCAAAACAAGGACAAAATGGCACATTAAGAGCAAAATGGCGGACTTCCTGTTGCATGTTGGGTATAGCTCCAAGAGACATTTAAGTGTGGCTCGATGAAATACATATGCCCTCCGAATTTCGTTCGCCTACATCAAACTGAAAGGTGGGGCTCGCCATTTGAAACTTTCCAGGGGGCGCTCTTGAGCCGTTTTGCCACGCCCATTTCCGTCACCCATGAATTATCAAATTTTTCACCGGGACTGACGTATCTGCAAAGTTTCATCCGTTTTCATCGATGTTCAGGCCGCCTAAAAGGCATTTGTTTGGAGTAAAGGAGAAGAAGGAGAATAATAATCCTTCGAGTTTCAATAGGGCCTCGCACCGCCAGTGCTCGGGCCCTAACTAGTGCTGCGAGCAGCAGTGAGCGGGCCCTCGCACCCCACGCGTGTCGGGGTGCTGCACCGTTAAAGGCTGTGCTATTTCGGTGTGCAGTACTGAGAGAAACTTCCTGTCACCAGTAGGTGGCGCTCTAGGCGTGACTCAATACCGAAGCATAGATGTGTTCAGGACGGTACCTTGATGAAGCGTGAGAAATGTTGAGTAAATCGGATAACGTATGTAGGAGTTATGAGGACTTCCTGTTTCACCAGTAGGTGGCGCTGTAAGTGTGACTCAATACCGACACATAGATGGGTTCAGAAGGCCACCTTCATGAAGCGTCAGCAATTTGGTGCAAATCGGATGATGTATGCAGGAGTTATGAGGACTTCCTGTTTCACCAATAGGTGGCGCTATACGTATGATGCAATACTGACACATAGATGTGTTCAGGACAGAACCGTCATGAAGCGTGAGCTATATCGGACAAATTGGATAATGTATGGAGGAGTTATGAGGACTTCCTGTTTCACCAATAGGTGGCGCTATAAGTATGACGCAATACTGAAACATAGATGTGTTCAGGACAGAACCGTCATGAAGCGTGAGATATATCGGACAAATTGGATAATGTATGGAGGAGTTATGAGGACTTCCTGTTTCACCAATAGGTGGCGCTATAAGTATGATGCAATACTGACACAAAGATGTGTTCAGGACAGAACCGTCATGAAGCGTGAGATATATCGGACAAATTGGATAATGTATGTAGGAGTTATGAGGACTTCCTGTTTCACCAATAGGTGGCGCTATAAGTATGATGCAATACTGAGAAATAGATGTGTTCAGGACAGAACCGTCATGAAGCGTGAGATATATCGGACAAATTGGATAATGTATGGAGGAGTTATGAGGACTTCCTGTTTCACCAATAGGTGGCGCTATAAGTATGATGCAATACTGACACAAAGATGTGTTCAGGACAGAGCCGTCATGAAGCGTGAGATATATCGGACAAATTGGATAATGTATGTAGGAGTTATGAGGACTTCCTTTTTCACCAATAGGTGGCGCTATAAGTATGATGCAATACTGACACAAAGATGTGTTCAGGACAGAACCGTCATGAAGCGTGAGATATATCGGACAAATTGGATAATGTATGGAGGAGTTATGAGGACTTCCTGTTTCACCAATAGGTGGCGCTATAAGTATGACGCAATACTGACACATAGATGTGTTCAGGACAGAACCGTCATGAAGCGTGAGATATATCGGACAAATTGGATAATGTATGTAGGAGTTATGAGGACTTCCTGTTTCACCAACAGGTGGCGCTATAAGTATGATGCAATACTGACACAAAGATGTGTTCAGGACAGAACCGTCATGAAGCGTGAGATATATCGGACAAATTGGATAATGTATGTAGGAGTTATGAGGACTTCCTGTTTCACCAATAGGTGGCGCTATAAGTATGACGCAATACTGACACATAGATGTGTTCAGGACAGAACCTTCATGAAGCGTGAGATATATCGGACGAATTGGATAATGTATGTAGGAGTTATGAGGACTTCCTGTTTCACCAATAGGTGGCGCTATAAGTATGACGCAATACTGACACATAGATGTGTTCAGGACAGAACTGTCATGAAGCGTGAGATATATCGGACAAATCGGATAATGTATGGAGGAGTTATGAGGACTTCGTGTTTTATGGCGAAATGTCAAACTTTAGCGGGGCGCCACGGCAAGGGTGTTTGGTGAAAACTCAATTTTTTTGATAACTTTTGATCACAATGGTCTTAAGATGAAGCTGACCGAATATGAAGTTGATCGGATGAAATCTCTAGGAGGAGTTCGTTGAAGTACGAGGCATGGAAATGGTCAAAACAAGGACAAAATGGCACATTAAAAGCAAAATGGCGGACGTCCTGTTGCATGTTGGGTATAGCTCCAAGAGACATTTTGGTGTGTCTCGATGAACTACATAAGCCCACCGAATTTCGTTCGCCTACATCAAACTGAAAGGTGGGGCTCGCCATTTTAAATTTTCCAGGGGGCGCTCTTGAGCCGTTTTGCCACGCCCATTTCCGTCACCCATGAATTATCAAATTTTTCACCGGGACTGACGTATCTGCAAAGTTTCATCCGTTTTCATGGATGTTTAGGCCGCCAAAAAGGCATTTGTTTTGGAAGAAGAAGGAGAAGGTAGGAGAATAATAATCCTTCGAGTTTCAATAGGGCCTCGCACCGCCAGTGCTCGGGCCCTAATAATCCTTCGAGTTTCAATAGGGCCTCGCACAGCCAGTGCTCGGGCCCTAATAATCCTTCGAATTTCAATAGGGCCTCGCACCGCCAGTGCTCGGGCCCTAACTAGGGCTGCGAGCAGCAGTGAGCGGGCCCTCGCACCCCACGCGTGTCGGGGTGCGGTGCCGTTAAAGGGTGTGCTATTTCGTTGTCCAGTACTGAGAGAAACTTCCTGTCACCAGTAGGTGGCGCTCTAAGCGTGACTCAATGACGACGCATAGATGTGTTCAGGAAGGTACCTTGATGAAGCGTGATGAATGTTGTGTAAATCGGACAATGTATGTAGGAGTTATGATGACTTCTTGCTTGACCTGTAGGCGGCGCTCAATACTGACCTACAGATGTGTTCAGGACTCGACCTTCATCAACCATGAGCAATTTGGAGTAAATCGGATAACATACGGTATTTAGGAGATATGAGGACTTCCTGTTTTATGGTGATACATTGAAATTCGCTGCGGCACCACTGTCATGAATATATGTGTGACGTGCATTTGAACGCCAGCTCCATAATAGGCCTAATAATAAATATTAGAGATTATAGCCTACAGCCTTTAAACACTAAAACAAGAGAACCAACACAATTGTATGACTTGAAACCTTTATCTGTGAAGACAATGCCATGATATAACAACGTAACACATGTTCTATTAGCCTGGCTACTACTGTAGAAATGCCATAGCCTGGCGCATGAGTCAATTTGACTCTCTGGCAGTTATAGGTATAGAGCGCCCCCCTGCGATTCTAGTGTTATATAATATAATTTGATTACATTACCTTTATTTTTACACAGAACAAAATGAACATATCCACGTTCTATGGGAACCGAACAGGTGGACTTCAAACCAGGGTTCCACCCGTTGAAAGTGATGACAGCTGTCTCAGTGACAGTGGGGGGAGCGATGAAGACTACACTCCTAATATACCAGGTGATGAAAACAGCAGTAATAATGCTATAATGTTGTGTAGTTTAAACTTTTTGTTGTTTACCTATGGCCATATATTTGTAAATGTAACCATGTGTACAAATCAAATCAAGCTTGGAGGGACATAGCTCCTACCCCTATATATATTTTCCTGAGGGAAGCAAAAAACAAGTACAAGTATGTATATAATGTAAATAGTGATTTCTTTCTGGTGATCAAAGCAACAGTAGTGAGAGTACAGACAACAACAGCAGCAGCAGTGATGAAGACTCCGATGGAAATCATCAGGATGCGCTTCCTAGCACCAGTGCTACTGCTGCAAGAGGGAGATCAGCTGCTAGTACAATAAGAAAAACACAAAAGGTAGCATGGAAACTGAAGCAACAGAACTCTACAAAAGAAATTCCAATATGGGAATCTGCTCTTTCGGATGCTGATGAGATCAGACTGCCCATTCAATACTTCCGGGACTTTTTTGATGTTGATCTTTTGGGTAGGATTGTGGAACAAAGCAATCTGTATTGCCACAGCAAAATCCAAATCCTGCCCTCAAATTGGATCAGAAGGAATTTGAGCAGTTTATTGGCACTGTAGTGTACATGAGTGTCATCCGTTTACTTAGGTCAAGAATGTACTGGTCCAGTGCATGTCGAATAGCTCAAGTGGCTGATGTGATGTCCCGAGACAGATGGGAAGAAATAAAACATTTCATTCATTTCAATGACAACATTGCACCCGTCAACGGTGATAGACTTTTCAAAATCAGGACACTTGTTGATTCACTTCTCCCCAAATTTCAGGCTCTCCCTCAAGATCAAATGTTGTCTCTTGATGAGCAAATGGTGCCATTCAAAGGCAGATCAAGTCTGAAGCAATATCTCCCCAAGAAGCCATACAAATGGGGATACAGAGTCTTTGTGCTTTGCGACACAAAAGGAATGGTGCATGCATTTGACATTTTTGCAGGGAAAATTGATCCTGCACTAGGAGAACCAGATATTGGGGCAAGTGGAAACATTGTGCTCATTGTGGTTGAAGGTGGGAGGCAACGCTGCAAACTCCCAAAATGTAAGGGCCAGACCATATTCAAATGTGCAAAGTGCAATGTTCATCTGTGCCTCAACAAAAACAACAACTGCTTTCGTGAATTCCACGTGTAAGACTCAGCAGTTACTGCATGCTCACTCTTTACATCACAACAAGGACAGTGAAGCAGACAGAGAATGAGTAAAGATGTATCAAGGACAGTCAAACAGTATGAGTAAACATGTAACAAGAACAGAGTATTAGTAAACATGTAGGCCTACAGTAATAAGGACAGTGAAACAGTATGAGTAAACATGTAACATGTCAAGTGTATGAGTATGAGTAAATAATAAAATAATATTTTTAATCTTTATAAATTATGCCTGTTGTCACTAATTTGCATCAGACCCAAATGCTTATTTTATGCCTGTTATCGCTAATTTGCATCATAGCCAAATGTATATCTATTCTATGTGCTATTGTGAAATTAATAATCTCCACTTAATTTAGCATCAGCTTGAAGGCAAAAACACACACAAAATAATTTAATATAATTATTAATAAATTCAGGCATCAAGGGGATATACATAGTAGTATTAGCCTAGTAGTAGTATAATTATTAAGTATATGTGTATTAATATTATTATCATTATTATTATTGTAGTGGTGTGAATAAAATGATTGTTCGGCTGACACTCCTGATTGGTTCATTTGAATTTTGAAAATAGCGCCTCTGAGCGTAGCCTATAAATACCTTCGACTCTCTCCCAACCGGCGTCACTGAGTTTTCGAACTTCTGTGATAACCGAGCGAGATAGCGACTGTATCTGCTTTTGCATTACACAGCTTTCAAGCACAAACCCCCGATCTCCAGCAGCTCTCTTTCTTTCTTTCTTTCTTTCTGCTTTTCTTTCTTTACATCGATTTTTGTGGACTACGTGGACTTGATAGAACGCAGTAAGTAATAATCAGTGTCGTAGTGTGTAGCTAAGGTAGCTTGTTAGCCTAGCCTAGCTATTCTTGGATAGCTAATGTGTAACTTAGCTAGGCATTTTCCGACATTTTGTCTTTATATTTGTAAAGTGTATATTTCACTTTGAGTGAGGGTTACTTTGTGTTAAAAGTGTGTTGTGTAGCTCATTTATTATAATTTTTGCTATTAGCTTTCGGGCTATTGGGCTTCATATAGTTAGCTTTGAGATCTTGCATCATTTGAAATCGCCTGCCAACGGCTTTTAGCCTTGTCTACTATGTAGGAATTACATGACAAAAAGAGGGTTTAAATACATATTCGGAGACATTACCAATTGCGAGTATATTCGTCCTCATTATGGTTTGGTATCGGCTATAAAAGCAACAATAGTAGGGCCCTATTAACGCCGACCCTCGAGTACCCTATTAACTGCCAAAAACGGCGACAATTATTAATTTCTGCATTGTACTAGCCGCATTTTAAACTGCAACGGAAAAGTAACCGACTGTCCTACAATTGGATATCATATAAAGTCTACGTTCATTATGTTCAGCTTTGTATGAAGGTGGCCATATATACATTGTGACGGTGAGAGAATTGGCTGACCGGAGGCACGTTTGCATGGCCCTCTATGAACGAATAGCGGAACGCTCCCTGACATACTGTAATGTCTGTAGCCTACATTTCCACGCACCATCTGCCAAATGTTTACTTCAGCTGTTATCAGCCAACTACAGATATCATTTGGTTGAGTCTGTGAAACATTTGGTGCGCCTCTGTACATTTCCAAATGCCTGCGCTGCTGCGGCAATAGGTCTAACTTGAGGCTCACAATCTCATCTTTTTTGTATACGGAAGCCATAGGCTTAATGATGTGTAGATTTTTACTTCATAAAAAGAGTGTGCAGTGGCATCATAACCGGGAGATAATGTCTGCAAATTCAAGTAAAACGCAGACTTTGCTTAACCAGTGCGAATGTGCCATAACGAAATGCAGACGACAGGGGATAATTTCTAAATCACCGAGGTCCCCAGATAATACTTGTCCCGTGCGAATAGGGCTTTAAGTTTGTATTTTATATATGCTGTCAGTTCTAATTCTGCATAGGCTATATATATAAGCTAACAACTATAACACATTTTTGGACAAAAGTGACTTCTCAGTTTTCCTTTCTTGTAATCATGTGTAGGCTAATAGCCTACTTCGAATTCGGACTAGATGAAGATATGCTTTTTGGAATGTTGTTACTTGCATCTAAAATGTAGCTGAGGAATCTCGGTTGGAGCCATCAAATTTCCCCTTTGCAAAAGGTATTGTTGTTGTTCATAGATTGGATTATATTAGGCTAAGGATAGTCCCTATATTTTATTTGGCTCAATAAAATTGTAAAACACAACATTCCCATGATGCGTTATATAGGCTTCAAATAACATTCATTTTCATCAACTTTATTGTGCACTTGTGATGTAATTCGCGCATATACGGTAGATAGATGTGCGCAATGTTGCAACTGTCCTTTTTAAAAGTATAATTTTACTGTAATCGGTAGTTAAACTACTGGGTGAGCGGAGCGCACGCCAAGAGACGGTTTAGACCGCCCTTCGCCAAGTGTCTCTTGGCTACTACGACCAGGCCAGGTCAAGCCTGGGTTATGGGCGGGCGACTAGGCCAGGCCCAGCCTGGTTTATGTGCTTGGCTGTTTTTTTTTCTGTCTGATAAATTAAGATAGTTGAAGCAGGGCTCAGACAATAGGAAGCCATGCTGCTCAATTCAATATCTTAACTTCAATGGCCCAATTGCGCATTAATATTCACAACCCCACTAATAGTCACTGTTACTGTAGATGTAAATAAAGTAGGCTAATGTGGCTTTTGATGAAGTAGGCTAAAGTAGACTAATGTAACAGTCAGTCAACAGCAAGTGAAGAATGTAGACTATTTCTTTCACCACCATCACTGCATCCATGTATCTATAAATGTAAGCAAACTTATGCTGTGTTCCGACTGGGCGTGGTGGGCCGCCCAGTTCGCCCGACCGAAGGGGTTGCCGCGCAGCGAATTTGCCAAAATGTCAATTTTTTTTTTACTTTATGCGAATTCGCCGCGCGGCCAATCCTGGCCACCATGCGGCAGTTCGCATGATTGACGCCGCCGGGTTCGCATGATTCGCGCCGCCCAGTTTGCGTGAATTGTATTGACTTTCTATGTAAACTTGCCGTGCGGCCGAAAAAATTTGCGCCCGGTCTGAACACATTATTGTGTCATCTGAAGATCTTTCTGATCAAAAGCTATCAAAAGAATTTAACTTTCACCAAACAATGTTGCCGCCAATGTCACCATAAAACAGGAAGTCCTCATAACTCTTACATACGTTGTTCGATTTACCCCAAATTGCTCACGCTGGATGAAGGTCGTGTCCTCAACACATCTACGCGTCGGTATTGAGTCACACTTAGAGCGCCACCTACTGGTGACAGGAAGTTTCTCTCAGAAATAGCAGAAATAGTTTATCCGAAATGGCACACCCTTTTACAGCGCCACACCAAGACATGCGTGGGGTGCAAGGGCCCGCTCAATGCAGCTCGCAGCGCTAGTTGTGTGTTGAAAGCTGTCTGGTGATTTCTTTCTAAACATTTGTTTTGCATTCTTTTAGATGCCTCGTACCAAGTCCTCCCGCCTTTCGGATGCAGCCAGGCAGAGAATGGCGGCCCAACGCATCGTCATGGTTGGACCTCAGAATCTTCCTGGCCCTGTTGAACGTATGTACCCAATTGTTTATGCATTACATATTGATTAAAGGTGGGGTAGGTAGTTTGATGTCAACAAGGCCTCCCATTGGTCATCTTTTTCAAAAGAACCTGCCCCTCCTTCCTGTCAATCATGATGTAGTCCCTCCCTCCAAACATGACTGGTAGGTGTGGCGAGATAGAGAGCCTGATTGGTCAATACATTCGGGCGCGATGCATTTTTTAAATTGAAAATACAGAGGCAGCGGTAAACACGGAGATCCAAGTTTATTCTCCAAGCACTTCTGTTACTGAAAGGATATTATGCCAATTTTACCAAATAAAGCCAAAAGCAAACTACATATCCCACCTTTAACTGCATAATATTGTTTTTCCATTATTTTAATGTTTGTTGACATGTTTTTCTGTGTGTGTTTTTAACTCTTCTGTGTATGTTTATAAATAGGTCATGGTGCAGGTTACCGTCACCGGGTGAGACAATGGCCAATTTCTAGCTTGACTGGGCGCAGTCACAAATTGGTCATTCCACCTGAGGATCCAGACAACGAGGTAAATACTATTTTCATAATGTATTCACAAATACTTGATTTGAGGAATTATATATGATTTTTTATTTATTTTCAAATAAATCACCTTTCTGTTACAGTTTGTTCTTGTTGTGGGAGCCTCCCATCTACGTGCCATTGTAGATGGTTTTGTGAAGATGCCAGAGGGACGCATCTCCTTTGGCTTCATGTCAACGCCGGGGGCCTGTGCGTCGGAGTTGAGGACCGAGTTGTTGCATGCCGCAATAACTCCGAGACCCGATGCAGTTTGCGTCATGGCCCCTAGCAACAATCTTACCGCCAGCCGTACTGTTGAGGAGGCAGGAGCTGACTTCCGGAAGCTCCTGCGCAGTGCCCTTAGTCTCTCGACTCAGGTATGCTTTGTAGTAGTTTAAAATAATAACATTGTTTTAATGATTTTGAAATTATGAGGGAATAAAATGCTAACAACAAGTATTGTTTATAAGGTCTTTGTCCAGGACTTCATACCCCGATTGAATGTTGACGCGGGTTTGCAGCAACTTACGCGTCAAGAGTTTCATCGTGTGGCAGCCAGCATGAGTAAGTTGCAAAAAAATAAGTTTTCAGTGTTAGTTCAGTTATGTATATGTCTTTTTAGCCAAACTGATTGAATAAATATGTAAATTCAGGTCATTGCTATGATTTCGAATTCAGAATTAATATATGTAGATATTTAAATTCTTCATGTGTTCTTTTTTCAAAGACATCAAGTACTTCTCCACTGCTGAGCACTTCCCGTTCAACCACCTTGAGCTGTGGAGCAGGGATGGTGTAAGTACAACATTTTATTTTAATATTGCCAGTTGAAAAATTTGATGTATACTTACACTTTGTATTGATCTTAGTAGTGTAGTTCATTGCAGATTCATATAGACTTGAAAAGTTCTGTTGTTAAAGTATATTCATTACTTAATTCACAGGTCCATCTCAGTGACGATGGCGGCATGGAGATTCTGGTTCAGTTGCTGTGGCAGTCTGCCTACCTGCAGCTGAACCCACCATCGCCAGCTCCACAGGTTCCTCCCAGGACATCGCCCCCTGTGAGAGGTTTTGTGCCAAAGGTGGTCGTCACGGGAGAGGTCAGTGTGCCACGTCCGTCAAACCCTTTTGAGTGGAAACTCGTTGGCAAGCGCAAGAAGGTGAGTCTCTTTCTCTTTGAAACTTTTTCAAGTAGATGATTTTTTCTGAGCAGTTTAAGATGGTAATGATTAAGTGATACCTATTTGTTCCAATACATGCTGAGTATAATTGACTTTTGAACAAGACAAATCAATTACAGGTTGTTAAAAACTATAGCCTTTATTTTTTTTCACAGGTGGATGCAACATCTGTGGTGTTGGAGGAGATCATCCCTGTGAACCCCGTTTGGTTCAGCAGTGCCACGCTCGATGCAATGGAGAGAGCTTCTCCATCTCATCTGTCTAGCCCTGTGGGCCCACCTGTTCCACAAGGCAAACGGGTAATTTGTAATATGCAAATTGTATGTTTGAGGCATTTCAATGTTCGTTATTTGTCCTGACACAGAACAAGTTAACACCATTTAAGACTGTTATATAATATAGAACACTATATAGTTTGTTCCAAATACTTCTTGAAAAAGTGTTCTTTGTTTCCCATTAGATCAAGCCTAAAGTGGACTGTCGGCAGAAAGCAGTTGCCTCGAAAAGGAAACGTCCGCAGCGGCAGGTTTGTAATTTATTTCAATGTAATATTTTAGTATTCTAATTGTTTTTACAGTCTGAGTAAATAGGTAGTTGGTTAAAATGTTTGAAATATTCACTAATTGTGAAACAATGATAAGTGTACAGTTTTTTTTTAATGTATTTTTCTTCCCACTAGGTTGAGGCTGAATCAAGTGTTGTACCAGTGTCTTGTGAGGCCTCACCTGGCTGTCCTCTGACAGACGTTCTGCCGACAGAGGTTGGAGGACCTATTGAGTTTTTTACTTGAGCGTGCAAAGTGTTTTCATTGTTCCTGCAGTATAAAGCTATACCTCATTATTATGTTAGATCATTAAGAGACAGTATTAATTGGTAGCTTCAAGGCCTTCATTATATGCACAGATGTAAATGATAATGTAGTTCCTGTCACAAGAGACTTGTAACACAGTATTTTGTTAAGGCAGTTCAATCAATTGTTTTTGTCTGCTGTTTTATTCCTAGGTTGAGGCAACACCAATGATTGTGGAGGTGTCTTCCCAGGACTCACCTACCAGTGTCGTGCATGTGGTTGCCATGGAGGAGGTTAGTACTTAGGTCCAGTGCCAATATCCCACTTAGTCCTATTCTTTTTATCTTACTCCTAGATTTTGTGCATGTCTGTTGTGTAAAAGGTTGGTGCACCTATTGGGTTTTTTACTTGGCAATGCAAAGTTTTTTCATGCTTCTTGCAGTAAAAAGCTAAACATCATTATTATGTTATATAATTAACAGACTATTAATTGGTAGCTTCAAGACCTTTGTTATATGCACAGATTGAACTAATAATGTAGTTGCTGACACAAGAGACTTGTAACGCAGTACTTTGTTAATGCAGTTCATTCAGTTTTTTTGTCTGCTGTGTTATTCCTAGGTTGAGGCAACACCAAGGGTTGTGGGGGTGTCTTCCCAGGATTCACCTACCAGTGTACTTGAAGCGGTTGCAAGGGAGGAGGTTGGGTCTTTGCTCCAGTCCCAATGTTCCACTCAGCCCTACCCCTTTTATCTTACGCCTAGATTTTGTGAATGTCTGGTGTAGTTCATATAACTAGGACCTGGGATGTTTAACCAGTCTGCAAAATGAGTGATTTCCTATGTTGCTTTCAAATGTAAAGCTATCACAAGCTTTCATAGTACAATTTGACTTGTGAGCAGAATTATTTTGCCAAACATAGTTGCCGTTAACACAGAAAAAAGGGATATAACACACATTTTAAGTTGAAAGATGTAACCATTCAATTGCTTTAACCATTTAATTGACATATCCTTTAAATTACCAACAGCCAAATGTATACTAAAAGAGTTCTGTCAAAATATTATAGTACAATGAATTATTTTAGGTTGTGGCAACGTGTGTGTCTTCTTGAGGTATCTTCATATGCAGCACCTACCAGGAGGTTGGTGTAGGTAAACTTGTGGATGTGGTTTCTGGCAGATTGGCAGGTAACATCTTCTTTTTTTGTAGGTGGAGGCAACCCCGTTTGCTGTGGACGTGCCTATCCAGGCAGCACGTACCAGGCCCGTGGAAGTGGTGGGAATGGAGGAGGTCGATGCAGGTAAGGTTGTGGATGTTTCTGCCAGAGGTAAGAGTGTTGTGAAAAATGTCCCTCCAAATAGTGTTATAGGTTCATTTCATCAGGGTGATTCTCGCTTTGAAAATGCAGGAGTTCAGTGTATGGCAATAGGTTTGACAGCTTTAGCAAAACATGCAGTTGAAAGTGTTTTTTCATGGCAGACAGAGGATCTTGACAATGTTTTAGTTTTAGGTGATGAGTTGTACAAGTCTGTGAGAGGCAATATGATTTGTGGAAAATCAGGACCATTTAGTGTTTCATATGTGCCCAAGCAGTCAGTTATTGATGAATATGGTGATGTTTATGGAGTATCAAGACTATTGAGTGTTCCCGATTTGCCCAAGCAGTCAGTTATTGGTGGACATAATTTCAAGTTTGAGTATGGTGATGTTGTATCTGGTGATGTAAATATTGTTGATGGAGAATTTATCCAGGCTGGTGTATTTAAGTCTCTGCTAAATGGTTTGGATGACATGTTTGCAAAATATGACACATGTCTTCTAACATTGTGTAGTAACACGTGTGCAATAATTTGTGAAAGTAGACGCTATGCAATTGTTGATTCTCATGCGCGTTGTGCTGCTGGAATGGTAGATCCCCCTGGTAAAAGCCTTATTGTGTATTTTAGTTGTCTTAAAGATGTTTTTAGTTACATACACAAATTGTCTTTGTCACTCAGTAGTGGAGATAGGCCTTTTGAGATTTCTGGGGTTCGAGTCATTTACGCAGACCCAAATACAAGCAGTTTGAAATCACAGTTTGCAGGAGTGAAGTCTATAGAATCTGCTGAGACTTTTGAAATGGTAGAATTGGGTTTAGGTTCATCATCATTGGAACATGGTATTGCATCAGCAGGCAGGATCGGTACTAAGTGTAAGATTACAGGGCAAACTTGTGGATCTAAGAAAAGGAAAATAGATATTAGTGCAGATGTTAGTGCAGATGTCATGTTTATTAGTGATGTGGCTTCTAAAAAGCTACAGTTTGATCCTCTTGGTAATGAAGTTGCACAGTCTTTATGTACACAGTTGAATATAGAGTATGAAAAATGTGATGCACAAGTGTTAAGAGCAGTTGGTTTGTTAGGATCTCCGTGTAAGAATGAGAAAATAGTGGCTGATGGCAATTGTTTCTTTCGAGCAATCTCCCTAGCTGTGAGCGGCACACAGAAGAACCACAGGAAAATCAGACTGGCTGTTGTTAAACAACTGAAAAATAAGGCAGTGGATTATAAACATATTTTGAGAAGTGAATTTTCATCAGTGGCCGAGTACATTCAGATTTCCAAGATGCAATATGTTGGCAGTTGGGCAACCGAAGTGGAAATTCAAGCAGCAACAGATTGTCTAGGAGTTAATATAGTTACTTATTATGATAACCGGTGGCTAGAATATAGCTGCAAGTATAGGTGTTTGTCAAAACAGGGCATCTACTTGCAAAATTGCAATGGCAACCATTATGAAACTGTTGTGTGTGTTCATCAGCCTCAGTTGCAAAGCTGTTATGGTTATTGTAAAGTGAATACATCCTTCTCCAAAGTGTACAATACCAGACAAAGTGCAGAGAGCAGTTTATGTAAAGTCACAGAGCATGAGAACATGAAAACAGTTGTGTGTACAGGTGGTTTGAGTCCAGTTGGAATTTCAAGTTCTGGTAGTGAAGACGTAGTGTATATTGAGGATGATGTAAATCAGCAAACAGATTGTGATGTTGTGGATGAGTCAAGTAAGCTTGCATTCAAATTTAGTCCTATTTGCACTGAATTTGCAAAAACATTATGTAGCAAATTGAATGTGGAGTTTGAAAGACAGGATTTACAAGTGCATACAGAATATGGCTCTTTAGGTGTTGTGTGTAAAACAAAGGACATTCTAGAGGATGGAAATAGTTTTTTTAGATCAGTATCTCAAGTTATTTGTGGCTCTCAAAAAGGTCATCTGAAAATTAGACATGCTGTTGTTAAGTACATGGAAATACATAGTGCAGAACACATGGAGTATTTGGATAAGGAATATGTTTCAGTGGCAGAGTATATTAACAAGTCGCAAATGAGGTATGTTGGTAGTAGTGCAACCAATATAGAAATTCAAGCAACAGCAAATGCTTGTGGAGTAGACATATTTATATATAGTGGTGAAACATGGTTGAAATACAGTAGCTTTTGCTCAATGGTTACAAATGAAGGCATTTACTTAAAACATGAGAATAATAATTTTGAACCAGTATTGTGTGTTTATGGTGATAAGCATATTTGTATAAATTTGTGTGAGGCAGGTAATTCATTAAAGACAGGTACAAGGAATCCAAAAGTCCAGACGCAGAGCACTGCAAATATTAATGTTATTTTTTCCAAGTATTTGGAAAAGAAGAAGAATTTCCAAAAGAAAATGAAATATCAGAACAGTGTTCTGTACAGGGAAATGTTAAAGGAAATGTTTAGAAATAAATATCAGGGAGATGAGTTGCATAGGGACAAAATTAGAGGTAGGAAGAGAGTAAAATATCAGGGAGATGAGTTGCATAGGGACAAAATTAGAGGTAGGATAAGAGTCAAATATCAGGAAGATGAGTTGCATAGGGACAAAATTAGAGGTAGGAAGAGGGTAAAATATCAGGGAGATGAGTTGCATAGGGACAAAATTAGAAGTAGGATAAGAGTCAAATATCAGGAAGATGAGTTGCATAGGGACAAAATTAGAGGTAGGAAGAGAGTAAAATATCAGGGAGATGAGTTGCATAGGGACAAAATTAGAGGTAGGATAAGAGTCAAATATCAGGAAGATGAGTTGCATAGGGACAAAATTAGAGGTAGGAAGAGAGTAAAATATCAGGGAGATGAGTTGCATAGGGACAAAATTAGAGGTAGGATAAGAGTCAAATATCAGGAAGATGAGTTGCATAGGGACAAAATTAGAGGTAGGAAGAGAGTCAAATATCAGGGAGATGAGTTGCATAGGGACAAAATTAGAGGTAGGATAAGAGTCAAATATCAGGGAGATGAGTTGCATAGGGACAAAACTAAACAAAAGAGTATAAAGAAGTATCAGGAAGATGTGTTCTTTAAAGAGAATGTAAAATCCATGAGTATAAAGAAGTATCAGGAAGATGTGTTCTTTAAAGAGAGTGTGAAATCCATGAGTATTAAGAAGTATCAGGAAAATCTTCAGCATAAGATTCATGTTGCAGCTTTTAACAAATTGAAGAGGAAAGAAATTAAATATAAGCAGAAGGAGTTTGATTTTGTTAAGGAGAGGTTTTTAGATAAGGTGAAATATGGGCCTGATTTTGTGTGTTGTGTTTGTCATAGACTGTTGTTTAAAAATCAGGTTACAAGGTGTCAACGGGCTGATTACAGTAAGAATAAAGCAATGGCTTCATTTGCAGATAAATGTTTAACTGAAGACTATTTACACAAATGTAATGAGGACTGTGCAACGCCGTGTCAGTTGGATATAGCTAGAGGTCAGCTGTGGATTTGCCACTCGTGTCATAGTAAGATTAAAAGAGGTGTACTGCCACCTGAATGTGCAATGAACAGTTTGAGACCTGATCCCATTCCACCAGAGTTGGCATGTTTGAATAGCTTAGAACAGCATTTGATAGCTTTGCATATACCATTTTTGAAAATGTTAGCCTTACCTAAAGGAGGACAAAATGGAGTACATGGACCAGTGACATGTGTTCCAGCAAATATTCTGCAGACTAGCAATTTGCTGCCTCGTTCTAATATGGAAGGATCTCTGTGTCGTATAAAATTGAAACGTAAGCTAACTTATAAAGGGCATTATGAATATAAGTTTGTTGACACTATGCGTGTGAGGCGAGCATTGCAATATTTAAAACAAACAAATGTGCATTATAGAGATGTAGAGTTTAATGAAGAGTGGCTGAATGAGTTTTGTAGGGAGCAAGATGAAGTTTCAGAGAAGGAGCCTGATAGTACTATAGATGAAGCATCTGCAGAGGTTGGTGAAGATGAGCTTTTGCATGATAGACAACAACATTGTATGTTTCAAGACACGTGTCTTATGCCTGTTGACATTGGTCAGGAAGTGCTCGATCAATATTTTGATGGTGTATTGAATCTTGCACCAGCAGAAGGGAATAATCCTGTTAAATTGCTTTCTGATTATACAAACGAAGCCAAATGTTTTCCAGTGTTGTTTCCACAGGGATGTAATACATATCATCAAGAGAGAGCAAATCGTTTGACATTATCGCGATATTTTAATAATAGAATTCAACATGCCGATGGTAGGTTTGCACAAAATGTGGAATATATCTTTTTTGCTCAGTATATGTCAGAGATAGAACAGGTTATGTCAAGTGTGTCTGTAGCATTACGGAAAGGAAAATGCCATAGTTCTCGAGGAGTACATGCTCAGGAAAAAGTTCAGTTAAACCATGAAGAATCTTTGAAAAAGTTGTTGGAGTTTGATGATGGGTATCGTTTTCTTAAACCAATTCGAGGTACACCAGCTTTTTGGCAAGGAGCACAGAAAGACCTTCTCGCTTGTGTCCGTCAGCTCGGCGTGCCAACTTGGTTTTGTTCGTTTTCTTCGGCTGATGTGCGTTGGAAAAATCTTCTTAATAGTATTTTGAAACAGGAAGGTAGAACACAGACAGTAGAAGTTTTAGAGTGGGCAGAGAGGTGTGACCTATTGCGTCGGAATTCTGTGACTGCAGCTAGGATGTTTGATTTTCGCTGGCATTGTTTCTTAAGGGAGGTACTTATGTCGCCATTGCATCCTATTGGTAAAATTGTTGATTACTTTTATCGAGTAGAATTTCAGCAGCGCGGATCACCTCATGTCCATTGCCTGTTTTGGATTGAGAATGCACCATTGATTGATAAAAACACAGATGAAGAGGTAGTTGAATTTATTGATAAATATGTAACATGTGAGTTACCAGTAGAAGATGACACATTACGTGAAATTGTCACATCTGTGCAGCAACATTCAAAGCGACATTCAAAAACGTGTAAAAAGAACAAGACGGTTTGTCGTTTCAACTTTCCAAGGCCTGCATCTAGTCGTACATTTATATGTCGGAAAACAGAAGATGAAGAAAAAGTATGTATTTGTCAGGGAGAGGAGACAGGGAGTTCTGCAGTGTGTGCAGCATGTGGAAAACCGCGTCAGAAAGAGTCAAGTAAAATGAAAAGAGATCACGCATCAAATATAATGTCAAAAATAAAGGAGGCTTTGTCTGATGAGAATAATACCTATGATAGTGTTGAAGATTTGTTTCAAAGTGTAGGGATTAATCAAGGAACTTTTGAGGCTGCATATCAAAGTTTAGCAAGAAATACACATATTGTGTTAAAGAGACAGGTTAATGAAGTTTGGGTAAATCAGTATAGTAAGCCTCTATTAAAATGTTGGTCGGCCAATCTAGATATTCAGTATGTAGTCGATGCATACGCATGTGTTGTTTACATAATTTCGTATATTTCAAAGGCAGAAAGGGAGATGGGACTTTTGTTAGCTAACGCCCAAAGAGAAGCTTCAAAGGAGAAAAATGTTGAGGCAAGAGATGCACTGAGAAATCTAGGCAGTGTCTATCTCCATAACAGAGATGTGTGTGCTCAAGAAGCTGTGTATAGATTAACTAATATGCATCTGAAGGAATGTTCAAGGAAAGTATTATTTGTACCCACAGGCGAGAATATAGTAAGAATGAGTTTGCCATTAAGTGTGTTGAAGCAAAAGGCAGCATCAGAAGACATAAACGCAGACGATATTTGGATGACTAGTTTTGTTGATCGTTACAAGAATAGGCCAAACGATAGTGTTTTTAATGACATGTGCATGGCAACATTTGCATCTGAATATCGTGTTTTGAGTAAAAATGAAAAATGTAAGACGCAGATTAAATTAAACAAAGGTTTTGGAACTGTTGCTAAAAGAACACGTACAAAACCTGCAGTTGTTCGTTATGCGCGCTTTTCTGAAACCAAAAGTCCGGAATTATTTCATCAGAGTATCATGCAGTTGTTCTTGCCATATCGTTTAGATAAGCAGCTAAAACCTCCAAGCTGTGAAACATTTCAACAGTTTTACAAGAATGGGCATGTTAGGTTTAGTGATGGATCAAGACATTCAGTAAAGTCAGTTGTTGATTTAAACAGAAGTAAGTTTGAAATTGAAGCAGATGAATTGGATAATATCGAGAGTAGTATTGATACAGATGGTGTTTTAGAAGATGCCTGGTGTGAACTGTGCCCAGAGCAAGAGTTGGAGCGTTTACAGTGTGAGCAGGAACAGAAAGACAAAGAACAGATAGTTGAAGAACACGAGGAAAATATTCCAGATTTAGCATTAAATAGACAAAAAGTAGCACATTTGGAAAAGCAATGGTGCTTAGCAAAAGTAATAGGGAAAAACCCAGATCCATTCCATTTATTTATTACAGGGGGTGCAGGAACGGGAAAAAGCCATTTAATAAAAGCCATGCAGTATGAAGCCATGAGATTATTGTCAACAGTCTGTCGTCATCCTGACAATATTTGTGTTTTGTTAACAGCTCCTACGGGGATAGCTGCATACAATTTGCGTGCCGCAACCATTCACCACACATTTAGCATAGGAAAAGATGTTCGTTTACCGTACACACCTTTGGGTGAAGAAAAGGTGAATTCTTTGCGTGTTAAATTTAGTGATCTTCAAATTTTGATAATAGATGAAATATCAATGGTTGATCACAGGCTGTTGTCTTATATTAATGGAAGATTAAGACAGAGTAAACAAAGTCTCTCCCCATTTGGAAACGTTAGTGTAGTTGCTGTTGGAGATTTTTACCAGTTACCTCCAGTAAAAGGGAAACCGCTGTATGAAGACAATCTAGGTATAAACTTGTGGTCTACTCTATTTAAGGTTGTGGAATTAAAAGAAATAGTTAGACAAAAAGATAATGTGTTTGCAGAGTTGTTAAACAGAGTAAGAACCCGTGTAAAGAAGACCCCGATGTTAAAAAGCGACATAAAAATATTAAAACGTTGTGAGACTGGTGAAGAGAGTTCAGCTTTGCACATATTTCCAACAAATAAACAGGTTAATGAGCATAATGTAGAACAACTGTTTAAAACATGTCCTGAATATGTCCAGATAGATGCTCAGGATTATGTAAATAATACAAAAACAGGGAAACTAGAATTGAAAACTGGACATCATAGCAAAACCTATGACACATGTTTGGCTGAACAACTATTGTTAGGTAAGGATGCGCGTGTAATGTTGTGCAAAAATGTGGATGTTATGGACGGTCTTGTTAATGGGGTATGCGGTACTGTGACACATATAGTTACTTCTGAAAATAAGACATTTCCTCAAAAAGTTTATATTAAGTTTGATGATGACCATGTTGGTGCGGAGAGGAGGAAATCTGCAGGTGGTTCAGAGGGTTCTACGGGTATTGAGCCAGAGGAAGAGAAGGTAACAAAGAAAGGTGGTTTGCGACGACAGTTTCCGCTTAAACTTGCTTGGGCTTGCACGGTACATAAAGTACAAGGTGTTACTGTGGATAATGCTGTGGTGTGTCTTAAAAGAATATTTACTGCAGGACAGGCATATGTGGCATTAAGTCGTGTTAGAAATTTGTCAGGTTTGGTGATTCAAAATTTTGAAGATAAAGTCTTATATTGTAGGGACAACATTAAGGATGCAATACAGAGTATGCCCCCATTTTTGATTGGAAGTAACAGGCCCAATTTTAGTCCAAATACTTTTAATGTCTTTTTGATGAATATTCAAAGTTTGACTCGACATGTATCAGATTTGGCATTGTGTACACAGCATTTGCAGCTTAACTGTATTGCTGTTACAGAAACATGGTTACCTGCTTCATCCTCATTTGAAACAGTAAACATTGATGGTTTTACTTTTCATAGTTGTCCACGAAGTTTATCATACAGTAGCAATAACCCAGCACTATTGTCATTACAAGGACAACAACATGGTGGAGTTGGATTGTACAGTGCAGACAATTTGGCATATGACATTATCAAAGGACTACATGTCAATTTGGAATGTTTGATTTACAACTGTGTTGAGTATAACATATTGATAGCAGTCATTTATCGTCCACCATCTTATCCCATGTCTTTGTTTAAAGAAAATCTAGCCAAATTACTTGATTGGCTAGAGCCAAAAAGCAACACCATTACAGTCATGGGCGATTTCAATGACGATATTTTGAAATCATCAACTATCTGCAAATTTCTAACCGACAAAGGATATGTTCAACATGTGACAGGACCAACAACAGAAAAAGGGACATTAATTGACCACATTTATGTAAAAACTACACATTATGAAATAGAATCAATAGTGTTGCCAATGTATTTCAGTGATCATGAAGCAGTAGTTTGTTCTTTTAAACAGAGGTTATGATAACATCAGAGTGAGTAAAGATTTGTAACAGTTGCAAATGAACATATTTTAGTGATCATGAGGCAGTTTGTTCTTTTAAATATAGCGCTTTTCATCATATTTATTGTATTTATATTTATTGAATGATATGTATTTGAGTAATTAAGTATATTTATTGAGTGATATTTATTGAATATTTATTGACTGTATAGAATATTTATTTATTGAGTAATGAGTTTATATTTATCGAATGATATTTATTTAATATTTATTGAATGATATTTATTGAGTATATTTATTGAGTGATATTTTATTTATTGAGTAATCCGATTTGTAACAGTTGTAGATGTGTCGTTTTGAGGTTTCGTTTCCTGCATTACAACAGCATTTAAAAGTGAAATATATATTGTGAAACATTAGGTTCATTGAAGCACATTCAAAACTACAGTAATTACATGATATTCTACATTAGGTGAACAAATTAAAAAGCCATTATTTGGCATTTTTTCACAAAATGAAATAGTGCCATATATGCTGTTGCTAATGCAGGTTTTGCTTTCCCTTTCATGAACTGCCAAAAAGCAAAAGGCACTGGTGTTGGACTTCCAGTAGGAATGGGGTTCAATTCCCTGGAGTGCCTGATGGTTTGGTATTTACATGAAAGCTCCGATAATTTTCTCTCATCTAATTGTCTCTAACGATGGTCTCCAATTTCAATAAAACTAAAACAACTTGTAGCAACTCAATACATAGAATATGTGTAGACATTCTCATCCCAATTATGCATATTACTAATTAATCATCTTCTGTCTCCCCTAGATGTGTTTTACCTTCTGGCTCCTCTGTTGTCCTGTCACTTTCTGCAGGTGTTTCTTCCTCCTGAGCTGTAGAGTGTGGATCAATAATGGCAAACCACATACTACCACCATGTGCCTGCTCAATATGGGCTCAACACTCAGTGCAACAATGGTTAACTGTGGAATCTGTGGCCTCTCCGTCTCTCTCTCTCATCCAGGATTCTCTCGCTTTCCTTCTCTCTTGCCTTCTCCAGGTCAAGAACATTATGTGTTCAGGATGCAACCTTGGTGAAGCGTGATCAATTTGGCACAAATTGGATAATGTATGTAGGAGTTATGAGGACTTCCTTTTTCAGTCAGTAGATGGCGCCAAGTATGACTCAATTGTGACACAGATGTGTGCAGGACGGAACCTTGATGAAGCATGAGAAATCTGAGGCAAATTGGATAATGTATCGAGGAGTTATGAGGACTTACTGTTTCAACAGTAGGTGGCGCTGTAAGTGTGACTCAATACCGATGCAAAGATGTGTTCAGGATGCGACCTTCATGAAGCGTGAGCAATTTGGTGTAAATCGGATAATGTATGTAGGAGTTATGAGGACTTCCTGTAAGCAGTAGATGGCGCTATAAGTATGACTCAATGCTGACGCCCAGATGTGTTCAGGATGCGACCTTCATCAACCCTGAGCAATTTGGAGTAAATGGGATAACGTATGTAGGAGTTATGAGGACTTCCTCTTTCACCAGTAGGTGGCGCTATAAGTATGACACAATATGGACACAGATCTGTTCAGGACCGAACCGTCATGAAGCGTGAGATATATCGGACAAATTGGATAATGTATGGAGGAGTTATGAGGACTTCCTGTTTCACCAATAGGTGGCGCTATAAGTATGACGCAATACTGACACATAGATGTGTTCAGGACAGAACCCTCATGAAGCGTGAGATATATCGGACAAATCGGATAATGTATGGAGGAGTTATGAGGACTTCCTGTTTCACCAATAGGTGGCGCTATAAGTATAACGCAATACTGATACATAGATGTGTTCAAGACAGAACCGTCATGAAGCGTGAGATATATCAGACAAATTGGATAATGTATGTAGTAGTTATGAGGACTTCCTGTTTCACCAATAGGTGGCGCTATAAGTATGAAGCAATACTGACACATAGATGTGTTCAGGACAGAACCGTCATGAAGCGTGAGATATATCGGACGAATTGGATAATGTATGGAGGAGTTATGAGGACTTCCTGTTTCACCAATAGGTGGCGCTATAAGTATGACGCAATACTGACACATAGATGTGTTCAGGACAGAACCGTCATGAAGCGTGAGATATATCGGACAAATTGGATAATGTATGGAGGAGTTATGAGGACTTCCTGTTTCACCAATAGGTGGCGCTATAAGTATGACGCAATACTGACACATAGATGTGTTCAGGACAGAACCGTCATGAAGCGTGAGATATATCGGACAAATTGGATAATGTATGGAGGAGTTATGAGGACTTCCTGTTTCACCAATAGGTGGCGCTATAAGTATGACGCAATACTGACACATAGATGTGTTCAGGACAGAACCGTCATGAAGCGTGAGATATATCGGACAAATTGGATAATGTATGGAGGAGTTATGAGGACTTCCTGTTTCACCAATAGGTGGCGCTATAAGTATGACGCAATACTGACACATAGATGTGTTCAGGACAGAACCGTCATGAAGCGTGAGATATATCGGACAAATTGGATAATGTATGGAGGAGTTATGAGGACTTCCTGTTTCACCAATAGGTGGCGCTATAAGTATGACGCAATACTGACACATAGATGTGTTCAGGACAGAACCGTCATGAAGCGTGAGATATATCGGACAAATTGGATAATGTATGGAGGAGTTATGAGTACTTCCTGTTTCACCAATAGGTGGCGCTATAAGTATGACGCAATACTGACACATAGATGTGTTCAGGACAGAACCGTCATGAAGCGTGAGATATATCGGACAAATTGGATAATGTATGGAGGAGTTATGAGGACTTCGTGTTTTATGGCGAAATGTCAAACTTTGGCAGGGGGCCACGGCAAGGGTGTTTGGTGAAAACTCAATTTTTTTGATAACTTTTGATCACAAAGGTCTTAAGATGAAGCTGACCCGATATGAAGTTGATCGGATGAAATCTGTAGGAGGAGTTCGTCGAAGTACGAGGCATGGAAATGGTCAAAACAAGGACAAAATGGCACATTAAGAGCAAAATGGCGGACTTCCTGTTGCATGTTGGGTATAGCTCCAAGAGACATTTAAGTGTGGCCCGATGAAATACATATGCCCACCGAATTTCGTTAGCCTACATCAAACTGAAAGGTGGGGCTCGCCATTTTAAACTTTCCAGGGGGCGCTCTTGAGCCGTTTTGCCACGCCCATTTCCGTCACCCATGAATTATCAAATTTTTCACCGGGACTGACGTATCTGCAAAGTTTCATCCGTTTTCATCGATGTTCAGGCCGCATAAAAGGCATTTGTTTGGAGTAAAGGAGAAGGAGAAGGAGAAGGAGAAGAATAATAATAATCCTTCGAGTTTCAATAGGGCCTCGCACCGCCAGTGCTCGGGCCCTAACTAGTGCTGCGAGCAGCAGTGAGCGGGCCCTCGCACCCCACGCGGGTCGGGGTGTGGCGCCGTTAAAGGGTGTGCTATTTCGGTGTCCAGTACTGACAGAAACTTCGTGTCACCAGTAGGTGGCGCTCTAAGCGTGACTCAATACCGACGCATAGATGTGTTCAGGACAGTACCTTGATGAAGCGTGAGAAATGTTGTGTAAATCGGACAAAGTATGTAGGAGTTATGAGGACTTCCTGTAAGCAGTAGGTGGCGCTGTAGGTATGACGCAATACTGACCTACAGATGTGTTCATGATGCGACCTTCATCAAGCATGAGCAATTTGGAGTAAATCGGATAATGTATGTAGGAGTTATGAGTACTTCCTGTTTCACCAGTAGGTGGCGCTGTAAGTGTAACTCAATACCGACGCATAGATGTGTTCAGAAGGTCACCTTCATGAAGCGTCAGCAATTTGGTGCAAATCGGATGATGTATGCAGGAGTTATGAGGACTTCCTGTTTCACCAATAGGTGGCGCTATAAGTATGACGCAATACTGACACATAGATGTGTTCAGGACAGAACCTTCATGAAGCGTGAGATATATCGGACGAATTGGATAATGTATGGAGGAGTTATGAGGACTTCCTGTTTCACCAATAGGTGGCGCTATAAGTATGATGCAATACTGACACATAGATGTGTTCAGGACAGAACCGTCATGAAGCGTGAGATATATCGGACAAATTGGATAATGTATGGAGGAGTTATGAGGACTTCGTGTTTTATGGCGAAATGTCAAACTTTGGCGGGGCGCCACGGCAAGGGTGTTTTGTGAAAACTCAATTTTTTTGATAACTTTTGATCACAAAGGTCTTAAGATGAAGCTGACCGAATATGAAGTTGATCGGATGAAATCTGTAGGAGGAGTTCGTTGAAGTACGAGGCATGGAAATGGTCAAAACAAGGACAAAATGGCACATTAAAAGCAAGATGGCGGACTTCCTGTTGCATGTTGGGTATAGCTCCAAGAGACATTTTAGTGTGTCTCGATGAACTACATATGCCCACCGAATTTCGTTCGACTACATCTAACTGAAAGGTGGGGCTCGCCATTTTAAATTTTCCAGGGGGCGCACTTGAGTTGTTTTGCCACGCCTATTTCCGTCACCCATGAATTATCAAATTTTTCACCGGGACTGACGTATGTGCAAAGTTTCATCCGTTTTCATCGATGTTAAGGCTGCCAAAAAGGCATTTGTTTGGGGAGAAGAAGGAGAAGGAGAAGGAGAATAATAATAACGAGCAGCAGTGAGCGGGCCCTCGCACCTTAATGCGTGTCGGGGTGCTGCGCCGTTAAAGGCTGTGCTATTTCGGTGTGCAGTACTGAGAGAAACTTCCTGTCACCAGTAGGTGGCGCTCTAGGCGTGACTCAATACCGAAGCATAGATGTGTTCAGGACGGTACCTTGATGAAGCGTGAGAAATGTTGAGTAAATCGGATAACGTATGTAGGAGTTATGAGGACTTCCTGTTTCACCAGTAGGTGGCGCTGTAAGTGTGACTCAATACCGACACATAGATGGGTTCAGAAGGCCACCTTCATGAAGCGTCAGCAATTTGGTGCAAATCGGATGATGTATGCAGGAGTTATGAGGACTTCCTGTTTCACCAATAGGTGGCGCTATTCGTATGACGCAATACTGACACATAGATGTGTTCAGGGCAGAACCGTTATGAAGCGTGAGCTATATCGGACAAATTGGATAATGTATGGAGGAGTTATGAGGACTTCCTGTTTCACCAATAGGTGGCGCTATAAGTATGACGAAATACTGAAACATAGATGTGTTCAGGACAGAACCGTCATGAAGCGTGAGATATATCGGACAAATTGGATAATGTATGGAGGAGTTATGAGGACTTCCTGTTTCACCAATAGGTGGCGCTATAAGTATGACGCAATACTGACACATAGATGTGTTCAGGACAGAACCGTCATGAAGCGTGAGATATATCGGACAAATTGGATAATGTATGGAGGAGTTATGAGGACTTCGTGTTTTATGGCGAAATGTCAAACTTTGGCGGGGCGCCACGGCAAGGGTGTTTGGTGAAAACTCAATTTTTTTGATAACTTTTGATCACAAAGGTCTTAAGATGAAGCTGACCCGATATGAAGTTGATCGGATGAAATCTGTAGGAGGAGTTCGTCGAAGTACGAGGCATGGAAATGGTCAAAACAAGGACAAAATGGCACATTAAAAGCAAAATGGCGGCCGTCCTGTTGCATGTTGGGTATAGCTCCAAGAGACATTTTAGTGCGTCTCGATGAACTACATATGCCCTCCGAATTTCGTTCGCCTACATCAAACTGAAAGGTGGGGCTCGCCATTTTAGATTTTCCAGGGGGCGCTCTTGAGCCGTTTTGCCACGCCCATTTCCGTCACCCATCAATTATCAAATTTTTCACCGGGACTGACGTATCTGCAAAGTTTCATCCGTTTTCATTGATGTTTAGGCCGCCAAAAAGGCATTTGTTTTGGAAGAAGGAGAAGGTAGAATAATAATAATAATAATCCTTCGAGTTTCAATAGGGCCTCGCACCGCCAGTGCTCGGGCCCTAACTAGTGCTGCGAGCAGCAGTGAGCGGGCCCTCGCACCCCACGCGGGTCGGGGTGTGGCGCCGTTAAAGGGTGTGCTATTTCGGTGTCCAGTACTGACAGAAACTTCCTGTCACCAGTAGGTGGCGCTTTAAGCGTGACTCAATACCGACGCATAGATGTGTTCAGGACGGTACCTTGATGAAGCGTGAGAAATGTTGTGTAAATCGGACAAAGTATGTAGGAGTTATGAGGACTTCCTGTAAGCAGTAGGTGGCGCTGTAGGTATGACGCAATACTGACCTACAGATGTGTTCAAGATGCGACCTTCATCAAGCATGAGCAATTTGGAGTAAATCGGATAATGTATGTAGGAGTTATGAGTCCTTCCTGTTTCACCAGTAGGTGGCGCTGTAAGTGTAACTCAATACCGACGCATAGATGTGTTCAGAAGGTGACCTTCATGAAGCGTCAGCAATTTGGTGCAAATCGGATGATGTATGCAGGAGTTATGAGGACTTCCTGTTTCACCAATAGGTGGCGCTATAAGTATGACGCAATACTGACACATAGATGTGTTCAGGACAGAACCGTCATGAAGCGTGAGATAAATCGGACAAATCGGATAATGTATGGAGGAGTTATGAGGACTTCCTGTTTCACCAATAGGTGGCGCTATAAGTATGATGCAATACTGACACATAGATGTGTTCAGGACAGAACCGTCATGAAGCGTGAGATATATCGGACGAATTGGATAATGTATGGAGGAGTTATGAGGACTTCCTGTTTCACCAATAGGTGGCGCTATAAGTATGATGCAATACTGACACATAGATGTGTTCAGGACAGAACCGTCATGAAGCGTGAGATATATCGGACAAATTGGATAATGTATGGAGGAGTTATGAGGACTTCCTGTTTCACCAATAGGTGGCGCTATAAGTATGACGCAATACTGACACATAGATGTGTTCAGGACAGAACCGTCATGAAGCGTGAGATATATCTGACAAATTGGATAATGTATGGAGGAGTTATGAGGACTTCCTGTTTCACCAATAGGTGGCGCTATAAGTATGACGCAATACTGACACATAGATGTGTTCAGGACAGAACCGTCATGAAGCGTGAGATATATCGGACAAATTGGATAATGTATGGAGGAGTTATGAGGACTTCCTGTTTCACCAATAGGTGGCGCTATAAGTATGACGCAATACTGACACATAGATGTGTTCAGGACAGAACCGTCATGAAGCGTGAGATATATCGGACAAATTGGATAATGTATGGAGGAGTTATGAGGACTTCCTGTTTCACCAATAGGTGGCGCTATAAGTATGACGCAATACTGACACATAGATGTGTTCAGGACAGAACCGTCATGAAGCGTGAGATATATCGGACAAATTGGATAATGTATGGAGGAGTTATGAGGACTTCGTGTTTTATGGCGAAATGTCAAACTTTGGCGGGGCGCCACGGCAAGGGTGTTTAGTGAAAACTCAATTTTTTTGATAACTTTTGATCACAAAGGTCTTAAGATGAAGCTGACCCGATATGAAGTTGATCGGATGAAATCTGTAAGAGGAGTTCGTCGAAGTACGAGGCATGGAAATGGTCAAAACAAGGACAAAATGGCACATTAAAATCAAGATGGCGGCCTTCCTGTTGCATGTTGGGTATAGCTCCAAGAGACATTTTAGTGCGTCTCGATGAACTACATATGCCCTCCGAATTTCGTTCGCCTACATCAAACTGAAAGGTGGGGCTCGCCATTTGAAACTTTCCAGGGGGCGCTCTTGAGCCGTTTTGCCACGCCCATTTCCGTCACCCATGAATTATCAAATTTTTCACCGGGACTGACGTATCTGCAAAGTTTCATCCGTTTTCATCGATGTTTAGGCCGCCAAAAAGGCATTTGTTTGGGGAGAAGAACAAGAAGAATAATAATCCTTCGAGTTTCAATAGGGCCTCGCACCGCCAGTGCTCGGGCCCTAACTAGTGCTGCGAGCAGCAGTGAGCGGGCCCTCGCACCCCACGCGGGTCGGGGTGTGGCGCCGTTAAAGGGTGTGCTATTTCGGTGTCCAGTACTGACAGAAACTTCCTGTCACCAGTAGGTGGCGCTCTAAGCGTGACTCAATACCGATGCATAGATGTGTTCAGGACAGTACCTTGATGAAGCGTGAGAAATGTTGTGTAAATCGGACAAAGTATTTAGGAGTTATGAGGACTTCCTGTAAGCAGTAGGTGGCGCTGTAGGTATGACGCAATACTGACCTACAGATGTGTTCAAGATGCGACCTTCATCAAGCATGAGCAATTTGGAGTAAATCGGATAATGTATGTAGGAGTTATGAGTTCTTCCTGTTTCACCAGTAGGTGGCGCTGTAAGTGTAACTCAATACCGACGCATAGATGTGTTCAGAAGGTGACCTTCATGAAGCGTCAGCAATTTGGTGCAAATCGGATGATGTATGCAGGAGTTATGAGGACTTCCTGTTTCACCAATAGGTGGCGCTATAAGTATGACGCAATACTGACACATAGATGTGTTCAGGACAGAACCGTCATGAAGCGTGAGATATATCGGACAAATCGGATAATGTATGGAGGAGTTATGAGGACTTCCTGTTTCACCAATAGGTGGCGCTATAAGTATGACGCATGCTGACACATAGATGTGTTCAGGACAGAACTGACATGAAGCGTGAGACATATCGGACAAATCGGATAATGTTTGGAGGAGTTATGAGGGCGTACTGTTTCACCAATAGGTGGCGCTATAAGTATGACGCAATACTGACACATGGATGTGTTCAGGACAGAACCGTCATGAAGCGTGAGATATATCGGACAAATCGGATAATGTATGGACGAGTTATGAAGACTTCGTGTTTTATGGCGAAATGTCAAACTTTGGCGGGGCGCCACGGGAAGGGTGTATGGTGAAAACTCAATTTTTTTGATAACCTTTGATCAGAAAGGTCTTAAGATGAAGCTGACCGAATATGAAGTTGATCGGATGAAATCTGTAGGAGGAGTTCGTTGAAGTACGAGACATGGAAATGGTCCAAACAAGGACAAAATGTCACATTAAAAGCAAAATGGCTGACTTCCTGTCGGATGTTGGGTATAGGTCCAAGAGACATTTTAGTGTGTCTCGATGAACTACATATGCCCACCGAATTTCGTACGCCTACATCAAACTGAAAGGTGGGGCTCGCCATTTTAAATTTTCCAGGGGGCGCTCTTGAGCCGTTTTGCCACGCCCATTTCCGTCACCCATGAATTATCAAATTTTTCACCAGGACTGACGTATCTTCAAAGTTTCATCCGTTTTCATCGATGTTTAGGCCGCCAAAAAGGCATTTGTTTTGGAAGAAGGAGAAGGAGAAGGAGAAGGAGAAGGGAGAATAATAATAATCCTTCGAAATACAATAGGGCCTCGCACCGCCAGTGCTCGGGCCCTAATAACTAGGGCTGCGAGCAGCAGTGAGCGGGCCCTCGCACCTTAATGCGTGTCGGGGTGCTGCGCCGTTAAAGGCTGTGCTATTTCGGTGTGCAGTACTGAGAGAAACTTCCTGTCACCAGTAGGTGGCGCTCTAGGCGTGACTCAATACCGAAGCATAGATGTGTTCAGGACGGTACCTTGATGAAGCGTGAGAAATGTTGAGTAAATCGGATAACGTATGTAGGAGTTATGAGGACTTCCTGTTTCACCAGTAGGTGGCGCTGTAAGTGTGACTCAATACCGACACATAGATGGGTTCAGAAGGCCACCTTCATGAAGCGTCAGCAATTTGGTGCAAATCGGATGATGTATGCAGGAGTTATGAGGACTTCCTGTTTCACCAATAGGTGGCGCTATTCGTATGACGCAATACTGACACATAGATGTGTTCAGGACAGAACCGTTATGAAGCGTGAGCTATATCGGACAAATTGGATAATGTATGGAGGAGTTATGAGGACTTCCTGTTTCACCAATAGGTGGCGCTATAAGTATGACGAAATACTGAAACATAGATGTGTTCAGGACAGAACCGTCATGAAGCGTGAGATATATCGGACAAATTGGATAATGTATGGAGGAGTTATGAGGACTTCCTGTTTCACCAATAGGTGGCGCTATAAGTATGACGCAATACTGACACATAGATGTGTTCAGGACAGAACCGTCATGAAGCGTGAGATATATCGGACAAATTGGATAATGTATGTAGGAGTTATGAGGACTTCGTGTTTTATGGCGAAATGTCAAACTTTGGCGGGGCGCCACGGCAAGGGTGTGTGGTGAAAACTCAATTTTTTTGATAACTTTTGATCACAAAGGTCTTAAGATGAAGCCGACCCGATATGAAGTTGATCGGATGAAATCTGTAGGAGGAGTTCGTTGAAGTACGAGGCATGGAAATGGTCAAAACAAGGACAAAATGGCACATTAAAAGCAAGATGGCGGACTTCCTGTTGCATGTTGGGTATAGCTCCAAGAGACATTTTAGTGTGTCTCGATGAACTACATATGCCCACCGAATTTCGTTCGACTACATCAAACTGAAAGGTGGGGCTCGCCATTTTAAATTTTCCAGGGGGCGCACTTGAGCCGTTTTGCCACGCCCATTTCCGTCACCCATGAATTATCAAATTTTTTACCGGGACTGACGTATGTGCAAAGTTTCATCCGTTTTCATCGATGTTAAGGCCGCCAAAAAGGCATTTGTTTGGGGAGAAGAAGAAGGAGAAGAAGGAGAAGGAGAAGAATAATAATAACTAGTGCTGCGAGCAGCAGTGAGCGGGCCCTCGCACCCCACGCGGGTCGGGGTGTGGCGCCGTTAAAAAGTGTGCTATTTCGGTGTCCAGTACTGACAGAAACTTCCTGTCACCAGTAGGTGACGCTCTAAGCGTGACTCAATACCGACGCATAGATGTGTTCAGGACAGTACCTTGATGAAGCGTGAGAAATGTTGTGTAAATCGGACAAAGTATGTAGGAGTTATGAGGACTTCCTGTAAGCAGTAGGTGGCGCTGTAGGTATGACGCAATACTGACCTACAGATGTGTTCAAGATGCGACCTTCATCAAGCATGAGCAATTTGGAGTAAATCGGATAATGTATGTAGGAGTTATGAGTACTTCCTGTTTCACCAGTAGGTGGCGCTGTAAGTGTAAGTCAATACCGACGCATAGATGTGTTCAGAAGGTGACCTTCATGAAGCGTCAGCAATTTGGTGCAAATCGGATGATGTATGCAGGAGTTATGAGGACTTCCTGTTTCACCAATAGGTGGCGCTATAAGTATAAAGCAATACGGACACATAGATGTGTTCAGGACAGAACCGTCATGAAGCGTGAGATATATCGGACAAATTGGATAATGTATGGAGGAGTTATGAGGACTTCCTGTTTCACCAATAGGTGGCGCTCTATGCGTGACTCAATACCGAAGCATAGATGTGTTCAGGACGGTACCTTGATGAAGCGTGAGAAATGTGGAGTAAATCGGATAACGTATGTAGGAGTTATGAGGACTTCCTGTTTCACCAGTAGGTGGCGCTGTAAGTGTGACTCAATACCGACACATAGATGGGTTCAGAAGGCCACCTTCATGAAGCGTCAGCAATTTGGTGCAAATCGGATGATGTATGCAGGAGTTATGAGGACTTCCTGTTTCACCAATAGGTGGCGCTATACGTATGACGCAATACTGAAACATAGATGTGTTCAGGACAGAACCGTCATGAAGCGTGAGATATATCGGACAAATTGGATAATGTATGGAGGAGTTATGAGGACTTCCTGTTTCACCAATAGGTGGCGCTATAAGTATGACGCAATACTGACACATAGATGTGTTCAGGACAGAACCGTCATGAAGCGTGAGATATATCGGACAAATTGGATAATGTATGGAGGAGTTATGAGGACTTCGTGTTTTATGGCGAAATGTCAAACCTTGGCGGGGCGCCACGGCAAGGGTGTTTGGTGAAAACTCAATTTTTTTGATAACTTTTGATCAGAAAGGCCTTAAGATGAAGCTGACCCGATATGAAGTTGATCGGATGAAATCTGTAGGAGGAGTTCGTCGAAGTACGAGGCATGGAAATGGTCAAAACAAGGACAAAATGGCACATTAAAAGCAAAATGGCGGCCTTCCTGTTGCATGTTGGGTATAGCTCCAAGAGACATTTTAGTGCGTCTCGATAAACTACATATGCCCTCCGAATTTCGTTCGCCTACATCAAACTGAAAGGTGGGGCTCGCCATTTTAGATTTTCCAGGGGGCGCTCTTGAGCCGTTTTGCCACGCCCATTTCCGTCACCCATGAATTATCAAATTTTTCACCGGGACTGACGTATCTGCAAAGTTTCATCCGTTTTCATCGATGTTTAGGCCGCCAAAAAGGCATTTGTTTTGGAAGAAGGAGAAGGTAGAATAATAATAATAACTAGGGCTGCGAGCAGCAGTGAGCGGGCCCTCGCACCCCATGCGTGTCGGGGTGCTGCGCCGTTAAAGGCTGTGCTATTTCGGTGTGCAGTACTGAGAGAAACTTCCTGTCACCAGTAGGTGGCGCTCTAGGCGTGACTCAATACCGAAGCATAGATGTGTTCAGGACAGTACCTTGATGAAGCGTGAGAAATGTTGAGTAAATCGGATAACGTATGTAGGAGTTATGAGGACTTCCTGTTTCACCAGTAGGTGGCGCTGTAAGTGTGACTCAATACCGACACATAGATGGGTTCAGAAGGCCACCTTCATGAAGCGTCAGCAATTTGGTGCAAATCGGATGATGTATGCAGGAGTTATGAGGACTTCCTGTTTCACCAATAGGTGGCGCTATACGTATGACGCAATACTGACACATAGATGTGTTCAGGACAGAACCGTCATGAAGCGTGAGCTATATCGGACAAATTGGATAATGTATGGAGGAGTTATGAGGACTTCCTGTTTCACCAATAGGTGGCGCTATAAGTATGACGCAATACTGACACATAGATGTGTTCAGGACAGAACCGTCATGAAGCGTGAGCTATATCGGACAAATTGGATAATGTATGGAGGAGTTATGAGGACTTCCTGTTTCACCAATAGGTGGCGCTATAAGTATGACGCAATACTGAAACATAGATGTGTTCAGGACAGAACCGTCATGAAGCGTGAGCTATATCGGACAAATTGGATAATGTATGGAGGAGTTATGAGGACTTCCTGTTTCACCAATAGGTGGCGCTATAAGTATGACGCAATACTGAAACATAGATGTGTTCAGGACAGAACCGTCATGAAGCGTGAGATATATCGGACAAATTGGATAATGTATGGAGGAGTTATGAGGACTTCCTGTTTCACCAATAGGTGGCGCTATAAGTATGACGCAATACTGACACATAGATGTGTTCAGGACAGAACCGTGATGAAGCGTGAGATATATCGGACAAATTGGATAATGTATGGAGGAGTTATGAGGACTTCCTGTTTCACCAATAGGTGGCGCTATAAGTATGACGCAATACTGACACATAGATGTGTTCAGGACAGAACCATCATGAAGTGTGAGATATATCGGACAAATTGGATAATGTATGGAGGAGTTATGAGGACTTCCTGTTTCACCAATAGGTGGCGCTATAAGTATGACGCAATACTGACACATAGATGTGTTCAGGACAGAACCCGTCATGAAGCGTGAGATATATCGGAAAAATTGGATAATGTATGGAGGAGTTATGAGGACTTCCTGTTTCACCAATAGGTGGTGCTATAAGTATGACGCAATACTGACACATAGATGTGTTCAGGACAGAACCGTCATGAAGCGTGAGATATATCGGACAAATTGGATAATGTATGGAGGAGTTATGAGGACTTCCTGTTTCACCAATAGGTGGCGCTATAAGTATGACGCAATACTGACACATAGATGTGTTCAGGACAGAACCGTCATGAAGCGTGAGATATATCGGACAAATTGGATAATGTATGGAGGAGTTATGAGGACTTCCTGTTTCACCAATAGGTGGCGCTATAAGTATGACGCAATACTGACACATAGATGTGTTCAGGACAGAACCGTCATGAAGCGTGAGATATATCGGACAAATTGGATAATGTATGGAGGAGTTATGAGGACTTCCTGTTTCACCAATAGGTGGCGCTATAAGTATGACGCAATACTGACACATAGATGTGTTCAGGACGGAACCGTCATGAAGCGTGAGATATATCGGACAAATTGGATAATGTATGGAGGAGTTATGAGGACTTCGTGTTTTATGGCGAAATGTCAAACTTTGGCAGGGCGCCACGGCAAGGGTGTTTGGTGAAAACTCAATTTTTTTGATAACTTTTGATCACAAATGTCTTAAGATGAAGCTGACCCGATATGAAGTTGATCGGATGAAATCTGTAGGAGGAGTTTGTCGAAGTACGAGGCATGGAAATGGTCAAAACAAGGACAAAATGGCACATTAAGAGCAAAATGGCGGACTTCCTGTTGCATGTTGGGTATAGCTCCAAGAGACATTTAAGTGTGGCTCGATGAAATACATATGCCCACCGAATTTCGTTCGCCTACATCAAACTCAAAGGTGGGGCTCGCCATTTTAAACTTTCCAGGGGGCGCTCTTGAGCCGTTTTGCCACGCCCATTTCCGTCACCCATGAATTATCAAATTTTTCACCGGGACTGACGTATCTGCAAAGTTTCATCCGTTTTCATCGATGTTCAGGCCGCCTAAAAGGCATTTGTTTGGAGTAAAGGAGAAGAAGGAGAAGAAGGAGAAGAATAATAATAATCCTTCGAGTTTCAATAGGGCCTCGCACCGCCAGTGCTCGGGCCCTAACTAGGGCTGCGAGCAGCAGTGAGCGGGCCCTCGCACCCCACGCGTGTCGGGGTGTGGCGCCGTTAAAGGGTGTGCTATTTCGGTGTGCAGTACTGAGAGAAACTTCCTGTCACTAGTAGGTGGCGCTCTAAGCGTGACTCAATACCGAAGCATAGATGTGTTCAGGACGGTACCTTGATGAAGCGTGAGACATGTTGAGTAAATGGAATAACGTATGTAGGAGTTATGAGGACTTCCTGCTTGACCTGTAGGCGGCGCTGTAAGTGTGACTCAATACCGACGCAAATATCTGTTCAGAAGGTGACCTTCACGAAGCGTCAGCAATTTGGTGCAAATCGGATGATGTATGCAGGAGTTATGAGGACTTCCTGTTTCACCAATAGGTGGCGCTTTAAGTATGACACAATACGGACACATAGATCTGTTCAGGACCGAACCGTCATGAAGCGTGAGCTATATCGGAAAAATTGGATAATGTATGGAGTAGTTATGAGGACTTCCTGTTTCACCAATAGGTGGCGCTATAAGTATGACGCAATACTGACACATAGATGTGTTCAGGACAGAACCGTCATGAAGCGTGAGATATATTGGACAAATCCGATAATGTATGGAGGAGTTATGGGGACTTCCTGTTTCACCAATAGGTGGCGCTATAAGTATGATGCAATACTGACACATAGATGTGTTCAGGACAGAACCTTCATGAAGCGTGAGATATATCGGACGAATTGGATAATGTATGTAGGAGTTATGAGGACTTCCTGTTTCACCAATAGGTGGCGCTATAAGTATGATGCAATACTGACACATAGATGTGTTCAGGACAGAACCGTCATGAAGCGTGAGATATATCGGACAAATTGGATAATGTATGGAGGAGTTATGAGGACTTCGTGTTTTATGGCGAAATGTCAAACTTTGGCGGGGCGCCACGGCAAGGGTGTTTGGTGAAAACTCAATTTTTTTGATAACTTTTGATCAAAAAGGTCTTAAGATGAAGCTGACCCGATATGAAGTTGATCGGATGAAATCTGTAGGAGGAGTTCGTCGAAGTACGAGGCATGGAAATGGTCAAAACAAGGACAAAATGGCACATTAAGAGCAAAATGGCGGCCTTCCTGTTGCATGTTGGGTATAGCTCCAAGAGACATTTAAGTGTGGCTCGATGAAATACATATGCCCACTGAATTTCGTTCGCCTACATCAAACTGAAAGGTGGGGCTCGCCATTTTAAACTTTCCAGGGGGCGCTCTTGAGCCGTTTTGCCACACCCATTTCCGTCACCCATGAATTATCAAATTTTTCACCGGGACTGACGTATCTGCAAAGTTTCATCCGTTTTCATCGATGTTCAGGCCGCCTAAAAGGCATTTGTTTGGAGTAAAGAAGGAGAAGAAGGAGAAGAATAATAATAACTAGTGCTGCGAGCAGCAGTGAGCGGGCCCTCGCACCCCATGCGGGTCGGGGTGTGGCGCCGTTAAAGCGTGTGCTATTTCGGTGTCCAGTACCGACAGAAACTTCCTGTCACCAGTAGGTGGCGCTCTAAGCGTGACTCAATACCGACACATAGATGTGTTCAGGACAGTACCTTGATGAAGCGTGAGAAATGTTGTGTAAATCTGACAAAGTATGTAGGAGTTATGAGGACTTCCTGTAAGCAGTAGGTGGCGCTGTAGGTATGACGCAATACTGACCTACAGATGTGTTCAAGATGCGACCTTCATCAAGCATGAGCAATTTGGAGTAAATCGGATAATGTATGTAGGAGTTATGAGTACTTCCTGTTTCACCAGTAGGTGGCGCTGTAAGTGTAACTCAATACCGACGCATAGATGTGTTCAGAAGGTGACCTTCATGAAGCGTCAGCAATTTGGTGCAAATCGGATGATGTATGCAGGAGTTATGAGGACTTCCTGTTTCACCAATAGGTGGCGCTATAAGTATGACGCAATACTGACACATAGATGTGTTCAGGACAGAACCGTCATGAAGCGTGAGATATATCGGACAAATTGGATAATGTATGTAGGAGTTATGAGGACTTCCTGTTTCACCAATAGGTGGCGCTATAAGTATGACGCAATACTGACACATAGATGTGTTCAGGACAGAACCGTCATGAAGCGTGAGATATATCGGACAAATCGGATAATGTATGGAGGAGTTATGGGGACTTCCTGTTTCACCAATAGGTGGCGCTATAAGTATGACGCAATACTGACACATAGATGTGTTCAGGACAGAACCGTCATGAAGCGTGAGATATATCGGACAAATTGGATAATGTATGGAGGAGTTATGAGGACTTCCTATTTCACCAATAGGTGGCGCTATAAGTATGACGCAATACTGACACATAGATGTGTTCAGGACAGAACCGTCATGAAGCGTGAGATATATCGGACAAATCGGATAATGTATGGAGGAGTTATGGGGACTTCCTGTTTCACCAATAGGTGGCGCTATAAGTATGACGCAATACTGACACATAGATGTGTTCAGGACAGAACCGTCATGAAGCGTGAGATATATCGGACAAATTGGATAATGTATGGAGGAGTTATGAGGACTTCCTGTTTCACCAATAGGTGGCGCTATAAGTATGACGCAATACTGACACATAGATGTGTTCAGGACAGAACCGTCAAGAAGCGTGAGACATATCGGACAAATCGGATAATGTATGGAGGAGTTATGAGGACGTACTGTTTCACCAATAGGTGGCGCTATAAGTATGACGCAATACTGACACATAGATGTGTTCAGGACAGAACCGTCATGAAGCGTGACATATATCGGACAAATTGAATAATGTATGGAGGAGTTATGAGGACTTCGTGTTTTATGGCGAAATGTCAAACTTTGGCGGGGCGCCACGGCAAGGGTGTTTGGTGAAAACTCAATTTTTTTGATAACTTTTGATCACAAAGGTCTTAAGATGAAGCTGACCCGATATGAAGTTGATCGGATGAAATCTGTAGGAGGAGTTCGTCGAAGTACGAGGCATGGAAATGGTCAAAACAAGGACAAAATGGCACATTAAGAGCAAAATGGCGGACTTCCTGTTGCATGTTGGGTATAGCTCCAAGAGACATTTAAGTGTGGCTCGATGAAATACATATGCCCTCCGAATTTCGTTCGCCTACATCAAACTGAAAGGTGGGGCTCGCCATTTTAAACTTTCCAGGGGGCGCTCTTGAGCCGTTTTGCCACGCCCATTTCCGTCACCCATGAATTATCAAATTTTTCACCGGGACTGACGTATCTGCAAAGTTTCATCCGTTTTCATCGATGTTCAGGCCGCCTAAAAGGCATTTGTTTGGAGTAAAGGAGAAGAAGGAGAATAATAATAATCCTTCGAGTTTCAATAGGGCCTCGCACCGCCAGTGCTCGGGCCCTAATAATAATAATAATCCTTCGAATTTCAATAGGGCCTCGCACCGCCAGTGCTCGGGCCCTAATAATCCTTCGAGTTTCAATAGGGCCTCGCACCGCCAGTGCTCGGGCCCTAAATATAGCTGCAAGCAGCGATGTGGGGGCCAAGCGGGACGCACGACCAGCGCATCAAAGACAACAAGCAAAACATGTCAAAAGCCAGACATGGTTGAACAGGATTTGATCTCTGTACCTGCTGCTTGCAAGGCCTACACGCTAACCACTGTGCTACGCAGGATGTTGCGAAAGTGAACCACCCTAGTCCACAAGGCATGTGAGCATTCCCTAACCCCGTGAGTCTGAGTCCTGAGCACTTAATTAATATCACCTGGCAGGGTTGCTTCCTCTTGGTAGAGTGAGAGGGGGGGGTGTCGTTGTTTAAATTGGCACACAGCGAAAAGTATACATAGCATAGCTCAACTATTTACTTCTTCAGAATCCAGACAATCACGCGAACATTTCCATGTATAAAATGTCCTTCGGTCTTCAGAAGTGTAGGAGAGGTGAAGAGTTAGAAACAGTTAGAGATTCTAGAGCGAAGAGAGATTTTCTAGAGCGTGGCTCCATTGATTTCAATGGAGGGGGGGGAGTCATTATTCGAACTGTCCCAGAGTGAAAAATATACATCGAAGAGCTTAGCTTTTTTGATTTTATGAATCCCAAGAGTCGTGTGAACGTTTTGATATATAAAATGTGTATGAGCTGTGAGAATTAGAAGAGGGATGGCAGTTTAGAAAATGTGTGACTTTTTCCAAAAACCTCTGAAACTGGTGAAATTGTGCAGAGGACAAAAAGTGTTTCTTTCATTCTGCAATCAAACAAATGAAGTAATAATGAAACCATGGGGTGTTTTGAACTCGGCATGAGCCAGGGAATCCACTGCTACCATCATTTTGAAGATTGGACATACAGTTCAAAAGTTACTGGCATAAACGCAACTCCAACTTTGACACGCTGGTGGCGCTAGAGTGCACGAGATGTCAACGTAAGGCTTGGTGACAGATGTCATGGGTGTGTCCCGGATGAGTGTGCCAAATGTGGTTTTGATAGATTAAAACATTACTGAGATATGACCCCAGTTCCTGTTTTGCAGCTTTTCGGCCAATTTTGATTGGCTGTCACGAGGGAACGCAATGGACAATCAAAAATCCCTGTAAGACTTTTGTGGACATCGGTCTATAGATTGTGGATACTGCGTGTGGTGCAGATTGGTGAAAAAACCTAGGAGGAGATACATTTTGAGTGTTTTACACTAAATCCAATATGGCGGGAAATCCAATATGGTGGAAAATGATGTCATAGGGTGCGTTGAACTTGGCTTGAGCGAAGGAATCCAACGCTGCCTCGTTTTTGAAAATCAGGATTACAGGTCAAAAGTTGCATGCACAAATGCACCTCCAACTTTGACAGGTTGGTGGCGCTAGAGCGTTCAAGCTGTGGACATGGGTCTTGGTGAGAAGACTTTGGGGACTGTCATGAATGAGTGTGCCAATTTTCCCAACTTTTTACCATACGGTTCTATGGGCTGCCATAGACTCCAATGGCAGAAGAATAAATAATAATAATAAATATAGCTGCAAGCAGCGATGTGGGGGCCAAGCGGGACGCACGACCAGCGCATCAAAGACAACAAGCAAAACATGTCAAAAGCCAGACATGGTTGAACAGGATTCGATCTCTGTACCTGCTGCTTGCAAGGCCGACACGCTAACCACTGTGCTACGCAGGATGTTGCGAAAGTGTCCCACCCTAGTCCACAAGGCATGTGAGCCTTCCCTAACCCCGTGAGTCTGAGTCCTGAGCACTTAATTAATATCACCTGGCAGGGTTGCTTCCTCTTGGTAGAGTGAGAGGGGGGGGTGTCGTAGTTTAAATTGGCACACAGCGAAAAGTATACATAGCATAGCTCAACTATTTACTTCTTCAGAATCCAGACAATCACGCGAACATTTCCATGTATAAAATGTCCTTCGGTCTTCAGAAGTGTAGGAGAGGTGAAGAGTTAGAAACAGTTAGAGATTCTAGAGCGAAGAGAGATTTTCTAGAGCGTGGCTCCATTGATTTCAATGGAGGGGGGGGAGTCATTATTCGAACTGTCCCAGAGTGAAAAATATACATCGAAAAGCTTAGCTTTTTTGATTTTATGAATCCCAAGAGTCGTGTGAACGTTTTGATATATAAAATGTGTATGAGCTGTGAGAATTAGAAGAGGGATGGCAGTTTAGAAAATGTGTGACTTTTTCCAAAAACCTCTGAAACTGGTGAAATTGTGCAGAGGACAAAAAGTGTTTCTTTCATTCTGCAATCAAACAAATGAAGTAATAATGAAACCATGGGGTGAATTGAACTCGGCATGAGCCAGGGAATCCATTGCTACCATCATTTTGAAGATTGGACATACAGTTCAAAAGTTACTAGCATAAACGCAACTCCAACTTTGACACGCTGGTGGCGCTAGAGTGCACGAGATGTCAACGTAAGGCTTGGTGACAGATGTCATGGGTGTGTCCCGGATGAGTGTGCCAAATGTGGTTTTGATAGATTTAAACATTACTGAGATATGACCCCAGTTCCTGTTTTGCAGCTTTTCGGCCAATTTTGATTGGCTGTCACGAGGGAACGCAATGGACAATCCAAAATCCCTGTAAGACTTTTGTGGACATCGGTCTATAGATTGTGCATACTGCGTGTGGTGCAGATTGGTGAAAAAACCTAGGAGGAGATACATTTTGAGTGTTTTACACTAAATCCAATATGGCTGGAAATCCAATATGGTGGAAAATGATGTCATAGGGTGCGTTGAACTTGGCTTGAGCGAAGGAATCCAACGCTGCCTCGTTTTTGAAAATCAGGCTTACAGGTCAAAAGTTGCATGCACAAATGCACCTCCAACTTTGACAGGTTGGTGGCGCTAGAGCGTTCAAGCTGTGGACATGGGTCTTGGTGAGAAGACTTTGGGGACTGTCATGAATGAGTGTGCCAATTTTCCCAACTTTTTACCATACGGTTCTATAGGCTGCCATAGACTCCAATGGCAGAAGAATAATAATAATAAATAATAATAAGAAAAGGTACAAGAACAATGGGTGCCAGCGCTTAGCGCTTCGCTGCTTGGCCCCCAACTAGGGCTGCGAGCAGCAGTGAGCGGGCCCTCGCACCCCATGCGGGTCGGGGTGTGGCGCCGTTAAAGTGTGTGCTAGTTCGGTGTCCAGTACTGAGAGAAACTTCCTGTCACCAGTAGGTGGCGCTCTAAGCGTGACTCAATACAAACGCATAGATGTGTTCAGGACAGTACCTTGATGAAGCGTGAGAAATGTTGTGTAAATCGGACAATGTATGTAGGAGTTATGATGACTTCCTGTAAGCAGTAGGTGGCGCTATTTGTATGACCCAATGCTCACGCAGAGATGTGTTCAGGATGCGACCTTCATCAAGCGTGAGCAATTTGGAGTAAATCGGATAACGTATGTAGGAGTTATGAGTACTTCCTGTTTCACCAGTAGGTGGCGCTGTAAGAGTGACTCAATCCGGACGCATAGATGTGTTCAGAATGCGACCTTCATGAATCGTCAGCAATTTGGTGCAAATCGGATAATGTATGTAGGAGTTATGAGGACTTCCTTTTTCACCAATAGGTGGCGCTATAAGTATGACGCAGTACTGACACATAGATGTGTTCAGGACTGAACCGTCATGAAGCGTGAGATATATCGGACAGATTGGATAATGTATGTAGGAGTTATGAGGACTTCCTGTTTCACAGATAGGTGGCGCTATAAGTATGACGCAATACTGACACATAGATGTGTTCAAGACAGAACCGTCATGAAGCGTGAGATATATCGGACAAATTGGATAATGTATGGAGGAGTTATGAGGACTTCGTGTTTTATGGCGAAATGTCAAAATTTGGCGGGGCGCCACGGCAAGGGTGTTTGGTGAAAACTCAATTTTTTTGATAACTTTTGATCACAAAGGTCTTAAGATGAAGCTGACCCGATATGAAGTTGATCGGATGAAATCTGTAGGAGGAGTTCGTCGAAGTACGAGGCATGGAAATGGTCAAAACAAGGACAAAATGGCACATTAAGAGCAAAATGGCGGACTTCCTGTTGCATGTTGGGTATAGCTCCAAGAGACATTTAAGTGTGGCTCGATGAAATACATATGCCCACCGAATTTCGTTCGCCTACATCAAACTGAAAGGTGGGGCTCGCCATTCCAAACTTTCCAGGGGGCGCTCTTGAGCCGTTTTGCCACACCCATTTCCGTCACCCATGAATTATCGAATTTTTCACCGGGACTGACGTATATGCAAAGTTTCATCCGTTTTCATCGATGTTCAGGCCGCCTAAAAGGCATTTGTTTGGAGTAAAGAAGGAGAAGGAGAAGGAGAAGAATAATAATAATCCTTCGAGTTTCAATAGGGCCTCGCACAGCCAGTGCTCGGGCCCTAATAATCCTTCGAGTTTCAATAGGGCCTCGCACCGCCAGTGCTCGGGCCCTAATAATAATCCTTCGAAATACAATAGGGCCTCGCACCGCCAGTGCTCGGGCCCTAATAATCCTTCGAAATTCAATAGGGCCTCGCACCGCCAGTGCTCGGGCCCTAATAATAATAATCCTTCGAGTTTCAATAGGGCCTCGCACCGCCAGTGCTCGGGCCCTAACTAGTGCTGCGAGCAGCAGTGAGCGGGCCCTCGCACCCCACGCGGGTCGGGGTGTGGCGCCGTTAAAGGGTGTGCTATTTCGGTGTCCAGTACTGACAGAAACTTCCTGTCACCAGTAGGTGGCGCTCTAAGCGTGACGCAATACCGACGCATAGATGTGTTCAGGACAGTAACTTGATGAAGCGTGAGAAATGTTGTGTAAATCGGACAAAGTATGTAGGAGTTATGAGGACTTCCTGTAAGCAGTAGGTGGCGCTGTAGGTATGACGCAATACTGACCTACAGATGTGTTCAAGATGCGACCTTCATCAAGCATGAGCAATTTGGAGTAAATCGGATAATGTATGTAGGAGTTATGAGTACTTCCTGTTTCACCAGTAGGTGGCGCTGTAAGTGTAACTCAATACCGACGCATAGATGTGTTCAGAAGGTGACCTTCATGAAGCGTCAGCAATTTGGTGCAAATCGGATGATGTATGCAGGAGTTATGAGGACTTCCTGTTTCACCAATAGGTGGCGCTATAAGTATGACGCAATACTGACACATAGATGTGTTCAGGACAGAACCGTCATGAAGCGTGAGATATATCGGACAAATCCGATAATGTATGGAGGAGTTATGAGGACTTCCTGTTTCACCAATAGGTGGCGCTATAAGTATGACGCAATACTGACCCATAGATGTGTTCAGGACACAACCGTCATGAAGCGTGAGATATATCGGACAAATCCGATAATGTATGGAGGAGTTATGAGGACTTCCTGTTTCACCAATAGGTGGCGCTATAAGTATGACGCAATACTGACCCATAGTTGTGTTCAGGACACAACCGTCATGAAGCGTGAGATATATCGGACAAATCGGATAATGTATGGAGGAGTTATGAGGACATCGTGTTTTATGGCGAAATGTCAAACTTTGGCGGGGCGCCGCGGCAAGGGTGTTTGGTGAAAACTCAATTTTTTTGATAACTTTTGATCACAAAGGTCTTAAGATGAAGCTGACCCGATATGAAGTTGATCGGATGAAATCTGTAGGAGGAGTTCGTCGAAGTACGAGGCATGGAAATGGTCAAAACAAGGACAAAATGGCACATTAAGAGCAAAATGGCGGACTTCCTGTTGCATGTTGGGTATAGCTCCAAGAGACATTTTAGTGTGTCTCGATGAAATACATGTGCCCTCCGAATTTCTTTCCCCTACATCAAACTGAAAGGTGGGGCTCGCCATTTTAAATTTTCCAGGGGGCGCTCTTGAGCCGTTTTGCCACGCCCATTTCCGTCACCCATGAATTATCAAATTTTTCACCGGGAATGACGTATCTGCAAAGTTTCATCCGTTTTCATCGATGTTTAGGCCGCCAAAAATGCATTTGTTTTGGAAGAAGGAGAAGGAGAAGAATAACTAGGGCTGCGAGCAGCAGTGAGCGGGCCCTCGCACCCCATGCGGGTCGGGGTGTGGCGCCGTTAAAGTGTGTGCTATTTCGGTGTCCAGTACTGAGAGAAACTTCCTGTCACCAGTAGGTGGCGCTCTAAGCGTGACTCAATACAAACGCATAGATGTGTTCAGGACAGTACCTTGATGAAGCGTGAGAAATGTTGTGTAAATCGGACAATGTATGTAGGAGTTATGATGACTTCCTGTAAGCAGTAGGTGGCGCTATTTGTATGACCCAATGCTCACGCAGAGATGTGTTCAGGATGCGACCTTCATCAAGCGTGAGCAATTTGGAGTAAATCGGATAACGTATGTAGGAGTTATGAGTACTTCCTGTTTCACCAGTAGGTGGCGCTGTAAGAGTGACTCAATCCGGACGCATAGATGTGTTCAGAATGCGACCTTCATGAATCGTCAGCAATTTGGTGCAAATCGGATAATGTATGTAGGAGTTATGAGGACTTCCTTTTTCACCAATAGGTGGCGTAATAAGTATGACGCAGTACTGACACATAGATGTGTTCAGGACTGAACCGTCATGAAGCGTGAGATATATCGAACAGATTGGATAATGTATGTAGGAGTTATGAGGACTTCCTGTTTCACAGATAGGTGGCGCTATAAGTATGACGCAATACTGACACATAGATGTGTTCAGGACGCAAACATGATGAAGCGTGAGATATATCGGACAAATTGGAGAATGTATGGAGGAGTTATGAGGACTTCGTGTTTTATGGCGAAATGTCAAACTTTGGCGGGGCGCCACGGCAAGGGTGTTTGGTAAAAACTCAATTTTTTTTATAACTTTTGATCACAAAGGTCTTAAGATGAAGCTGACCCGATATGAAGTTGATCAGATGAAATCTGTAGGAGGAGTTCGTCGAAGTACGAGGCATGGAAATGGTCAAAACAAGGACAAAATGGCACATTAAGAGCAAAATGGCGGACTTCCTGTTGCATGTTGGGTATAGCTCCAAGAGACATTTTAGTGTGTCTCGATGGAATACATGTGCCCTCCGAATTTCGTTCCCCTACATCAAATAGAAAGGTGGGGCTCGCCATTTTAAATTTTCCAGGGGGCGCTCTTGAGCCGTTATATCGGACAAATTGGATAATGTATGGAGGAGTTATGAGGACTTCCTGTTTCACCAATAGGTGGCGCTATAAGTATGACGCAATACTGAAACATAGATGTGTTCAGGACAGAACCGTCATGAAGCGTGAGATATATCGGACAAATTGGATAATGTATGGAGGAGTTATGAGGACTTCCTGTTTCACCAATAGGTGGCGCTATAAGTATGACGCAATACTGACACATAGATGTGTTCAGGACAGAACCGTCATGAAGCGTGAGATATATCGGACAAATTGGATAATGTATGGAGGAGTTATGAGGACTTCGTGTTTTATGGCGAAATGTCAAACTTTGGCGGGGCGCCACGGCAAGGGTGTTTGGTGAAAACTCAATTTTTTTGATAACTTTTGATCACAAAGGTCTTAAGATGAAGCTGACCCGATATGAAGTTGATCGACTGAAATCTGTAGGAGGAGTTCGTCGAAGTACGAGGCATGGAAATGGTCAAAACAAGGACAAAATGGCACATTAAAAGCAAAATGGCGGCCTTCCTGTTGCATGTTGGGTATAGCTCCAAGAGACATTTTAGTGCGTCTCGATGAACTACATATGCCCTCCGAATTTCGTTCGCCTACATCAAACTGAAAGGTGGGGCTCGCCATTTTAGATTTTCCAGGGGGCGCTCTTGAGCCGTTTTGCCACGCCCATTTCCATCACCCATGAATTATCAAATTTTTCACCGGGACTGACGTATCTGCAAAGTTTCAACCGTTTTCATAAATGTTTAGGCTGCCAAAAATGCATTTGTTTTGGAAGAAGGAGAAGGAGAAGGTAGAATAATAACTAGTGCTGCGAGCAGCAGTGAGCGGGCCCTCGCACCCCACGCGATTCGGGGTGTGGCGCCGTTAAAGGGTGTGCTATTTCGGTGTCCAGTACTGACAGAAACTTCCTGTCACCAGTAGGTGGCGCTCTAAGCGTGACTCAATACCGACGCATAGATGTGTTCAGGACAGTACCTTGATGAAGCGTGAGAAATGTTGTGTAAATCGGACAAAGTATGTAGGAGTTATGAGGACTTCCTTTAAGCAGTAGGTGGCGCTGTAGGTATGACGCAATACTGACCTACAGATGTGTTCAAGATGCGACCTTCATCAAGCATGAGCAATTTGGAGTAAATCGGATAATGTATGTAGGAGTTATGAGTACTTCCTGTTTCACCAGTAGGTGGCGCTGTAAGTGTAACTCAATACCGACGCATAGATGTGTTCAGAAGGTGACCTTCATGAAGCGTCAGCAATTTGGTGCAAATCGGATGATGTATGCAGGAGTAATGAGGACTTCCTGTTTTACCAATAGGTGGCGCTATAAGTATGACGCAATACTGACACATAGATGTGTTCAGGACAGAACCTTCATGAAGCGTGAGATATATCGGACGAATTGGATAATGTATGGAGGAGTTATGAGGACTTCCTGTTTCACCAATAGGTGGCGCTATAAGTATGACGCAATACTGACACATAGATGTGTTCAGGACAGAACCGTCATGAAGCGTGAGATATATCGGACGAATTGGATAATGTATGGAGGAGTTATGAGGACTTCCTGTTCCACCAATAGGTGGCGCTATAAGTATGACGCAATACTGACACATAGATGTGTTCAGGACAGAACCGTCATGAAGCGTGAGATAAATCGGACAAATCGGATAATGTATGGAGGAGTTATGAGGACTTCCTGTTTCACCAATAGGTGGCGCTATAAGTATGACGCAATACGGACACATAGATCTGTTCAGGACCGAACCGTCATGAAGCGTGAGATATATCGGACAAATTGGATAATGTATGGAGGAGTTATGAGGACTTCCTGTTTCACCAATAGGTGGCGCTATAAGTATGACGCAATACTGACACATAGATGTGTTCAGGACAGAACCGTCATGAAGCGTGAGATATATCGGACAAATTAGATAATGTATGGAGGAGTTTAGAGGACTTCGTGTTTTATGGCGAAATGTCAAACTTTGGCGGGGTGCCACGGCAAGGGTGTTTGGTGAAAACTCAATTTTTTTGATAACTTTTGATCACAAAGGTCTTAAGATGAAGCTGACCCGATATGAAGTTGATCAGATGAAATCTGTAGGAGGAGTTCGTCGAAGTACGAGGCATGGAAATGTACAAAACAAGGACAAAATGGCACATTAAGAGCAAAATGGCGGACTTCCTGTTGCATGTTGGGTATAGCTCCAAGAGACATTTTAGTGCGTCTCGATGAACTACATATGCCCTCCGAATTTCGTTCGCCTACATCAAACTGAAAGGTGGGGCTCGCCATTTTAGATTTTCCAGGGGGCGCTCTTGAGCCGTTTTGCCACGCCCATTTCCATCACCCATGAATTATCAAATTTTTCACCGGGACTGACGTATCTGCAAAGTTTCATCCGTTTTCATAAATGTTTAGGCTGCCAAAAATGCATTTGTTTTGGAAGAAGGAGAAGGAGAAGGTAGAATAATAACTAGTGCTGCGAGCAGCAGTGAGCGGGCCCTCGCACCCCACGCGATTCGGGGTGTGGCGCCGTTAAAGGGTGTGCTATTTCGGTGTCCAGTACTGACAGAAACTTCCTGTCACCAGTAGGTGGCGCTCTAAGCGTGACTCAATACCGACGCATAGATGTGTTCAGGACAGTACCTTGATGAAGCGTGAGAAATGTTGTGTAAATCGGACAAAGTATGTAGGAGTTATGAGGACTTCCTTTAAGCAGTAGGTGGCGCTGTAGGTATGACGCAATACTGACCTACAGATGTGTTCAAGATGCGACCTTCATCAAGCATGAGCAATTTGGAGTAAATCGGATAATGTATGTAGGAGTTATGAGTACTTCCTGTTTCACCAGTAGGTGGCGCTGTAAGTGTAACTCAATACCGACGCATAGATGTGTTCAGAAGGTGACCTTCATGAAGCGTCAGCAATTTGGTGCAAATCGGATGATGTATGCAGGAGTAATGAGGACTTCCTGTTTTACCAATAGGTGGCGCTATAAGTATGACGCAATACTGACACATAGATGTGTTCAGGACAGAACCTTCATGAAGCGTGAGATATATCGGACGAATTGGATAATGTATGGAGGAGTTATGAGGACTTCCTGTTTCACCAATAGGTGGCGCTATAAGTATGACGCAATACTGACACATAGATGTGTTCAGGACAGAACCGTCATGAAGCGTGAGATATATCGGACGAATTGGATAATGTATGGAGGAGTTATGAGGACTTCCTGTTCCACCAATAGGTGGCGCTATAAGTATGACGCAATACTGACACATAGATGTGTTCAGGACAGAACCGTCATGAAGCGTGAGATAAATCGGACAAATCGGATAATGTATGGAGGAGTTATGAGGACTTCCTGTTTCACCAATAGGTGGCGCTATAAGTATGACGCAATACGGACACATAGATCTGTTCAGGACCGAACCGTCATGAAGCGTGAGATATATCGGACAAATTGGATAATGTATGGAGGAGTTATGAGGACTTCCTGTTTCACCAATAGGTGGCGCTATAAGTATGACGCAATACTGACACATAGATGTGTTCAGGACAGAACCGTCATGAAGCGTGAGATATATCGGACAAATTAGATAATGTATGGAGGAGTTTAGAGGACTTCGTGTTTTATGGCGAAATGTCAAACTTTGGCGGGGCGCCACGGCAAGGGTGTTTGGTGAAAACTCAATTTTTTTGATAACTTTTGATCACAAAGGTCTTAAGATGAAGCTGACCCGATATGAAGTTGATCAGATGAAATCTGTAGGAGGAGTTCGTCGAAGTACGAGGCATGGAAATGTACAAAACAAGGACAAAATGGCACATTAAGAGCAAAATGGCGGACTTCCTGTTGCATGTTGGGTATAGCTCCAAGAGACATTTTAGTGCGTCTCGATGAACTACATATGCCCTCCGAATTTCGTTCCCCTACATCAAACTGAAAGGTGGGGCTCGCCATTTTAAATTTTCCAGGGGGCGCTCTTGAGCCGTTTTGCCACGCTTATTTCCGTCACCCATGAATTATCAAATTTTTCACCGAAACTGACGTATCTGCAAAGTTTCATCCGTTTTCATCGATGTTTAGGCCGCCAAAAAGGCATGTGTTTTGGAAGAAGAAGGTAGAAGGAGAAGGTAGGAGAATAATAATAACTAGTGCTGCGAGCAGCAGTGAGCGGGCCCTCGCACCCCACGCGGGTCGGGGTGTGGCGCCGTTAAAGGGTGTGCTATTTCGGTGTCCGGTACTGACAGAAACTTCCTGTCACCAGTAGGTGGCGCTCTAAGCGTGACTCAATACCGACGCATAGATGTGTTCAGGACAGTACCTTGATGAAGCGTGAGAAATGTTGTGTAAATCGGACAAAGTATGTAGGAGTTATGAGGACTTCCTGTTTCACCAGTAGGTGGCGCTGTAAGTGTGACTCAATACCGACACATAGATGGGTTCAGAAGGCCACCTTCATGAAGCATCAGCAATTTGGTGCAAATCGGATGATGTATGCAGGAGTTATGAGGACTTCCTGTTTCACCAATAGGTGGCGCTATACGTATGACGCAATACTGACACATAGATGTGTTCAGGACAGAACCGTCATGAAGCGTGAGCTATATCGGACAAATTGGATAATGTATGGAGGAGTTATGAGGACTTCCTGTTTCACCAATAGGTGGCGCTATAAGTATGACGCAATACTGACACATAGATGTGTTCAGGACAGAACCGTCATGAAGCGTGAGATATATCGGACAAATTGGATAATGTATGTAGGAGTTATGAGGACTTCGTGTTTTATGGCGAAATGTCAAACTTTGGCGGGGCGCCACGGCAAGGGTGTTTGGTGAAAACTCAATTTTTTTGATAACTTTTGATCACAAAGGTCTTAAGATGAAGCTGACCCGATATGAATTTGATCGGATGAAATCTGTAGGAGGAGTTCGTCGAAGTACGAGGCATGGAAATGGTCAAAACAAGGACAAAATGGCACATTAAGATCAAAATGGCGGACTTCCTGTTGCATGTTGGGTATAGCTCCAAGAGACATTTAAGTGTGGCTCGATGAAATACATATGCCCACCGAATTTCGTTCGCCTACATCAAACTGAAAGGTGGGGCTCGCCATTTTAAACTTTCCAGGGGGCGCTCTTGAGCCGTTTTGCCACACCCATTTCCGTCACCCATGAATTATCAAATTTTTCACCGGGACTGACGTATCTGCAAAGTTTCATCCGTTTTCATCGATGTTCAGGCCGCCTAAAAGGCATTTGTTTGGAGTAAAGAAGGAGAAGGTAGAAGAATAATAATCCTTCGAAATACAATAGGGCCTCGCACCGCCAGTGCTCGGGCCCTAATAATAATAACTAGTGCTGCGAGCAGCAGTGAGCGGGCCCTCGCACCCCACGCGTGTCGGGGTGCCACGCCGTTAAAGGGTGTGCTATTTCGGTGTGCAGTACTGCGAGAAACTTCCTGTCACCAGTAGGTGGCGCTCTAAGCGTGACTCAATACCGACGCATAGATGTGTTCAGGACGGTACCTTGATGAAGCGTGAGAAATGTTGTGTAAATCGGACAAAGTATGTAGGAGTTATGAGGACTTCCTGTAAGCAGTAGGTGGCGCTGTAGGTATGAAGCAATACTGACCTACAGATGTGTTCAAGATGCGACCTTCATCAAGCATGAGCAATTTTGAGTAAATCGGATAACGTATGTAGGAGTTATGAGGACTTCCTGTTTCACCAGTAGGTGGCGCTGTAAGTGTGACTCAATACCGACACATAGATGGGTTCAGAAGGCCACCTTCATGAAGCGTCAGCAATTTGGTGCAAATCGGATGATGTATGCAGGAGTTATGAGGACTTCCTGTTTCACCAATAGGTGGCGCTATACGTATGACGCAATACTGACACATAGATGTGTTCAGGACAGAACCGTCATGAAGCGTGAGTTATATCGGACAAATTGGATAATGTACGGAGGAGTTATGAGGACTTCCTGTTTCACCAATAGGTGGCGCTATAAGTGTGACGCAATACTGAAACATAGATGTGTTCAGGACAGAACCGTCATGAAGCGTGAGATATATCGGACAAATTGGATAATGTATGGAGGAGTTATGAGGACTTCCTGTTTCACCAATAGGTGGCGCTATAAGTATGACGCAATACTGACACATAGATGTGTTCAGGACAGAACCGTCATGAAGCGTGAGATATATAGGACAAATTGGATAATATATGGAGGAGTTATGAGGACTTCCTGTTTCACCAATAGGTGGCGCTATAAGTATGACGCAATACTGACACATAGATGTGTTCAGGACAGAACCGTCATGAAGCGTGAGATATATCGGACGAATTGGATAATGTATGTAGGAGTTATGAGGACTTCCTGTTTCACCAATAGGTGGCGCTATAAGTATGATGCAATACTGACACAGATGTGTTCAGGACAGAACCGTCATGAAGCGTGAGATATATCGGACGAATTGGATAATGTATGTAGGAGTTATGAGGACTTCCTGTTTCACCAATAGGTGGCGCTATAAGTATGACGCAATACTGACACATAGATGTGTTCAGGACAGAACCGTCATGAAGCGTGAGATATATCGGACAAATTGGATAATGTATGGAGGAGTTATGAGGACTTCCTGTTTCACCAATAGGTGGCGCTATAAGTATGACGCAATACTGACACATAGATGTGTTCAGGACAGAACCGTCATGAAGCGTGAGATATATTGGACAAATTGGATAATGTATGGAGGAGTTATGAGGACTTCGTGTTTTATGGCGAAATGTCAAACTTTGGCGGGGCGCCACGGCAAGGGTGTTTGGTGAAAACTCAATTTTTTTGATAACTTTTGATCACAAAGGTCTTAAGATGAAGCTGACCCGATATGAAGTTGATCGGATGAAATCTGTAGGAGGAGTTCGTCGAAGTACGAGGCATGGAAATGGTCAAAACAAGGACAAAATGGCACATTAAGAGCAAAATGGCGGACTTCCTGTTGCATGTTGGGTATAGCTCCAAGAGACATTTAAGTGTGGCTCGATGAAATACATATGGCCTCCGAATTTCGTTCGCCTACATCAAACTGAAAGGTGGGGCTCGCCATTTGAAACTTTCCAGGGGGCGCTCTTGAGCTGTTTTGCCACGCCCATTTCCGTCACCCATGAATTATCAAATTTTTCACCGGGACTGACGTATCTGCAAAGTTTCATCCGTTTTCATCGATGTTCAGGCCGCCTAAAAGGCATTTGTTTGGAGTAAAGAAGAAGGAGAATAATAATAACTAGTGCTGCGAGCAGCAGTGAGCGGGCCCTCGCACCCCACGCGGGTCGGGGTGTGGCGCCGTTAAAGGGTGTGCTATTTCGGTGTCCAGTACTGACAGAAACTTCCTGTCACCAGTAGGTGGCGCTCTAAGCGTGACTCAATACCGACGCATAGATGTGTTCAGGACAGTACCTTGATGAAGCGTGAGAAATGTTGTGTAAATCGGACAAAGTATGTAGGAGTTATGAGGACTTCCTATAAGCAGTAGGTGGCGCTGTAGGTATGACGCAATACTGACCTACAGATGTGTTCAAGATGCAACCTTCATCAAGCATGAGCAATTTGGAGTAAATCGGATAATGTATGTAGGAGTTATGAGTACTTCCTGTTTCACCAGTAGGTGGCGCTGTAAGTGTAACTCAATACCGACGCATAGATGTGTTCAGAAGGTGAACTTCATGAAGCGTCAGCAATTTGGTGCAAATCGGATGATGTATGCAGGAGTTATGAGGACTTCCTGTTTCACCAATAGGTGGCGCTATAAGTATGACGCAATACTGACACATAGATGTGTTCAGGACAGAACCGTCATGAAGCGTGAGATAAATCGGACAAATCGGATAATGTATGGAGGAGTTATGAGGACTTCCTGTTTCACCAATAGGTGGCGCTATAAGTATGACGCAATACTGACACATAGATGTGTTCAGGACAGAACCGTCATGAAGCGTGAGATAAATCGGACAAATCGGATAATGTATGGAGGAGTTATGAGGACTTCCTGTTTCACCAATAGGTGGCGCTATAAGTATGACGCAATACTGACACATAGATGTGTTCAGGACAGAACCGTCATGAAGCGTGAGATATATCGGACAAATTGGATAATGTATGGAGGAGTTATGAGGATTTCGTGTTTTATGGCGAAATGTCAAACTTTGGCGGGGCGCCACGGCAAGGGTGTTTGGTGAAAACTCAATTTTTTTGATAACTTTTGATCACAAAGGTCTTAAGATGAAGCTGACCCGATATGAAGTTGATCGGATTAAATCTGTAGGAGGAGTTCGTCGAAGTACGAGGCATGGAAATGGTCAAAACAAGGACAAAATGGCACATTAAGAGCAAAATGGCGGACTTCCTGTTGCATGTTGGGTATAGCTCCAAGAGACATTTAAGTGTGGCTCGATGAAATACATATGGCCTCCGAATTTCGTTCGCCTACATCAAACTGAAAGGTGGGGCTCGCCATTTGAAACTTTCCAGGGGGCGCTCTTGAGCTGTTTTGCCACGCCCATTTCCGTCACCCATGAATTATCAAATTTTTCACCGGGACTGACGTATCTGCAAAGTTTCATCCGTTTTCATCGATGTTCAGGCCGCCTAAAAGGCATTTGTTTGGAGTAAAGAAGAAGGAGAATAATAATAACTAGTGCTGCGAGCAGCAGTGAGCGGGCCCTCGCACCCCACGCGGGTCGGGGTGTGGCGCCGTTAAAGGGTGTGCTATTTCGGTGTCCAGTACTGACAGAAACTTCCTGTCACCAGTAGGTGGCGCTCTAAGCGTGACTCAATACCGACGCATAGATGTGTTCAGGACAGTACCTTGATGAAGCGTGAGAAATGTTGTGTAAATCGGACAAAGTATGTAGGAGTTATGAGGACTTCCTATAAGCAGTAGGTGGCGCTGTAGGTATGACGCAATACTGACCTACAGATGTGTTCAAGATGCAACCTTCATCAAGCATGAGCAATTTGGAGTAAATCGGATAATGTATGTAGGAGTTATGAGTACTTCCTGTTTCACCAGTAGGTGGCGCTGTAAGTGTAACTCAATACCGACGCATAGATGTGTTCAGAAGGTGAACTTCATGAAGCGTCAGCAATTTGGTGCAAATCGGATGATGTATGCAGGAGTTATGAGGACTTCCTGTTTCACCAATAGGTGGCGCTATAAGTATGACGCAATACTGACACATAGATGTGTTCAGGACAGAACCGTCATGAAGCGTGAGATAAATCGGACAAATCGGATAATGTATGGAGGAGTTATGAGGACTTCCTGTTTCACCAATAGGTGGCGCTATAAGTATGACGCAATACTGACACATAGATGTGTTCAGGACAGAACCGTCATGAAGCGTGAGATAAATCGGACAAATCGGATAATGTATGGAGGAGTTATGAGGACTTCCTGTTTCACCAATAGGTGGCGCTATAAGTATGACGCAATACTGACACATAGATGTGTTCAGGACAGAACCGTCATGAAGCGTGAGATATATCGGACAAATTGGATAATGTATGGAGGAGTTATGAGGATTTCGTGTTTTATGGCGAAATGTCAAACTTTGGCGGGGCGCCACGGCAAGGGTGTTTGGTGAAAACTCAATTTTTTTGATAACTTTTGATCACAAAGGTCTTAAGATGAAGCTGACCCGATATGAAGTTGATCGGATTAAATCTGTAGGAGGAGTTCGTCGAAGTACGAGGCATGGAAATGGTCAAAACAAGGACAAAATGGCACATTAAGAGCAAAATGGCGGACTTCCTGTTGCATGTTGGGTATAGCTCCAAGAGACATTTTAGTGTGGCTCGATGAAATACATATGCCCACCGAATTTGGTTCGCCTACATCAAACTGAAAGGTGGGGCTCGCCATTTTAAACTTTCCAGGGGGCGCTCTTGAGCCGTTTTGCCACGCCCATTTCCGTCACCCATGAATTATCAAATTTTTCACCGGGACTAACGTATCTGCAAAGTTTCATCCGTTTTCATCGATGTTTAGGCCGCCAAAAAGGCATTTGTTTTGGAAGAAGAAGGAGAAGGAGAAGGTAGAATAATAATAATAACTAGGGCTGCGAGCAGCATTGAGCGGGCCCTCGCACCCCACGCGGGTCGGGGTGTGGCGCCGTTAAAGGGTGTGCTATTTCGGTGTCCAGTACTGACAGAAACTTCCTGTCACCAGTAGGTGGCGCTCTAAGCGTGACTCAATACCGACGCATAGATGTGTTCAGGACAGTACCTTGATGAAGCGTGAGAAATGTTGTGTAAATCGGACAAAGTATGTAGGAGTTATGAGGACTTCCTGTAAGCAGTAGGTGGCGCTGTAGGTATGACGCAATACTGACCTACAGATGTGTTCAAGATGCGACCTTCATCAAGCATGAGCAATTTGGAGTAAATCGGATAATGTATGTAGGAGTTATGAGTACTTCCTGTTTCACCAGTAGGTGGCGCTGTAAGTGTAACTCAATACCGATGCAAAGATGTGTTCAGAAGGTGACCTTCATGAAGCGTCAGCAATTTGGTGCAAATCGGATGATGTATGCAGGAGTTATGAGGACTTCCTGTTTCACCAATAGGTGGCGCTATAAGTATGACGCAATACTGACACATAGATGTGTTCAGGACAGAACCGTCATGAAGCGTGAGATAAATCGGACAAATCGGATAATGTATGGAGGAGTTATGAGGACTTCCTGTTTCACCAAAAGGTGGCGCTATAAGTATGACGCAATACTGACACATAGATGTGTTCAGGACAGAACCGTCATGAAGCGTGAGATATATCGGACAAATCGGATAATGTATGGAGGAGTTATGAGGACTTCCTGTTTTACCAATAGGTGGCGCTATAAGTATGACGCAATACTGACACATAGATGTGTTCAGGACAGAACCGTCATGAAGCGTGAGATAAATCGGACAAATCGGATAATGTATGGAGGAGTTATGAGGACTTCCTGTTTTACCAATAGGTGGCGCTATAAGTATGACGCAATACTGACACATAGATGTGTTCAGGACAGAACCTTCATGAAGCGTGAGATATATCGGACGAATTGGATAATGTATGGAGGAGTTATGAGGACTTCCTGTTTTACCAATAGGTGGCGCTATAAGTATGACGCAATACTGACACATAGATGTGTTCAGGACAGAACCTTCATGAAGCGTGAGATATATCGGACGAATTGGATAATGTATGGAGGAGTTATGAGGACTTCCTGTTTCACCAATAGGTGGCGCTATAAGTATGACGCAATACTGACACATAGATGTGTTCAGGACAGAACCGTCATGAAGCGTGAGATATATCGGACAAATTGGATAATGTATGGAGGAGTTATGAGGACTTCCTGTTTCACCAATAGGTGGCGCTATAAGTATGACGCAATACTGACACATAGATGTGTTCAGGACAGAACCGTCATGAAGCGTGAGATATATCGGACAAATTGGATAATGTATGGAGGAGTTATGAGGACTTCCTGTTTCACCAATAGGTGGCGCTATAAGTATGACGCAATACTGACACATAGATGTGTTCAGGACAGAACCGTCATGAAGCGTGAGATATATCGGACAAATTGGATAATGTATGGAGGAGTTATGAGGACTTCCTGTTTCACCAATAGGTGGCGCTATAAGTATGACGCAATACTGACACATAGATGTGTTCAGGACAGAACCGTCATGAAGCGTGAGATATATCGGACAAATTGGATAATGTATGGAGGAGTTATGAGGACTTCGTGTTTTATGGCGAAATGTCAAACTTTGGCAGGGCGCCACGGCAAGGGTGTTTGGTGAAAACTCAATTTTTTTGATAACTTTTGATCACAAAGGTCTTAAGATGAAGCTGACCCGATATGAAGTTGATCGGATGAAATCTGTAGGAGGAGTTCGTCGAAGTACGAGGCATGGAAATGGTCAAAACAAGGACAAAATGGCACATTAAGAGCAAAATGGCGGACTTCCTGTTGCATGTTGGGTATAGCTCCAAGAGACATTTAAGTGTGGCTCGATGAAATACATATGCCCACCGAATTTCGTTAGCCTACATCAAACTGAAAGGTGGGGCTCGCCATTTTAAACTTTCCAGGGGGCGCTCTTGAGCCGTTTTGCCACGCCCATTTCCGTCACCCATGAATTATCAAATTTTTCACCGGGACTGACGTATCTGCAAAGTTTCATCCGTTTTCATCGATGTTCAGGCCGCCTAAAAGGCATTTGTTTGGAGTAAAGGAGGAGAAGAAGGAGAAGAATAATAATAATCCTTCGAGTTTCAATAGGGCCTCGCACCGCCAGTGCTCGGGCCCTAATAATCCTTCGAAATTCAATAGGGCCTCGCACCGCCAGTGCTCGGGCCCTAACTAGTGCTGCGAGCAGCAGTGAGCGGGCCCTCGCACCCCACGCGGGTCGGGGTGTGGCGCCGTTAAAGGGTGTGCTATTTCGGTGTCCAGTACTGACAGAAACTTCCTGTCACCAGTAGGTGGCGCTCTAAGCGTGACTCAATACCGACGCATAGATGTGTTCAGGAAAGTACCTTCATGAAGTGTGAGAAATGTTGTGTAAATCGGACAAAGTATGTAGGAGTTATGAGGACTTCCTGTAAGCAGTAGGTGGCGCTGTAAGTATGACGCAATACTGACCTACAGATGTGTTCAAGATGCGACCTTCATCAAGCATGAGCAATTTGGAGTAAATCGGATAATGTATGTAGGAGTTATGAGTACTTCCTGTTTCACCAGTAGGTGGCGCTGTAAGTGTTACTCAATACCGACGCATAGATGTGTTCAGAAGGTGACCTTCATGAAGCGTCAGCAATTTGGTGCAAATCGGATGATGTATGCAGGAGTTATGAGGACTTCCTGTTTCACCAATAGGTGGCGCTATAAGTATGACGCAATACTGACACATAGATGTGTTCAGGACAGAACCGTCATGAAGCGTGAGATAAATCGGACAAATCGGATAATGTATGGAGGAGTTATGAGGACTTCCTGTTTCACCAATAGGTGGCGCTATAAGTATGATGCAATACTGACACATAGATGTGTTCAGGACAGAACCGTCATGAAGCGTGAGATATATCGGACAAATCCGATAATGTATGGAGGAGTTATGGGGACTTCCTGTTTCACCAATAGGTGGCGCTATACGTATGACGCAATACTGACACATAGATGTGTTCAGGACAGAACCGTCATGAAGCGTGAGCTATATCGGACAAATCGGATAATGTATGGAGGAGTTATGAGGACTTCCTGTTTCACCAATAGGTGGCGCTATAAGTATGACGCAATACTGACACATAGATGTGTTCAGGACAGAACCGTCATGAAGCGTGAGATATATCGGACAAATCGGATAATGTATGGAGAAGTTATGAGGACATCGTGTTTTATGGCGAAATGTCAAACTTTGGCGGGGCGCCACGGCAAGGGTGTTTGGTGAAAACTCAATTTTCTTGATAACTTTTGATCACAAAGGGCTTAAGATGAAGCTGACTGAGTATGAAGTTGATCGGATGAAATCTGTAGGAGGAGTTCGTTGAAATACGAGGCATGGAAATGGTCAAAACAAGGACAAAATGGCACATTAAAAGCAAAATGGCGGCCTTCCTGTTGCATGTTGGGTACAGCTCTAAGAGACATTTTAGTGTGGCTCGATGAAATACATATGCCCTCCGAATTTCGTTCGCCTACATCAAACTGAAAGGTGGGGCTCGCCATTTTACATTTTCCAGGGGGCGCTCTTGAGCCGTTTTGCCACGCCTATTTCCGGCACCCATGAATTATCAAATTTTTCACCGGGACTGACGTATCTGCAAAGTTTCATCCGTTTTCATCGATGTTTAGGCCGCCAAAAAGGCATTTGTTTTGGAAGAAGAATAATAATCCTTCGAAATACAATAGGGCCTCGCACCGCCAGTGCTCGGGCCCTAACTAGTGCTGCGAGCAGCAGTGAGCGGGCCCTCGCACCCCACGCGGGTCGGGGTGTGGCGCCGTTAAAGGATGTGCTATTTCGGTGTCCAGTACTGACAGAAACGTCCTGTCACCAGTAGGTGGCGCTCTAAGCGTGACTCAATACCGCCGCATAGATGTGTTCAGGACAGTACCTTGATGAAGCGTGAGAAATGTTGTGTAAATCGGACAAAGTATGTAGGAGTTATGAGGACTTCCTGTAAGCAGTAGGTGGCGCTGTAGGTATGACGCAATACTGACCTACAGATGTGTTCAAGATGCAACCTTCATCAAGCATGAGCAATTTGGAGTAAATCGGATAATGTATGTAGGAGTTATGAGTACTTCCTGTTTCACCAGTAGGTGGCGCTGTAAGTGTAACTCAATACCGACGCATAGATGTGTTCAGAAGGTGACCTTCATGAAGCGTCAGCAATTTGGTGCAAATCGGATGATGTATGCAGGAGTTATGAGGACTTCCTGTTTCACCAATAGGTGGCGCTATAAGTATGACGCAATACTGACACATAGATGTGTTCAGGACAGAACCGTCATGAAGCGTGAGATAAATGGGACAAATCGGATAATGTATGGAGGAGTTATGAGGACTTCCTGTTTCACCAATAGGTGGCGCTATAAGTATGACGCAATACTGACACATAGATGTGTTCAGGACAGAACCGTCATGAAGCGTGAGATATATCGGACAAATCGGATAATGTATGGAGGAGTTATGAGGACTTCCTGTTTCACCAATAGGTGGCGCTATAAGTATGACGCAATACTGACACATAGATGTGTTCAGGACAGAACCGTCATGAAGCGTGAGATAAATCGGACAAATCGGATAATGTATGGAGGAGTTATGAGGACTTCCTGTTTCACCAATAGGTGGCGCTATAAGTATGACGCAATACTGACCCATAGATGTGTTCAGGACACAACCGTCATGAAGCGTGAGATATATCGGACAAATCCGATAATGTATGGAGGAGTTATGAGGACTTCCTGTTTCACCAATAGGTGGCGCTATAAGTATGACGCAATACTGACCCATAGATGTGTTCAGGACAGAACCGTCATGAAGCGTGAGATATATCGGACAAATCGGATAATGTATGGAGGAGTTATGAGGACATCGTGTTTTATGGCGAAATGTCAAACTTTGGCGGGGCGCCGCGGCAAGGGTGTTTGGTGAAAACTCAATTTTTTTGATAACTTTTGATCACAAAGGTCTTAAGATGAAGCTGACCCGATATGAAGTTGATCGGATGAAATCTGTAGGAGGAGTTCGTCGAAGTACGAGGCATGGAAATGGTCAAAACAAGGACAAAATGGCACATTAAGAGCAAAATGGCGGACTTCCTGTTGCATGTTGGGTATAGCTCCAAGAGACATTTAAGTGTGGCTCGATGAAATACATATGCCCACCGAATTTCGTTCGCCTACATCAAACTGAAAGGTGGGGCTCGCCATTTTAAACTTTCCAGGGGGCGCTCTTGAGCCGTTTTGCCACACCCATTTCCGTCACCCATGAATTATCAAATTTTTCACCGGGACTGACGTATCTGCAAAGTTTCATCCGTTTTCATCGATGTTCAGGCCGCCTAAAAGGCATTTGTTTGGAGTAAAGAAGGAGAAGAAGGAGAAGTATAATAATAACTAGGGCTGCGAGCAGCATTGAGCGGGCCCTCGCACCCCACGCGTGTCGGGGTGTGGCGCCGTTAAAGGGTGTGCTATTTCGGTGTGCAGTACTGAGAGAAACGTCCTGTCACCAGTAGGTGGCGCTCTAGGCGTGACTCAATACCGAAGCATAGATGTGTTCAGGACAGGACGTTGATGAAGCGTGAGAAATGTTGTGTAAATCGGACAAAGTATGTAGGAGTTATGGGGACTTCCTGTTTCACCAATAGGTGGCGCTATAAGTATGACGCAATACTGACACATAGATGTGTTCAGGACAGAACCGTCATGAAGCGTGAGATATATCGGACAAATCGGATAATGTATGGAGGAGTTATGAGGACTTCCTGTTTCACCAATAGGTGGCGCTATAAGTATGATGCAATACTGACACATAGGTGTGTTCAGGACAGAACCGTCATGAAGCGTGAGATATATCGGACAAATTGGATAATGTATGGAGGAGTTATGAGGACTTCCTGTTTCACCAATAGGTGGCGCTATAAGTATGACGCAATACTGACACATAGATGTGTTCAGGACAGAACCGTCATGAAGCGTGAGATATATCGGACAAATTGGATAATGTATGGAGGAGTTATGAGGACTTCCTGTTTCACCAATAGGTGGCGCTATAAGTATGACGCAATACTGACACATAGATGTGTTCAGGACAGAACCGTCATGAAGCGTGAGATATATCGGACAAATTGGATAATGTATGGAGGAGTTATGAGGACTTCCTGTTTCACCAATAGGTGGCGCTATAAGTATGACGCAATACTGACACATAGATGTGTTCAGGACAGAACCGTCATGAAGCGTGAGACATATCGGACAAATCGGATAATGTATGGAGGAGTTATGAGGACGTACTGTTTCACCAATAGGTGGCGCTATAAGTATGACGCAATACTGACACATAGATGTGTTCAGGACAGAACCGTCATGAAGCGTGACATATATCGGACAAATTGAATAATGTATGGAGGAGTTATGAGGACTTCGTGTTTTATGGCGAAATGTCAAACTTTGGCGGGGCGCCACGGCAAGGGTGTTTGGTGAAAACTCAATTTTTTTGATAACTTTTGATCACAAAGGTCTTAAGATGAAGCTGACCCGATATGAAGTTGATCGGATGAAATCTGTAGGAGGAGTTCGTCGAAGTACGAGGCATGGAAATGGTCAAAACAAGGACAAAATGGCACATTAAGAGCAAAATGGCGGACTTCCTGTTGCATGTTGGGTATAGCTCCAAGAGACATTTAAGTGTGGCTCGATGAAATACATATGCCCTCCGAATTTCGTTCGCCTACATCAAACTGAAAGGTGGGGCTCGCCATTTGAAACTTTCCAGGGGGCGCTCTTGAGCCGTTTTGCCACGCCCATTTCCGTCACCCATGAATTATCAAATTTTTCACCGGGACTGACGTATCTGCAAAGTTTCATCCGTTTTCATCGATGTTCAGGCCGCCTAAAAGGCATTTGTTTGGAGTAAAGGAGAAGAAGGAGAAGGAGAATAATAATCCTTCGAGTTTCAATAGGGCCTCGCACCGCCAGTGCTCGGGCCCTAATAATAATAATAATCCTTCGAAATTCAATAGGGCCTCGCACCGCCAGTGCTCGGGCCCTAATAATCCTTCGAAATACAATAGGGCCTCGCACCGCCAGTGCTCGGGCCCTAACTAGTGCTGCGAGCAGCAGTGAGCGGGCCCTCGCACCCCACGCGTGTCGGGGTGCTGCGCCGTTAAAGGCTGTGCTATTTCGGTGTGCAGTACTGAGAGAAACTTCCTGTCACCAGTAGGTGGCGCTCTAGGCGTGACTCAATACCGAAGCATAGATGTGTTCAGGACGGTACCTTGATGAAGCCTGAGAAATGTTGAGTAAATCGGATAACGTATGTAGGAGTTATGAGGACTTCCTGTTTCACCAGTAGGTGGCGCTGTAAGTGTGACTCAATACCGACACATAGATGGGTTCAGAAGGCCACCTTCATGAAGCGTCAGCAATTTGGTGCAAATCGGATGATGTATGCAGGAGTTATGAGGACTTCCTGTTTCACCAATAGGTGGTGCTATACGTATGACGCAATACTGACACATAGATGTGTTCAGGACAGAACCGTCATGAAGCGTGAGCTATATCGGACAAATTGGATAATGTATGGAGGAGTTATGAGGACTTCCTGTTTCACCAATAGGTGGCGCTATAAGTATGACGCAATACTGAAACATAGATGTGTTCAGGACAGAACCGTCATGAAGCGTGAGATATATCGGACAAATTGGATAATGTATGGAGGAGTTATGAGGACTTCCTGTTTCACCAATAGGTGGCGCTATAAGTATGACGCAATACTGACACATAGATGTGTTCAGGACAGAACCGTCATGAAGCGTGAGATATATCGGACAAATTGGATAATGTATGGAGGAGTTATGAGGACTTCCTGTTTCACCAATAGGTGGCGCTATAAGTATGACGCAATACTGACACATAGATGTGTTCAGGACAGAACCGTCATGAAGCGTGAGATATATCGGACAAATTGGATAATGTATGGAGGAGTTATGAGGACTTCCTGTTTCACCAATAGGTGGCGCTTTAAGTATGACGCAATACTGACACATAGATGTGTTCAGGACAGAACCGTCATGAAGCGTGAGATATATCGGACAAATTGGATAATGTATGGAGGAGTTATGAGGACTTCCTGTTTCACCAATAGGTGGCGCTATAAGTATGACGCAATACTGACACATAGATGTGTTCAGGACAGAACCGTCATGAAGCGTGAGATATATCGGACAAATTGGATAATGTATGGAGGAGTTATGAGGACTTCCTGTTTCACCAATAGGTGGCGCTATAAGTATGACGCAATACTGACACATAGATGTGTTCAGGACAGAACCGTCATGAAGCGTGAGATATATCGGACAAATTGGATAATGTATGGAGGAGTTATGAGGACTTCCTGTTTCACCAATAGGTGGCGCTATAAGTATGACGCAATACTGACACATAGATGTGTTCAGGACAGAACCGTCATGAAGCGTGAGATATATCGGACAAATTGGATAATGTATGGAGGAGTTATGAGGACTTCCTGTTTCACCAATAGGTGGCGCTATAAGTATGACGCAATACTGACACATAGATGTGTTCAGGACAGAACCGTCATGAAGCGTGAGATATATCGGACAAATTGGATAATGTATGGAGGAGTTATGAGGACTTCCTGTTTCACCAATAGGTGGCGCTTTAAGTATGACGCAATACTGACACATAGATGTGTTCAGGACAGAACCGTCATGAAGCGTGAGATATATCGGACAAATTGGATAATGTATGGAGGAGTTATGAGGACTTCCTGTTTCACCAATAGGTGGCGCTATAAGTATGACGCAATACTGACACATAGATGTGTTCAGGACAGAACCGTCATGAAGCGTGAGATATATCGGACAAATCGGATAATGTGTGGAGGAGTTATGAGGACTTCCTGTTTCACCAATAGGTGGCGCTATAAGTATGACGCAATACTGACACATAGATGTATTCAGGACAGAACCGTCATGAAGCGTGAGATATATCGGACAAATCGGATAATGTATGGAGAAGTTATGAGGACATCGTGTTTTATGGCGAAATGTCAAACTTTGGCGGGGCGCCACGGCAAGGGTGTTTGGTGAAAACTCAATTTTCTTGATAACTTTTGATCACAAAGGGCTTAAGATGAAGCTGACCGAGTATGAAGTTGATCGGATGAAATCTGTAGGAGGAGTTCGTTGAAATACGAGGCATGGAAATGGTCAAAACAAGGACAAAATGGCACATTAAAAGCAAAATGGCGGCCTTCCTGTTGCATGTTGGGTACAGCTCTAAGAGACATTTTAGTGTGGCTCGATGAAATACATATGCCCTCCGAATTTCGTTCGCCTACATCAAACTGAAAGGTGGGGCTCGCCATTTGAAACTTTCCAGGGGGCGCTCTTGAGCCGTTTTGCCACGCCCATTTCCGTCACCCATGAATTATCAAATTTTTCACCGGGACTGACGTATCTGCAAAGTTTCATCCGTTTTCATCGATGTTTAGGCCGCCAAAAAGGCATTTGTTTGGGGAGAAGAACAAGAAGAACAAGAAGGTAGAATAATAATAATCCTTCGAGTTTCAATAGGGCCTCGCACCGCCTGTGCTCGGGCCCTAATAATAATCCTTCGAAATTCAATAGGGCCTCGCACCGCCAGTGCTCGGGCCCTAATAATCCTTCGAAATACAATAGGGCCTCGCACCGCCAGTGCTCGGGCCCTAACTAGGGCTGCGAGCAGCAGTGAGCGGGCCCTCGCACCCCATGCGTGTCGGGGTGCTGCGCCGTTAAAGGCTGTGCTATTTCGGTGTGCAGTACTGAGAGAAACTTCCTGTCACCAGTAGGTGGCGCTCTAGGCGTGACTCAATACCGAAGCATAGATGTGTTCAGGACGGTACCTTGATGAAGCGTGAGAAATGTTGAGTAAATCGGATAACGTATGTAGGAGTTATGAGGACTTCCTGTTTCACCAGTAGGTGGCGCTGTAAGTGTGACTCAATACCGATACATAGATGGGTTCAGAAGGCCACCTTCATGAAGCGTCAGCAATTTGGTGCAAATCGGATGATGTATGCAGGAGTTATGAGGACTTCCTGTTTCACCAATAGGTGGCGCTATACGTATGACGCAATACTGACACATAGATGTGTTCAGGACAGAACCGTCATGAAGCGTGAGCTATATCGGACAAATTGGATAATGTATGGAGGAGTTATGAGGACTTCCTGTTTCACCAATAGGTGGCGCTATAAGTATGACGCAATACTGAAACATAGATGTGTTCAGGACAGAACCGTCATGAAGCGTGAGATATATCTGACAAATTGGATAATGTATGGAGGAGTTATGAGGACTTCCTGTTTCACCAATAGGTGGCGCTATAAGTATGACGCAATACTGAAACATAGATGTGTTCAGGACAGAACCGTCATGAAGCGTGAGATATATCGGACAAATCCGATAATGTATGGAGGAGTTATGGGATCTTCCTGTTTCACCAATAGGTGGCGCTATAAGTATGATGCAATACATAGATGTGTTCAGGACAGAACCGTCATGAAGTGTGAGATATATCGGACAAATTGGATAATGTATGTAGGAGTTATGAGGACTTCCTGTTTCACCAATAGGTGGCGCTATAAGTATGACGCAATACTGACACATAGATGTGTTCAGGACAGAACCTTCATGAAGCGTGAGATATATCGGACGAATTGGATAATGTATGGAGGAGTTATGATGACTTCGTGTTTTATGGCGAAATGTCAAACTTTGGCGGGGCGCCACGGCAAGGGTGTTTGGTGAAAACTCAATTTTTTTGATAACTTTTGATCACAAAGGTCTTAAGATGAAGCTGACCGGATATGAAGTTGATCGGATAAAATCTGTAGGAGGAGTTCGTTGAAGTACGAGGCATGGAAATGGTAAAAACAAGGACAAAATGGCACATAAAAAGCAAAATGGCGGACTTCCTGTTGCATGTTGGGTATAGCTCCAAGAGACATTTTAGTGTGGCTCGATGAAATACATATGCCCACCGAATTTCGTTTGCCTACATCAAACTGGAAGGTGGGGCTTGCCATTTTAAATTTTCCAGGGGGCGCTCTTGAGCCGTTTTGCCACGCCCATTTCCGTGACCCATGAATTATCAAATTTTTCCCCGGGACTGACGTATCTGCAAAGTTTCATCCGTTTTCATCGATGTTTAGGCCGCCAAAAAGGCATTTGTTTGGGGAGAAGAACAAGAAGGTAGAATAATAATAATAATCCTTCGAGTTTCAATAGGGCCTCGCACCGCCAGTGCTCGGGCCCTAATAATAATAATCCTTCGAAATTCAATAGGGCCTCGCACCGCCAGTGCTCGGGCCCTAACTAGGGCTGCGAGCAGCATTGAGCGGGCCCTCGCACCCCACGCGTGTCGGGGTGCGGCGCCGTTAAAGGCTGTGCTATTTCGGTGTCCAGTACTGAGAGAAACTTCCTGTCACCAGTAGGTGGCGCTCTAAGCGTGACTCAATACAAACGCATAGATGTGTTCAGGACAGTACCTTGATGAAGCGTGAGAAATGTTGTGTAAATCGGACAATGTATGTAGGAGTTATGATGACTTCCTGTAAGCAGTAGGTGGCGCTATTTGTATGACCCAATGCTCACGCAGAGATGTGTTCAGGATGCGACCTTCATCAAGCGTGAGCAATTTGGAGTAAATCGGATAACGTATGTAGGAGTTATGAGTACTTCCTGTTTCACCAGTAGGTGGCGCTGTAAGAGTGACTCAATCCGGACGCATAGATGTGTTCAGAATGCGACCTTCATGAATCGTCAGCAATTTGGTGCAAATCGGATAATGTATGTAGGAGTTATGAGGACTTCCTTTTTCACCAATAGGTGGCGTAATAAGTATGACGCAGTACTGACACATAGATGTGTTCAGGACTGAACCGTCATGAAGCGTGAGATATATCGAACAGATTGGATAATGTATGTAGGAGTTATGAGGACTTCCTGTTTCACAGATAGGTGGCGCTATAAGTATGACGCAATACTGACACATAGATGTGTTCAGGACGCAAACATGATGAAGCGTGAGATATATCGGACAAATTGGAGAATGTATGGAGGAGTTATGAGGACTTCGTGTTTTATGGCGAAATGTCAAACTTTGGCGGGGCGCCACGGCAAGGGTGTTTGGTAAAAACTCAATTTTTTTTATAACTTTTGATCACAAAGGTCTTAAGATGAAGCTGACCCGATATGAAGTTGATCAGATGAAATCTGTAGGAGGAGTTCGTCGAAGTACGAGGCATGGAAATGGTCAAAACAAGGACAAAATGGCACATTAAGAGCAAAATGGCGGACTTCCTGTTGCATGTTGGGTATAGCTCCAAGAGACATTTTAGTGTGTCTCGATGGAATACATGTGCCCTCCGAATTTCGTTCCCCTACATCAAATAGAAAGGTGGGGCTCGCCATTTTAAATTTTCCAGGGGGCGCTCTTGAGCCGTTATATCGGACAAATTGGATAATGTATGGAGGAGTTATGAGGACTTCCTGTTTCACCAATAGGTGGCGCTATAAGTATGACGCAATACTGAAACATAGATGTGTTCAGGACAGAACCGTCATGAAGCGTGAGATATATCGGACAAATTGGATAATGTATGGAGGAGTTATGAGGACTTCCTGTTTCACCAATAGGTGGCGCTATAAGTATGACGCAATACTGACACATAGATGTGTTCAGGACAGAACCGTCATGAAGCGTGAGATATATCGGACAAATTGGATAATGTATGGAGGAGTTATGAGGACTTCGTGTTTTATGGCGAAATGTCAAACTTTGGCGGGGCGCCACGGCAAGGGTGTTTGGTGAAAACTCAATTTTTTTGATAACTTTTGATCACAAAGGTCTTAAGATGAAGCTGACCCGATATGAAGTTGATCGACTGAAATCTGTAGGAGGAGTTCGTCGAAGTACGAGGCATGGAAATGGTCAAAACAAGGACAAAATGGCACATTAAAAGCAAAATGGCGGCCTTCCTGTTGCATGTTGGGTATAGCTCCAAGAGACATTTTAGTGCGTCTCGATGAACTACATATGCCCTCCGAATTTCGTTCGCCTACATCAAACTGAAAGGTGGGGCTCGCCATTTTAGATTTTCCAGGGGGCGCTCTTGAGCCGTTTTGCCACGCCCATTTCCATCACCCATGAATTATCAAATTTTTCACCGGGACTGACGTATCTGCAAAGTTTCATCCGTTTTCATAAATGTTTAGGCCGCCAAAAATGCATTTGTTTTGGAAGAAGGAGAAGGAGAAGGTAGAATAATAACTAGGGCTGCGAGCAGCAGTGAGCGGGCCCTCGCACCCCATGCGTGTCGGGGTGCTGCGCCGTTAAAGGCTGTGCTATTTCGGTGTGCAGTACTGAGAGAAACTTCCTGTCACCAGTAGGTGGCGCTCTAGGCGTGACTCAATACCGAAGCATAGATGTGTTCAGGACGGTACCTTGATGAAGTGTGAGAAATGTTGAGTAAATCGGATAACGTATGTAGGAGTTATGAGGACTTCCTGTTTCACCAGTAGGTGGCGCTGTAAGTGTGACTCAATACCGATACATAGATGGGTTCAGAAGGCCACCTTCATGAAGCGTCAGCAATTTGGTGCAAATCGGATGATGTATGCAGGAGTTATGAGGACTTCCTGTTTCACCAATAGGTGGCGCTATACGTATGACGCAATACTGACACATAGATGTGTTCAGGACAGAACCGTCATGAAGCGTGAGCTATATCGGACAAATTGGATAATGTATGGAGGAGTAATGAGGACTTCCTGTTTCACCAATAGGTGGCGCTATAAGTATGACGCAATACTGAAACATAGATGTGTTCAGGACAGAACCGTCATGAAGCGTGAGATATATCTGACAAATTGGATAATGTATGGAGGAGTTATGAGGACTTCCTGTTTCACCAATAGGTGGCGCTATAAGTATGACGCAATACTGAAACATAGATGTGTTCAGGACAGAACCGTCATGAAGCGTGAGATATATCGGACAAATCCGATAATGTATGGAGGAGTTATGGGATCTTCCTGTTTCACCAATAGGTGGCGCTATAAGTATGATGCAATACATAGATGTGTTCAGGACAGAACCGTCATGAAGTGTGAGATATATCGGACAAATTGGATAATGTATGTAGGAGTTATGAGGACTTCCTGTTTCACCAATAGGTGGCGCTATAAGTATGACGCAATACTGACACATAGATGTGTTCAGGACAGAACCTTCATGAAGCGTGAGATATATCGGACGAATTGGATAATGTATGGAGGAGTTATGATGACTTCGTGTTTTATGGCGAAATGTCAAACTTTGGCGGGGCGCCACGGCAAGGGTGTTTGGTGAAAACTCAATTTTTTTGATAACTTTTGATCACAAAGGTCTTAAGATGAAGCTGACCGGATATGAAGTTGATCGGATAAAATCTGTAGGAGGAGTTCGTTGAAGTACGAGGCATGGAAATGGTCAAAACAAGGACAAAATGGCACATAAAAAGCAAAATGGCGGACTTCCTGTTGCATGTTGGGTATAGCTCCAAGAGACATTTTAGTGTGGCTCGATGAAATACATATGCCCACCGAATTTCGTTTGCCTACATCAAACTGGAAGGTGGGGCTTGCCATTTTAAATTTTCCAGGGGGCGCTCTTGAGCCGTTTTGCCACGCCCATTTCCGTGACCCATGAATTATCAAATTTTTCCCCGGGACTGACGTATCTGCAAAGTTTCATCCGTTTTCATCGATGTTTAGGCTGCCAAAAAGGCATTTGTTTGGGGAGAAGAACAAGAAGGTAGAATAATAATAATAATCCTTCGAGTTTCAATAGGGCCTCGCACCGCCAGTGCTCGGGCCCTAATAATAATAATCCTTCGAAATTCAATAGGGCCTCGCACCGCCAGTGCTCGGGCCCTAACTAGGGCTGCGAGCAGCATTGAGCGGGCCCTCGCACCCCACGCGTGTCGGGGTGCGGCGCCGTTAAAGGCTGTGCTATTTCGGTGTCCAGTACTGAGAGAAACTTCCTGTCACCAGTAGGTGGCGCTCTAAGCGTGACTCAATACCGATGCATAGATGTGTTCAGGACAGTACCTTAATGAAGCATGAGAAATGTTGAGTAAATCCGATAATGTATGTAGGAGTTATGATGACTTCCTGCTTGACCTGTAGGCGGCGCTATAAGTATGACTCAATACTGACCTAGAGATGTGTTCAGGACGTGACCTTCATCAACCCAGAGCAATTTGGCGTAAATCGGATAACATATGTAGGCGTTATGAGAACTTCCTGTTTCACCAGTAGGTGGCGCTGTAAGTGTGACTCAATACGGATGCATAGATGTGTTCAGAAGGTGACCTTCATGAAGCATCAGCAATTTGGTGCAAATGGGATGATGTATGCAGGAGTTATGAGGACTTCCTGTTTCACCAATAGGTGGCGCTATAAGTATGACGCAATACTGACACATAGATGTTTCAGGACAGAACCGTCATGAAGCGTGAGATATATCGGACAAATTGGATAATGTATGCAGGAGTTATGAGGACTTCCTGTTTCACCAATAGGTGGCGCTATAAGTATGACGCAATACTGACCCATAGATGTGTTCAGGACAGAACCGTCATGAAGCGTGAGATATATCGGACAAATTGGATAATGTATGCAGGAGTTATGAGGACTTCCTGTTTCACCAATAGGTGGCGCTATAAGTATGACGCAATACTGACACATAGATGTGTTCAGGACAGAACCGTCATGAAGCGTGAGATATATCGGACAAATTGGATAATGTATGCAGGAGTTATGAGGACTTCCTGTTTCACCAATAGGTGGCGCTATAAGTATGACGCAATACTGACACATAGATGTGTTCAGGACAGAACCGTCATGAAGCGTGAGATATATCAGACAAATTGGATAATGTATGCAGGAGTTATGAGGACTTCCTGTTTCACCAATAGGTGGCGCTATAAGTATGACGCAATACTGACACATAGATGTGTTCAGGACAGAACCCTCATGAAGCGTGAGATATATCGGACAAATCGGATAATGTATGGAGGAGTTATGAGGACATCGTGTTTTATGGCGAAATGTCAAACTTTGGCGGGGCGCCACGGCAAGGGTGTTTGGTGAAAACTAAATTTTTTTGATAACTTTTGATCACAAAGGTCTTAAGATGAAGCTGACCGAGTATGAAGTTGATCGGATGAAATCTCTAGGAGGAGTTCGTTGAAGTACGAGGCATGGAAATGGTCAAAACAAGGACAAAATGGCACATTAAAAGCAAAATGGCGGACTTCCTGTTGCATGTTGGGTATAGCTCCAAGAGACATTTTAGTGTGTCTCGATGAACTACATAAGCCCACCGAATTTCGTTCGCCTACATCAAACTGAAAGGTGGGGCTCGCCATTTTAAATTTTCCAGGGGGCGCTCTTGAGCCGTTTTGCCACGCCCATTTCCGTCACCCATGAATTATCAAATTTTTCACCGGGACTGACGTATCTGCAAAGTTTCATCCGTTTTCATCGATGTTTAGGCCGCCAAAAAGGCATTTGTTTGGGGAGAAGAAGAACAAGAATAACTAGGGCTGCGAGCAGCAGTGAGCGGGCCCTCGCACCCCACGCGTGTCGGGGTGTGGCGCCGTTAAAGGGTGTGCTATTTCGGTGTGCAGTACTGAGAGAAACTTCCTGTCACTAGTAGGTGGCGCTCTAAGCGTGACTCAATACCGAAGCATAGATGTGTTCAGGACGGTACCTTGATGAAGCGTGAGACATGTTGAGTAAATGGAATAACGTATGTAGGAGTTATGAGGACTTCCTGCTTGACCTGTAGGCGGCGCTGTAAGTGTGACTCAATACCGATGCAAAGATGTGTTCAGAAGGTGACCTTCACGAATCGTCAGCAATTTGGTGCAAATCGGATGATGTATGCAGGAGTTATGAGGACTTCCTGTTTCACCAATAGGTGGCGCTATAAGTATGACACAATACGGACACATAGATCTGTTCAGGACCGAACCGTCATGAAGCGTGAGATATATCGGAAAAATTGGATAATGTATGTAGTAGTTATGAGGACTTCCTGTTTCACCAATAGGTGGCGCTATAAGTATGACGCAATACTGACACATAGATGTGTTCAGGACAGAACCTTCATGAAGCGTGAGATATATCGGACGAATTGGATAATGTATGTAGGAGTTATGAGGACTTCCTGTTTCACCAATAGGTGGCGCTATAAGTATGACGCAATACTGACACATAGATGTGTTCAGGACAGAACCTTCATGAAGCGTGAGATATATCGGACGAATTGGATAATGTATGTAGGAGTTATGAGGACTTCCTGTTTCACCAATAGGTGGCGCTATAAGTATGACGCAATACTGACACATAGATGTGTTCAGGACAGAACCTTCATGAAGCTTGAGATATATCGGACGAATTGGATAATGTATGTAGGAGTTATGAGGACTTCCTGTTTCACCAATAGGTGGCGCTATAAGTATGATGCAATACTGACACATAGATGTGTTCAGGACAGAACCGTCATGAAGCGTGAGATATATCGGATGAATCGGATAATGTATGGAGGAGTTATGAGGACTTCCTGTTTCACCAATAGGTGGCGCTATAAGTATGACGCAATACTGACACATAGTTGTGTTCAGGACAGAACCTTCATGAAGCGTGAGCTATATCGGACAAATTGGATAATGTATGGAGGAGTTATGAGGACTTCCTGTTTCACCAATAGGTGGCGCTATAAGTATGACGCAATACTGAAACATAGATGTGTTCAGGACAGAACCGTCATGAAGCGTGAGATATATCGGACAAATTGGATAATGTATGGAGGAGTTATGAGGACTTCCTGTTTCACCAATAGGTGGCGCTATAAGTATGACGCAATACTGACACATAGATGTGTTCAGGACAGAACCGTCATGAAGCGTGAGATATATCGGACAAATTGGATAATGTATGGAGGAGTTATGAGGACTTCCTGTTTCACCAATAGGTGGCGCTATAAGTATGACGCAATACTGACACATAGATGTGTTCAGGACAGAACCGTCATGAAGCGTGAGATATATCGGACAAATCGGATAATGTATGGAGGAGTTATGAGGACTTCCTGTTTCACCAATTGGTGGCGCTATAAGTATGATGCAATACTGACACATAGATGTGTTCAGGACAGAACCGTCATGAAGCGTGAGATATATCGGACAAATTGGATAATGTATGGAGGAGTTATGAGGACTTCCTGTTTCACCAATAGGTGGCGCTATAAGTATGACGCAATACTGACACATAGATGTGTTCAGGACAGAACCGTCATGAAGCGTGAGATATATCGGACAAATCGGATAATGTATGGAGGAGTTATGAGGACTTCCTGTTTCACCAATAGGTGGCGCTATAAGTATGATGCAATACTGACACATAGATGTGTTCAGGACAGAACCGTCATGAAGCGTGAGATATATCGGACAAATTGGATAATGTATGGAGGAGTTATGAGGACTTCGTGTTTTATGGCGAAATGTCAAACTTTGGCGGGGCGCCACGGCAAGGGTGTTTGGTGAAAACTCAATTTTTTTGATAACTTTTGATCACAAAGGTCTTAAGATGAAGCTGACCCGATATGAAGTTGATCGGATGAAATCTGTAGGAGGAGTTCGTCGAAGTACGAGGCATGGAAATGGTCAAAACAAGGACAAAATGGCACATTAAAAGCAAAATGGCGGCCTTCCTGTTGCATGTTGGGTATAGCTCCAAGAGACATTTTAGTGCGTCTCGATGAACTACATATGCCCTCCGAATTTCGTTCGCCTACATCAAACTGAAAGGTGGGGCTCGCCATTTTAAATTTTCCAGGGGGCGCTCTTGAGCCGTTTTGCCACGCCCATTTTCGTCACCCATGAATTATCAAATTTTTCACCGGGACTGACGTATCTGCAAAGTTTCATCCGTTTTCATCGATGTTCAGGCCGCCTAAAAGGCATTTGTTTGGAGTAAAGAAGGAGAAGGAGAAGGAGAAGGAGAAGGAGAAGAATAATAACTAGTGCTGCGAGCAGCAGTGAGCGGGCCCTCGCACCCCACGCGTGTCGGGGTGCTGCGCCGTTAAAGGCTGTGCTATTTCGGTGTGCAGTACTGAGAGAAACTTCCTGTCACCAGTAGGTGGCGCTCTAGGCGTGACTCAATACCGAAGCATAAATGTGTTCAGGACGGTACCTTGATGAAGCGTGAGAAATGTTGAGTAAATCGGATAACGTATGTAGGAGTTATGAGGACTTCCTGTTTCACCAGTAGGTGGCGCTGTAAGTGTGACTCAATACCGACACATAGATGGGTTCAGAAGGCCACCTTCATGAAGCGTCAGCAATTTGGTGCAAATCGGATGATGTATGCAGGAGTTATGAGGACTTCCTGTTTCACCAATAGGTGGCGCTATTCGTATGACGCAATACTGACACATAGATGTGTTCAGGACAGAACCGTCATGAAGCGTGAGCTATATCGGACAAATTGGATAATGTATGGAGGAGTTATGAGGACTTCCTGTTTCACCAATAGGTGGCGCTATAAGTATGACGCAATACTGACACATAGATGTGTTCAGGACAGAACCGTCATGAAGCGTGAGATATATCAGACAAATTGGATAATGTATGGAGGAGTTATGAGGACTTCCTGTTTCACCAATAGGTGGCGCTATAAGTATGATGCAATACTGACACATAGATGTGTTCAGGACAGAACCGTCATGAAGCGTGAGATATATCGGACAAATTGGATAATGTATGGAGGAGTTATGAGGACTTCCTGTTTAACCAATAGGTGGCGCTATAAGTATAACGCAATACTGATACATAGATGTGTTCAAGACAGAACCGTCATGAAGCGTGAGATATATCAGACAAATTGGATAATGTATGTAGTAGTTATGAGGACTTCCTGTTTCACCAATAGGTGGCACTATAAGTATGAAGCAATACTAACACATAGATGTGTTCAGGACAGAACCGTCATATTGCGTGAGATATATCGGACGAATTGGATAATGTATGGAGGAGTTATGAGGACTTCCTGTTTCACCAATAGGTGGCGCTATAAGTATGACGCAATACTGACACATAGATGTGTTCAGGACAGAACCGTCATGAAGCGTGAGATATATCAGACAAATTGGATAATGTATGGAGGAGTTATGAGGACTTCCTGTTTCACCAATAGGTGGCGCTATAAGTATGATGCAATACTGACACATAGATGTGTTCAGGACAGAACCGTCATGAAGCGTGAGATATATCGGACAAATTGGATAATGTATGGAGGAGTTATGAGGACTTCCTGTTTAACCAATAGGTGGCGCTATAAGTATGACGCAATACTGACACATAGATGTGTTCAGGACAGAACCGTCATGAAGCGTGAGATATATCGGACGAATCGGATAATGTATGGAGGAGTTATGAGGACTTCCTGTTTCACCAATAGGTGGCGCTATAAGTATGATGCAATACTGACACATAGATGTGTTCAGGACAGAACCGTCATGAAGCGTGAGATATATCGGACAAATTGGATAATGTATGGAGGAGTTATGAGTACTTCCTGTTTCACCAATAGGTGGCGCTATAAGTATGACGCAATACTGACACATAGATGTGTTCAGGACAGAACCGTCATGAAGCGTGAGATATATCGGACAAATTGGATAATGTATGGAGGAGTTATGAGGACTTCCTGTTTCACCAATAGGTGGCGCTATAAGTATGACGCAATACTGACACATAGATGTGTTCAGGACAGAACCGTCATGAAGCGTGAGATATATCAGACAAATTGGATAATGTATGGAGGAGTTATGAGGACTTCCTGTTTCACCAATAGGTGGCGCTATAAGTATGACGCAATACTGACACATAGATGTGTTCAGGACAGAACCGTCATGAAGCGTGAGATATATCGGACAAATTGGATAATGTATGGAGGAGTTATGAGGACTTCGTGTTTTATGGCGAAATGTCAAACTTTGGCGGGGCGCCACGGCAAGGGTGTTTGGTGAAAACTCAATTTTTTTGATAACTTTTGATCACAAAGGTCTTAAGATGAAGCTGACCCGATATGAAGTTGATCGGATGAAATCTGTAGGAGGAGTTCGTCGAAGTACGAGGCATGGAAATGGTCAAAACAAGGACAAAATGGCACATTAAAAGCAAAATGGCGGCCTTCCTGTTGCATGTTGGGTATAGCTCCAAGAGACATTTTAGTGCGTCTCGATGAACTACATATGCCCTCCGAATTTCGTTCGCCTACATCAAACTGAAAGGTGGGGCTCGCCATTTTAAATTTTCCAGGGGGCGCTCTTGAGCCGTTTTGCCACGCCCATTTTCGTCACCCATGAATTATCAAATTTTTCACCGGGACTGACGTATCTGCAAAGTTTCATCCGTTTTCATCGATGTTCAGGCCGCCTAAAAGGCATTTGTTTGGAGTAAAGAAGGAGAAGGAGAAGGAGAAGGAGAAGGAGAAGGAGAAGAATAATAACTAGTGCTGCGAGCAGCAGTGAGCGGGCCCTCGCACCCCACGCGTGTCGGGGTGCTGCGCCGTTAAAGGCTGTGCTATTTCGGTGTGCAGTACTGAGAGAAACTTCCTGTCACCAGTAGGTGGCGCTCTAGGCGTGACTCAATACCGAAGCATAAATGTGTTCAGGACGGTACCTTGATGAAGCGTGAGAAATGTTGAGTAAATCGGATAACGTATGTAGGAGTTATGAGGACTTCCTGTTTCACCAGTAGGTGGCGCTGTAAGTGTGACTCAATACCGACACATAGATGGGTTCAGAAGGCCACCTTCATGAAGCGTCAGCAATTTGGTGCAAATCGGATGATGTATGCAGGAGTTATGAGGACTTCCTGTTTCACCAATAGGTGGCGCTATTCGTATGACGCAATACTGACACATAGATGTGTTCAGGACAGAACCGTCATGAAGCGTGAGCTATATCGGACAAATTGGATAATGTATGGGGGAGTTATGAGGACTTCCTGTTTCACCAATAGGTGGCGCTATAAGTATGACGCAATACTGACACATAGATGTGTTCAGGACAGAACCGTCATGAAGCGTGAGATATATCAGACAAATTGGATAATGTATGGAGGAGTTATGAGGACTTCCTGTTTCACCAATAGGTGGCGCTATAAGTATGATGCAATACTGACACATAGATGTGTTCAGGACAGAACCGTCATGAAGCGTGAGATATATCGGACAAATTGGATAATGTATGGAGGAGTTATGAGGACTTCCTGTTTAACCAATAGGTGGCGCTATAAGTATAACGCAATACTGATACATAGATGTGTTCAAGACAGAACCGTCATGAAGCGTGAGATATATCAGACAAATTGGATAATGTATGTAGTAGTTATGAGGACTTCCTGTTTCACCAATAGGTGGCGCTATAAGTATGAAGCAATACTGACACATAGATGTGTTCAGGACAGAACCGTCATATTGCGTGAGATATATCGGACGAATTGGATAATGTATGGAGGAGTTATGAGGACTTCCTGTTTCACCAATAGGTGGCGCTATAAGTATGACGCAATACTGACACATAGATGTGTTCAGGACAGAACCGTCATGAAGCGTGAGATATATCAGACAAATTGGATAATGTATGGAGGAGTTATGAGGACTTCCTGTTTCACCAATAGGTGGCGCTATAAGTATGATGCAATACTGACACATAGATGTGTTCAGGACAGAACCGTCATGAAGCGTGAGATATATCGGACAAATTGGATAATGTATGGAGGAGTTATGAGGACTTCCTGTTTAACCAATAGGTGGCGCTATAAGTATGACGCAATACTGACACATAGATGTGTTCAGGACAGAACCGTCATGAAGCGTGAGATATATCGGACGAATCGGATAATGTATGGAGGAGTTATGAGGACTTCCTGTTTCACCAATAGGTGGCGCTATAAGTATGATGCAATACTGACACATAGATGTGTTCAGGACAGAACCGTCATGAAGCGTGAGATATATCGGACAAATTGGATAATGTATGGAGGAGTTATGAGTACTTCCTGTTTCACCAATAGGTGGCGCTATAAGTATGACGCAATACTGACACATAGATGTGTTCAGGACAGAACCGTCATGAAGCGTGAGATATATCGGACAAATTGGATAATGTATGGAGGAGTTATGAGGACTTCCTGTTTCACCAATAGGTGGCGCTATAAGTATGACGCAATACTGACACATAGATGTGTTCAGGACAGAACCGTCATGAAGCGTGAGATATATCAGACAAATTGGATAATGTATGGAGGAGTTATGAGGACTTCCTGTTTCACCAATAGGTGGCGCTATAAGTATGACGCAATACTGACACATAGATGTGTTCAGGACAGAACCGTCATGAAGCGTGAGATATATCGGACAAATTGGATAATGTATGGAGGAGTTATGAGGACTTCCTGTTTCACCAATAGGTGGCGCTATAAGTATGACGCAATACTGACACATAGATGTGTTCAGGACAGAACCGTCATGAAGCGTGAGATATATCGGACAAATTGGATAATGTATGGAGGAGTTATGAGGACTTCCTGTTTCACCAATAGGTGGCGCTATAAGTATGACGCAATACTGACACATAGATGTGTTCAGGACAGAACCGTCATGAAGCGTGAGATATATCGGACAAATTGGATAATGTATGGAGGAGTTATGAGGACTTCGTGTTTTATGGCGAAATGTCAAACTTTGGCAGGGCGCCACGGCAAGGGTGTTTGGTGAAAACTCAATTTTTTTGATAACTTTTGATCACAAAGGTCTTAAGATGAAGCTGACCCGATATGAAGTTGATCGGATGAAATCTGTAGGAGGAGTTCGTCGAAGTACGAGGCATGGAAATGGTCAAAACAAGGACAAAATGGCACATTAAGAGCAAAATGGCGGACTTCCTGTTGCATGTTGGGTATAGCTCCAAGAGACATTTAAGTGTGGCTCGATGAAATACATATGCCCACCGAATTTCGTTAGCCTACATCAAACTGAAAGGTGGGGCTCGCCATTTTAAACTTTCCAGGGGGCGCTCTTGAGCCGTTTTGCCACGCCCATTTCCGTCACCCATGAATTATCAAATTTTTCACCGGGACTGACGTATCTGCAAAGTTTCATCCGTTTTCATCGATGTTCAGGCCGCCTAAAAGGCATTTGTTTGGAGTAAAGGAGAAGAAGGAGAATAATAATCCTTCGAGTTTCAATAGGGCCTCGCACCGCCAGTGCTCGGGCCCTAACTAGTGCTGCGAGCAGCAGTGAGCGGGCCCTCGCACCCCACGCGTGTCGGGGTGCTGCTCCGTTAAAGGCTGTGCTATTGCGGTGTGCAGTACTGAGAGAAACTTCCTGTCACCAGTAGGTGGCCCTCTAGGCGTGACTCAATACCGAAGCATAGATGTGTTCAGGACGGTACCTTGATGAAGCGTGAGAAATGTTGAGTAAATCGGATAACGTATGTAGGAGTTATGAGGACTTCCTGTTTCACCAGTAGGTGGCGCTGTCAGTGTGACTCAATACCGACACATAGATGGGTTCAGAAGGCCACCTTCATGAAGCGTCAGCAATTTGGTGCAAATCGGATGATGTATGCAGGAGTTATGAGGACTTCCTGTTTCACCAATAGGTGGCGCTATACGTATGACGCAATACTGACACATAGATGTGTTCAGGACAGAACCGTCATGAAGCGTGAGCTATATCGGACAAATTGGATAATAAATGGAGGAGTTATGAGGACTTCCTGTTTCACCAATAGGTGGCGCTATAAGTATGACGCAATACTGACACATAGATGTGTTCAGGAGAGAACCGTCATGAAGCGTGAGATAAATCGGACAAATCGGATAATGTATGGAGGAGTTATGAGGACTTCCTGTTTCACCAATAGGTGGCGCTATAAGTATGACGCAATACTGACACATAGATGTGTTCAGGACAGAACCTTCATGAAGCGTGAGATATATCGGACGAATTGGATAATGTATGGAGGAGTTATGAGGACTTCCTGTTTCACCAATAGGTGGCGCTATAAGTATGATGCAATACTGACACATAGATGTGTTCAGGACAGAACCGTCATGAAGCGTGAGATATATCGGACAAATCGGATAATGTATGGAGGAGTTATGAGGACATCGTGTTTTATGGCAAAATGTCAAACTTTGGCGGGGCGCCACGGCAAGGGTGTTTGGTGAAAACTCAATTTTTTTGATAACTTTTGATCACAAAGGCCTTAAGATGAAGCTGACCCGATATGAAGTTGATCGGATGAAATCTGTAGGAGGAGTTCGTTGAAGTACGAGGCATGGAAATGGTAAAAACAAGGGAAAATGGCACATTAAAAGCAAAATGGCGACCTTTCTGTTGCATGTTGGGTATAGCTCCAAGAGACATTTTAGTGTGGCTCGATGAAATACATATGCCCACCGAATTTCGTTCGCCTACATCAAACTGAAAGGTGGGGCTCGCCATTTTAAACTTTCCAGGGGGCGCTCTTGAGCCGTTTTGCCACGCCCATTTCCGTCACCCATGAATTATCAAATTTTTCACCGGGACTGACGTATCTGCAAAGTTTCATCCGTTTTCATCGATGTTCAGGCCGCCTAAAAGGCATTTGTTTGGAGTAAAGAAGAATAATAATAATAATAATAATAATCCTTCGAAATTCAATAGGGCCTCGCACCGCCAGTGCTCGGGCCCTAACTAGGGCTGTGAGCAGCAGTGAGCGGGCCCTCGCACCCCACGCGTGTCGGGGTGTGGCGCCGTTAAAGGGTGTGCTATTTCGGTGTGCAGTACTGAGAGAAACTTCCTGTCACTAGTAGGTGGCGCTCTAAGCGTGACTCAATACCGAAGCATAGATGTGTTCAGGACGGTACCTTGATGAAGCGTGAGACATGTTGAGTAAATGGAATAACGTATGTAGGAGTTATGAGGACTTCCTGCTTGACCTGTAGGCGGCGCTGTAAGTGTGACTCAATACCGATGCAAAGATGTGTTCAGAAGGTGACCTTCACGAATCGTCAGCAATTTGGTGCAAATCGGATGATGTATGCAGGAGTTATGAGGACTTCCTGTTTCACCAATAGGTGGTGCTATAAGTATGACACAATACGGACACATAGATCTGTTCAGGACCGAACCGTCATGAAGCGTGAGATATATCGGAAAAATTGGATAATGTATGTAGTAGTTATGAGGACTTCCTGTTTCACCAATAGGTGGCGCTATAAGTATGACGCAATACTGACACATAGATGTGTTCAGGACAGAACCTTCATGAAGCGTGAGATATATCGGACGAATTGGATAATGTATGTAGGAGTTATGAGGACTTCCTGTTTCACCAATAGGTGGCGCTATAAGTATGACGCAATACTGACACATAGATGTGTTCAGGACAGAACCTTCATGAAGCGTGAGATATATCGGACGAATTGGATAATGTATGTAGGAGTTATGAGGACTTCCTGTTTCACCAATAGGTGGCGCTATAAGTATGACGCAATACTGACACATAGATGTGTTCAGGACAGAACCTTCATGAAGCTTGAGATATATCGGACGAATTGGATAATGTATGTAGGAGTTATGAGGACTTCCTGTTTCACCAATAGGTGGCGCTATAAGTATGATGCAATACTGACACATAGATGTGTTCAGGACAGAACCGTCATGAAGCGTGAGATATATCGGATGAATCGGATAATGTATGGAGGAGTTATGAGGACTTCCTGTTTCACCAATAGGTGGCGCTATAAGTATGACGCAATACTGACACATAGTTGTGTTCAGGACAGAACCTTCATGAAGCGTGAGCTATATCGGACAAATTGGATAATGTATGGAGGAGTTATGAGGACTTCCTGTTTCACCAATAGGTGGCGCTATAAGTATGACGCAATACTGAAACATAGATGTGTTCAGGACAGAACCGTCATGAAGCGTGAGATATATCGGACAAATTGGATAATGTATGGAGGAGTTATGAGGACTTCCTGTTTCACCAATAGGTGGCGCTATAAGTATGACGCAATACTGACACATAGATGTGTTCAGGACAGAACCGTCATGAAGCGTGAGATATATCGGACAAATTGGATAATGTATGGAGGAGTTATGAGGACTTCCTGTTTCACCAATAGGTGGCGCTATAAGTATGACGCAATACTGACACATAGATGTGTTCAGGACAGAACCGTCATGAAGCGTGAGATATATCGGACTAATCGGATAATGTATGGAGGAGTTATGAGGACTTCCTGTTTCACCAATAGGTGGCGCTATAAGTATGATGCAATACTGACACATAGATGTGTTCAGGACAGAACCGTCATGAAGCGTGAGATATATCGGACGAATTGGATAATGTATGTAGGAGTTATGAGTACTTCCTGTTTCACCAGTAGGTGGCGCTGTAAGTGTGACTCAATACCGACACATAGATGGGTTCAGAAGGCCACCTTCATGAAGCGTCAGCAATTTGGTGCAAATCGGATGATGTATGCAGGAGTTATGAGGACTTCCTGTTTCACCGATAGGTGGCGCTATAAGTATGACGCAATACTGACACATAGATGTGTTCAGGACAGAACCGTCATGAAGCGTGAGATATATCGGACAAATTGGATAATGTATGGAGGAGTTATGAGGACTTCCTGTTTCACCAATAGGTGGCGCTATAAGTATGACGCAATACTGACACATAGATGTGTTCAGGACAGAACCGTCATGAAGCGTGAGATATATCGGACAAATTGGATAATGTATGGAGGAGTTATGAGGACTTCCTGTTTCACCAATAGGTGGCGCTATAAGTATGACGCAATACTGACACATAGATGTGTTCAGGACAGAACCGTCATGAAGCGTGAGATATATCGAACAAATTGGATAATGTATGGAGGAGTTATGAGGACTTCCTGTTTCACCAATAGGTGGCGCTATAAGTATGACGCAATACTGACACATAGATGTGTTCAGGACAGAACCGTCATGAAGCGTGAGATATATCGGACAAATTGGATAATGTATGGAGGAGTTATGAGTACTTCCTGTTTCACCAATAGGTGGCGCTATAAGTATGACGCAATACTGACACATAGATGTGTTCAGGACAGAACCGTCATGAAGCGTGAGATATATCGGACAAATTGGATAATGTATGGAGGAGTTATGAGGACTTCCTGTTTCACCAATAGGTGGCGCTATAAGTATGACGCAATACTGACACATAGATGTGTTCAGGACAGAACCGTCATGAAGCGTGAGATATATCGGACAAATTGGATAATGTATGGAGGAGTTATGAGGACTTCCTGTTTCACCAATAGGTGGCGCTATAAGTATGACGCAATACTGACACATAGATGTGTTCAGGACAGAACCGTCATGAAGCGTGAGATATATCGGACAAATTGGATAATGTATGGAGGAGTTATGAGGACTTCCTGTTTCACCAATAGGTGGCGCTATAAGTATGACGCAATACTGACACATAGATGTGTTCAGGACAGAACCGTCATGAAGCGTGAGATATATCGGACAAATTGGATAATGTATGGAGGAGTTATGAGTACTTCCTGTTTCACCAATAGGTGGCGCTATAAGTATGACGCAATACTGACACATAGATGTGTTCAGGACAGAACCGTCATGAAGCGTGAGATATATCGGACAAATTGGATAATGTATGGAGGAGTTATGAGGACTTCGTGTTTTATGGCGAAATGTCAAACTTTGGCAGGGCGCCACGGCAAGGGTGTTTGGTGAAAACTCAATTTTTTTGATAACTTTTGATCACAAAGGTCTTAAGATGAAGCTGACCCGATATGAAGTTGATCGGATGAAATCTGTAGGAGGAGTTCGTCGAAGTACGAGGCATGGAAATGGTCAAAACAAGGACAAAATGGCACATTAAGAGCAAAATGGCGGACTTCCTGTTGCATGTTGGGTATAGCTCCAAGAGACATTTAAGTGTGGCTCGATGAAATACATATGCCCACCGAATTTCGTTAGCCTACATCAAACTGAAAGGTGGGGCTCGCCATTTTAAACTTTCCAGGGGGCGCTCTTGAGCCGTTTTGCCACGCCCATTTCCGTCACCCATGAATTATCAAATTTTTCACCGGGACTGACGTATCTGCAAAGTTTCATCCGTTTTCATCGATGTTCAGGCCGCCTAAAAGGCATTTGTTTGGAGTAAAGGAGAAGGAGAAGAATAATAATAATAATCCTTCGAGTTTCAATAGGGCCTCGCACCGCCAGTGCTCGGGCCCTAATTAAAGCTGCAAGCAGCGTTGTGGGGGCCAAGCTGACAACGCAAAAGAGGAAGCAAATATGACTGATGTTTTGAAGGCTTTAGAGATATGTTTGTCGGACTGCAACTACACTGCAGACTTGGTAAACACACCAAACGTTATAACCACTGTAAACTTCAACCACTGCAAACTATGAAAATCATTCAGCTCAATAAAACAAGAAAAGTAGGCTGGTCTAATACTCAACACTCGTGGGCAGCGGATGAGAGCTAAAGTCTTTCCCACACCCGTGTGGCCAGCCCGTTCGTGGAAATTCTGCCACACCTTCTCTTTCAAGGCTGTAGGGAGGACCAGCTGAAAGATGGAGTTTGCGGTGTTGGGGTCCCTCACACACTGATGCAAGACTCCCTCCCTCAGAGTCAGCCTCTATCTCTCCTTGAGGATCTGCCGAGTGTCACGTTGCAGGGCGATCCTTTCTGTTGCACTGGGCGGTTTCCCTGTCTGCAAGGATAACAGCATGTGGCGAATCATGTCATCTTTTTTGCTGGGCGTCCTTCCATTCTCCAGGGGGTTCGGCCCAGCTGCACTTCTTCTAGGTCAACTTGGACAGGAGAGTTAAGCATTTCTGGGCATGGGTTTTCCACCCCGGTGAGAAAAGTCTTCAGGGCCAGGATCTCCTCCTCTTCACCATCCTCTCCTCCATCCACAGGTACACGAGATAGGGCATCAGCATTAACATTGGTTTTGTCAGGCTGGAACTTGATGTTGAAGTGGTAGTTGTAGAGTCTGGCTGCCCACTGTTGCTCCAAGCTTCTCAGGTTCACCTCCTGTAAGTTTGCGAGAATGTTGTTGTCAGTGAACACTACAAAATGGGAGCCTAGAGTGGAATTTCTTGCTGCACCAGCGAAAGACGGCCTACCTTCTGATAGCAATGAAGGTAAACAGGAGTCTGGCCAGTGTTCTTCACTTCTTCACTTGCACCTTCCCATTCAGACAAACTAGACTCCATTGAATCTTCAAAACCTTCCCCTACTCCACAGAAGTCTACACCCACTCACTGCATTTCCTTTACCCACTTTGACTATTTGTACACGGCCATGAACATGGCAAACAATACGCAACCAAGTTCCGTCTGCTGCATTTTACACAAGAGGAGCGCATTACTGTACTATATGTGATTGTCTGTACTGTATGTGCTTGTGTCTATGTAATTGTGTCTATTGTATGTTATGTTCTCTGCTGTACTGTATGTCTGTGATTGTCTACTGTATGTGCTTCCGTCTGATTTTCTCTACTGTATGCAATTGTCTATGTGATTATCTTTACTGTATGAGCTTGTCTATGTGATTGTCTCTACTGTATGTGCTTGTCTGGATAATCGTCTCTACAACAAAACCCATGAATATGATGTACCGTACTGTAAGATGCCTCCCCCACATGGCAAACATTTGTAATACACACATATTACTTACTCTAAACAATAGGCACACGAGTCCCTGGTCTGTGAGCCAAATTTCACAACTTTTAACTGGCAGGCGCGACCGACAATGATTATGTTGTCTGCCATTGACTTCCACAGCAGCATAATTACAATAATTATAAGAATGCACTTTGGATGAACGGGAATCGAACCCTGAACTCGCTGCTTGCGAGACTGACGCGCTACCCGCTATGCCACGACGGATCTTACAAAGTGCGTCGCAGATTTGAGTGGATAATGTCAGCTTCTGCTTCCTCTTGGTAGAGTGAGTCCTGAGCACTTAATGAATGTCACCTGGTAGGGTTGCTTCCTCTCGGTAGAGTGAGAGGGGGGGGTGTCTTTGTTTAAATTGGCACACAGCGAAAAGTATACATAGCATAGCTCAACTATTTACTTCTTCAGAATCCAGACAATCACGCGAACATTTCCATGTATAAAATGTCCTTCGGTCTTCAGAAGTGTAGGAGAGGTGAAGAGTTAGAAACAGTTAGAGATTCTAGAGCGAAGAGAGATTTTCTAGAGTGTGGCTCCATTGATTTCAATGGAGGGGGGGGGGTCATTATTCGAACTGTCACAGAGTGAAAAATATACATCGAAGAGCTTAGCCTTTTTGATTTTATGAATCCCAAGAGTCGTGTGAACGTTTTGATATATAAAATGTGTATGAGCTGTGAGAATTGGAAGAGGGATGGCAGTTTAGAAAATGTGTGACTTTTTCCAAAATGCGCCTTTCAGCACTCTGAAACTGGGGAAATTGTGCAGAAGACAAAAAGTGTTCCTTTCATTCTGCAATCAAACAAATGAAGTAATAATGACACCATGGGGTGTTTTGAACTCAGCATGAGCCAGGGAATCCATTGTTACCATAATTTTGAAGATTGGACATACAGTTCAAAAGTTACTGGCATAAACGCAACTCCAACTTTGACACGCTGGTGGCGCTAGAGTGCACGAGATGTCAACATGAGGCTTGGTGACAGATGTCATGGGTATGTCCCGAATGAGTGTGCCAAATGTGGTTTTGATAGATTAAAACATTACTGAGATATGACCCCAGTTCCTGTTTTGCAACTTTTCTGCCAATTTTGATTGGCTGTCACATGCGAACACAATGGATAATCAAAAATCCCTGTACATCCTTTGTAGACATTGGTGTATAGATGACATCCACCGATGTTCATGCAAATTGGTGAAAGTTCCTAGGAGGAGATACATTTTAAGGGTTTTGCACATCATTCAAAATGGCGGAGAAGCCAAGATGGCCACAATGACGTCATAGAGTGCGTTGAATCCGGCTTGAGCCAAGGAATTGAAGGACACCTGAAGTTTGAAAATTGGACTTGCTGAAGAAAAGCTGCATGCATAAATGCACCTCCAACTTTGACACGTTGGTGGCGCTAGAGAGGGTGAGGTGTGGACATGAGACTTGGTGAGGAGGGTCAGGGCACTGTCCCGAATGAGTGTGCCATTTTTCATAACTTTCTACCATAAGCTTCTATGGGCTGCCATAGACTACAATGGCAGAGGAATAAAGAAGAAAGAGAAACGGTACAAACTTAATGGGTGCCTGCGCAGCTGCGCTGCTTGGCCCCCAATAATCCTTCGAGTTTCAATAGGGCCTCGCACCGCCAGTGCTCGGGCCCTAACTAGTGCTGCGAGCAGCAGTGAGCGGGCCCTCGCACCCCACGCGGGTCGGGGTGTGGTGCCGTTAAAGGGTGTGCTATTTCGGTGTCCAGTACTGACAGAAACTTCCTGTCACCAGTAGGTGGCGCTCTAAGCGTGACTCAATACCGACGCATAGATGTGTTCAGGACAGTACCTTGATGAAGCGTGAGAAATGTTGTGTAAATCGGACAAAGTATGTAGGAGTTATGAGGACTTCCTGTAAGCAGTAGGTGGCGCTGTAGGTATGACGCAATACTGACCTACAGATGTGTTCAAGATGCGACCTTCATCAAGCATGAGCAATTTGGAGTAAATCGGATAATGTATGTAGGAGTTATGAGTACTTCCTGTTTCACCAGTAGGTGGCGCTGTAAGTGTAACTCAATACCGACGCATAGATGTGTTCAGAAGGTGACCTTCATGAAGCGTCAGCAATTTGGTGCAAATCGGATGATGTATGCAGGAGTTATGAGGACTTCCTGTTTCACCACTAGGTGGCGCTATAAGTATGACGCAATACTGACACAAAGATGTGTTCAGGACAGAACCGTCATGAAGCGTGAGATATATCGGACAAATTGGATAATGTATGTAGGAGTTATGAGGACTTCCTGTTTCACCAATAGGTGGCGCTATAAGTATGATGCAATACTGACACAAAGATGTGTTCAGGACAGAACCGTCATGAAGCGTGAGATATATCGGACAAATTGGATAATGTATGTAGGAGTTATGAGGACTTCCTGTTTCACCAATAGGTGGCGCTATAAGTATGACGCAATACTGACACATAGATGTGTTCAGGACAGAACCGTCATGAAGCGTGAGATATATCGGACAAATTGGATAATGTATGTAGGAGTTATGAGGACTTCCTGTTTCACCAATAGGTGGCGCTATAAGTATGACGCAATACTGACACATAGATGTGTTCAGGACAGAACCTTCATGAAGCGTGAGATATATCGGACAAATCGGATAATGTATGGAGGAGTTATGAGGACTTCCTGTTTTACCAATAGGTGACGCTATAAGTATGACGCAATACTGACACATAGATGTGTTCAGAACAGAACCTTCATGAAGCGTGAGATATATCGGACGAATTGGATAATGTATGGAGGAGTTATGAGGACTTCCTGTTTCACAAATAGGTGGCGCTATAAGTATGACGCAATACTGACACATAGATGTGTTCAGGACAGAACCGTCATGAAGCGTGAGATATATCGGACAAATTGGATAATGTATGGAGGAGTTATGAGGACTTCCTATTTCACCAATAGGTGGCGCTATAAGTATGACGCAATACTGACACATAGATGTGTTCAGGACAGAACCGTCATGAAGCGTGAGATATATCGGACAAATCCGATGATGTATGCAGGAGTTATGAGGACTTTCTGTTTCACCAATAGGTGGCGCTATAAGTATGACGCAATACTGACACATAGATGTGTTCAGGACAGAACCGTCATGAAGCGTGAGATATATCGGACAAATCGGATAATGTATGGAGGAGTTATGAGGACTTCGTGTTTTATGGCGAAATGTCAAACTTTGGTGGGGCGCCACGGCAAGGGTGTTTGGTGAAAACTCAATTTTTTTGATAACTTTTGATCACAAAGGTCTAAAGATGAAGCTGACCGAATATCAAGTTGATCGGATGAAATCTGGAGGAGGAGTTCGTCGAAGTACGAGGCATGGAAATGGTCAAAACAAGGACAAAATGGCACATTAAAAGCAAAATGGCTGACTTCCTGTTCGATGTTGGGTATAGGTCCAAGAGACATTTTAGTGTGTCTTGATGAACTACTTATGCCCACCGATTTTCGTTCGCCTACATCAAACTGAAAGGTGGGGCTCGCCATTTTAATTTTTCCAGGGGGCGCTCTTGAGCCGTTTTGCCACGCCCATTTCGGTCACCCATGAATTATCAAATTTTTCACCGGGACTGACGTATCTGCAAAGTTTCATCCGTTTTCATCGATGTTTAGGCCGCCAAAAAGGCATTTGTTTTGGAAGAAGAATAATAATCCTTCGAAATACAATAGGGCCTCGCACCGCCAGTGCTCGGGCCCTAACTAGTGCTGCGAGCAGCAGTGAGCGGGCCCTCGCACCCCACGCGGGTCGGGGTGTGGCGCCGTTAAAGGGTGTGCTATTTCGGTGTCCAGTACTGACAGAAACTTCCTGTCACCAGTAGGTGGCGCTCTAAGCGTGACTCAATACCGACGCATAGATGTGTTCAGGACAGTACCTTGATGAAGTGTGAGAAATGTTGTGTAAATCGGACAAAGTATGTAGGAGTTATGAGGACTTCCTGTAAGCAGTAGGTGGCGCTGTAAGTATGACGCAATACTGACCTACAGATGTGTTCAAGATGCGACCTTCATCAAGCATGAGCAATTTGGAGTAAATCGGATAATGTATGTAGGAGTTATGAGTACTTCCTGTTTCACCAGTAGGTGGCGCTGTAAGTGTTACTCAATACCGACGCATAGATGTGTTCAGAAGGTGACCTTCATGAAGCATCAGCAATTTGGTGCAAATCGGATGATGTATGCAGGAGTTATGAGGACTTCCTGTTTCACCAATAGGTGGCGCTATAAGTATGACGCAATACTGACACATAGATGTGTTCAGGACAGAACCGTCATGAAGCGTGAGATAAATCGGACAAATCGGATAATGTATGGAGGAGTTATGAGGACTTCCTGTTTCACCAATAGGTGGCGCTATAAGTATGATGCAATACTGACACATAGATGTGTTCAGGACAGAACCGTCATGAAGCGTGAGATATATCGGACAAATCCGATAATGTATGGAGGAGTTATGGGGACTTCCTGTTTCACCAATAGGTGGCGCTATACGTATGACGCAATACTGACACATAGATGTGTTCAGGACAGAACCGTCATGAAGCGTGAGCTATATCGGACAAATTGGATAATGTATGGAGGAGTTATGAGGACTTCCTGTTTCACCAATAGGTGGCGCTATAAGTATGACGCAATACTGACACATAGATGTGTTCAGGACAGAACCGTCATGAAGCGTGAGATATATCGGACAAATCGGATAATGTATGGAGAAGTTATGAGGACATCGTGTTTTATGGCGAAATGTCAAACTTTGGCGGGGCGCCACGGCAAGGGTGTTTGGTGAAAACTCAATTTTCTTGATAACTTTTGATCACAAAGGGCTTAAGATGAAGCTGACCGAGTATGAAGTTGATCGGATGAAATCTGTAGGAGGAGTTCGTTGAAATACGAGGCATGGAAATGGTCAAAACAAGGACAAAATGGCACATTAAAAGCAAAATGGCGGCCTTCCTGTTGCATGTTGGGTACAGCTCTAAGAGACATTTTAGTGTGGCTCGATGAAATACATATGCCCTCCGAATTTCGTTCGCCTACATCAAACTGAAAGGTGGGGCTCGCCATTTTAAATTTTCCAGGGGGCGCTCTTGAGCCGTTTTGCCACGCCCATTTCCGTCACCCATGAATTATCAAATTTTTCACCGGGACTGACGTATCTGCAAAGTTTCATCCGTTTTCATCGATGTTTAGGCCGCCAAAAAGGCATTTGTTTTGGAAGAAGAAGGAGGAGAATAATCCTTCGAAATACAATAGGGCCTCGCACCGCCAGTGCTCGGGCCCTAACTAGTGCTGCGAGCAGCAGTGAGCGGGCCCTCGCACCCCACGCGTGTCGGGGTGCTGCGCCGTTAAAGGGTGTGCTATTTCGGTGTGCAGTACTGCGAGAAACTTCCTGTCACCAGTAGGTGGCGCTCTCGGCGTGACTCAATACCGAAGCATAGATGTGTTCAGGACGGTACCTTGATGAAGCGTGAGAAATGTTGAGTAAATCGGATAACGTATGTAGGAGTTATGAGGACTTCCTGTTTCACCAGTAGGTGGCACTTTAAGTTTGACTCAATACTGACACATAGATGCGTTCATAAGGTGACCTTCATGAAGCGTCAGCAATTTGGTGCAAATCGGATGATGTATGCAGGAGTTATGAGCACTTCCTGTTTCACCAATAGGTGGCGCTATAAGCATGACGCAATACTGACAGATAGATGTGTTCAGGACAGAACCGTCATGAAGCGTGAGATATATCGGACAAATCGGATAATGTATGGAGGAGTTTGAGGACTTCGTGTTTTATGGCGAAATGTCAAACTTTGGCGGGGCGCCACGGGAAGGGTGTATAGTGAAAACTCAATTTTTTGAGTTATCTTTTGATAACTTTTGATCACAAAGGTCTTAAGATGAAGCTGACCGAATATGAAGTTGATCGGATGAAATCTGTAGGAGGAGTTCGTTGAAGTACGAGACATGGAAATGGTAAAAACAAGGACAAAATGTCACATTAAAAGCAAAATGGCTGACTTCCTGTCGGATGTTGGGTATAGGTCAAAGAGACATTTTAGTGTGTCTCGATGAACTACATATGCCCACCGAATTTCGTTCGCCTACATCAAACTGAAAGGTGGGGCTCGCCATTTTAAATTTTCCAGGGGGCGCTCTTGAGCCGTTTTGCCACGCCCATTTCAGTCACCCATGAATTATCACATTTTTCACCGGTACTGACGTATCTTCAAAGTTTCATCCGTTTTCATCGATGTTTAGGCCGCCAAAAAGGCATTTGTTTTGGAAGAAGGAGAAGGAGAAGGAGAAGGGTGAATAATAACTAGGGCTGCGAGCAGCATTGAGCGGGCCCTCGCACCCCACGCGGGTCGGGGTGTGGCGCCGTTAAAGGGTGTGCTATTTCGGTGTCCAGTACTGACAGAAACTTCCTGTCACCAGTAGGTGGCGCTCTAAGCGTGACTCAATACCGAGGCATAGATGTGTTCAGGACAGTACCTTGATGAAGCGTAATAAATGTTGTGTAAATCGGACAAAGTATGTAGGAGTTATGAGGACTTCCTGTAAGCAGTAGGTGGCGCTGTAGGTATGACGCAATACTGACCTACAGATGTGTTCAAGATGCGACCTTCATCAAGCATGAGCAATTTGGAGTAAATCGGATAATGTATGTAGGAGTTATGAGTACTTCCTGTTTCACCAGTAGGTGGCGCTGTAAGTGTAACTCAATACCGACGCATAGATGTGTTCAGAAGGTGACCTTCATGAAGCGTCAGCAATTTGGTGCAAATCGGATGATGTATGCAGGAGTTATGAGGACTTCCTGTTTCACCAATAGGTGGCGCTATAAGTATGACGCAATACTGACACCTAGATGTGTTCAGGACAGAACCGTCATGAAGCGTGAGATAAATCGGACAAATCGGATAATGTATGGAGGAGTTATGAGGACTTCCTGTTTCACCAATAGGTGGCGCTATAAGTATGACGCAATACTGACACATAGATGTGTTCAGGTCAGAACCGTCATGAAGCGTGAGATATATCGGACAAATCGGATAATGTATGGAGGAGTTATGAGGACTTCCTGTTTTACCAATAGGTGGCGCTATAAGTATGACGCAATACTGACACATAGATGTGTTCAGGACAGAACCTTCATGAATCGTGAGATATATCGGACGAATTGGATAATGTATGGAGGAGTTATGAGGATTTCCTGTTTCACCAATAGGTGGCGCTATAAGTATGATGCAATACTGACACATAGATGTGTTCAGGACAGAACCGTCATGAAGCGTGAGATATATCGGACAAATTGGATAATGTATGGAGGAGTTATGAGGACTTCGTGTTTTATGGCGAAATGTCAAACTTTGGCGGGGCGCCACGGCAAGGGTGTTTGGTGAAAACTCAATTTTTTTGATAACTTTTGATCACAAAGGTCTTAAGATGAAGCTGACCCGATATGAAGTTGATCGGATGAAATCTGTAGGAGGAGTTCGTCGATGTACGAGGCATGGAAATGGTCAAAACAAGGACAAAATGGCACATTAAAAGCAAAATGGCGGACTTCCTGTTGCATGTTGGGTATAGCTCCAAGAGACATTTTAGTGCGTCTCGATGAACTACATATGCCCTCCGAATTTCGTTCGCCTACATCAAACTGAAAGGTGGGGCTCGCCATTTTAGATTTTCCAGGGGGCGCTCTTGAGCCGTTTTGCCACGCCCATTTCCGTCACCCATGAATTATCAAATTTTTCACCGGGACTGACGTATCTGCAAAGTTTAATCCGTTTTCATCGATGTTCAGGCCGCCTAAAAGGCATTTGTTTGGAGTAAAGGAGAAGGAGAAGGAGAAGGAGAAGGAGAAGGAGAAGAATAATAACTAGGGCTGCGAGCAGCAGTGAGCGGGCCCTCGCACCCCACGCGGGTCGGGGTGTGGCGCAGTTAAAGGGTGTGCTATTTCGGTGTCCAGTACTGACAGAAACTTCCTGTCACCAGTAGGTGGCGCTCTAAGCGTGACTCAATACCGACGCATAGATGTGTTCAGGACAGTACCTTGATGAAGCGTGAGAAATGTTGTGTAAATCGGACAAAGTATGTAGGAGTTATGAGGACTTCCTGTTTCACCAGTAGGTGGCGCTGTAAGTGTGACTCAATACCGACACATAGATGGGTTCAGAAGGCCACCTTCATGAAGCATCAGCAATTTGGTGCAAATCGGATGATGTATGCAGGAGTTATAAGGACTTCCTGTTTCACCAATAGGTGGCGCTATACGTATGACGCAATACTGACACATAGATGTGTTCAGGACAGAACCGTCATGAAGCGTGAGATATATCGGACAAATTGGATAATGTATGGAGGAGTTATGGGGACTTCCTGTTTCACCAATAGGTGGCGCTATTCGTATGACGCAATACTGACACATAGATGTGTTCAGGACAGAACCGTCATGAAGCGTGAGCTATATCGGACAAATTGGATAATGTATGGAGGAGTTATGAGGACTTCCTGTTTCACAGATAGGTGGCGCTATAAGTATGACGCAATACTGACACATAGATGTGTTCAGGACAGAACCGTCATGAAGCGTGAGATATATCGGACAAATCGGATAATGTATGGAGGAGTTATGAGGACTTCCTGTTTCACCAATAGGTGGCGCTATAAGTATGACGCAATCCTGACATATAGATGTGTTCAGGACAGAACCGTCATGAAGCGTGAGATAAATCGGACAAATCGGATAATGTATGGAGGAGTTATGAGGACTTTCTGTTTCACCAATAGGTGGCGCTATAAGTATGACGCAATACTGACACAGAGATGTGTTCAAGACAGAACCCTCATGAAGCGTGAGATATATCGGACGAATTGGATAATGTATGGAGGAGTTATGAGGACTTCCTGTTTCACCAATAGGTGGCGCTATAAGTATGACGCAATACTGACACATAGATGTGTTCAGGACAGAACCGTCATGAAGCGTGAGATATATCGGACAAATTGGATAATGTATGTAGGACTTATGAGGACTTCGTGTTTTATGGCGAAATGTCAAACTTTGGCGGGGCGCCACGGCAAGGGTGTTTGGTGAAAACTCAATTTTTTTGATAACTTTTGATCAAAAAGGTCTTAAGATGAAGCTGACCCGATATGAAGTTGATCGGATGAAATCTGTAGGAGGAGTTCGTCAAAGTACGAGGCATGGAAATGGTCAAAACAAGGACAAAATGGCACATTAAGAGCAAAATGGCGGACTTCCTGTTGCATGTTGGGTATAGCTCCAAGAGACATTTTAGTGTGGCTCGATGAAATACATATGCCCACCGAATTTCGTTCGCCTACATCAAACCGAAAGGTGGGGCTCACCATTTTAAATTTTCCAGGGGGCGCTCTTGAGCCGTTTTGCCACGCCCATTTCCCTCACCCATGAATTATCAAATTTTTCACCGGGACTGACGTATCTGCAAAGTTTTATCCGTTTTCATCGATGTTTAGGCCGCCAAAAAGGCATTTGTTTTGGAAGAAGGAGAAGGTAGAATAATAACTAGTGCTGCGAGCAGCAGTGAGCGGGCCCTCGCACCCCACGCGGGTCGGGGTGTGGCGCCGTTAAAGGGTGTGCTATTTCGGTGTCCAGTACTGACAGAAACTTCCTGTCACCAGTAGGTAGCGCTCTAAGCGTGACTCAATACCGACGCATAGATGTGTTCAGGACAGTACCTTGATGAAGCGTGAGAAATGTTGTGTAAATCGGACAAAGTATGTAGGAGTTATGAGGACTTCCTGTTTCACCAGTAGGTGGCGCTGTAAGTGTGACTCAATACCGACACATAGATGGGTTCAGAAGGCCACCTTCATGAAGCATCAGCAATTTGGTGCAAATCGGATGATGTATGCAGGAGTTATGAGGACTTCCTGTTTCACCAATAGGTGGCGCTATACGTATGACGCAATACTGACACATAGATGTGTTCAGGACAGAACCTTCATGAAGCGTGAGATATATCGGACAAATTGGATAATGTATGGAGGAGTTATGAGGACTTCCTGTTTCACCAATAGGTGGCGCTATAAGTATGACGCAATACTGACACATAGATGTGTTCAGGACAGAACCGTCATGAAGCGTGAGATATATCGGACAAATTGGATAATGTATGGAGGAGTTATGAGGACTTCCTGTTTCACCAATAGGTGGCGCTATAAGTATGACGCAATACTGACACATAGATGTGTTCAGGACAGAACCGTCATGAAGCGTGAGATATATCGGACAAATTGGATAATGTATGGAGGAGTTATGAGTACTTCCTGTTTCACCAATAGGTGGCGCTATAAGTATGACGCAATACTGACACATAGATGTGTTCAGGACAGAACCGTCATGAAGCGTGAGATATATCGGACAAATTGGATAATGTATGGAGGAGTTATGAGGACTTCCTGTTTCACCAATAGGTGGCGCTATAAGTATGACGCAATACTGACACATAGATGTGTTCAGGACAGAACCGTCATGAAGCGTGAGATATATCGGACAAATTGGATAATGTATGGAGGAGTTATGAGGACTTCCTGTTTCACCAATAGGTGGCGCTATAAGTATGACGCAATACTGACACATAGATGTGTTCAGGACAGAACCGTCATGAAGCGTGAGATATATCGGACAAATTGGATAATGTATGGAGGAGTTATGAGGACTTCGTGTTTTATGGCGAAATGTCAAACTTTGGCGGGGCGCCACGGCAAGGGTGTTTGGTGAAAACTCAATTTTTTTGATAACTTTTGATCACAAAGGTCTTAAGATGAAGCTGACCCGATATGAAGTTGATCGGATGAAATCTGTAGGAGGAGTTCGTCGAAGTACGAGGCATGGAAATGGTCAAAACAAGGACAAAATGGCACATTAAGAGCAAAATGGCGGACTTCCTGTTGCATGTTGGGTATAGCTCCAAGAGACATTTAAGTGTGGCTCGATGAAATACATATGCCCACCGAATTTCGTTAGCCTACATCAAACTGAAAGGTGGGGCTCGCCATTTTAAACTTTCCAGGGGGCGCTCTTGAGCCGTTTTGCCACGCCCATTTCCGTCACCCATGAATTATCAAATTTTTCACCGGGACTGACGTATCTGCAAAGTTTCATCCGTTTTCATCGATGTTCAGGCCGCCTAAAAGGCATTTGTTTGGAGTAAAGGAGAAGAAGAAGGAGAAGGAGAAGAATAATAATAATCCTTCGAGTTTCAATAGGGCCTCGCACCGCCAGTGCTCGGGCCCTAATAATAATAATAATAATAATCCTTCGAGTTTCAATAGGGCCTCGCACCGCCAGTGCTCGGGCCCTAATAAATCGGAAAAATCGGATAATGTATGGAGGACTTATGAGGACTTCCTGTTTCACCAATAGGTGGCGCTATAAGTATGACGCAATACTGACACATAGATGTGTTCAGGACAGAACCGTCATGAAGCGTGAGATATATCGGACAAATTGGATAATGTATGGAGGAGTTATGAGGACTTCCTGTTTCACCAATAGGTGGCGCTATAAGTATGACGCAATACTGACACATAGATGTGTTCAGGACAGAACCGTCATGAAGCGTGAGATATATCGGACAAATCGGATAATGTATGGAGAAGTTATGAGGACATCGTGTTTTATGGCGAAATGTCAAACTTTGGCGGGGCGCCACGGCAAGGGTGTTTGGTGAAAACTCAATTTTCTTGATAACTTTTGATCACAAAGGGCTTAAGATGAAGCTGACCGAGTATGAAGTTGATCGGATGAAATCTGTAGGAGGAGTTCGTTGAAATACGAGGCATGGAAATGGTCAAAACAAGGACAAAATGGCACATTAAAAGCAAAATGGCGGCCTTCCTGTTGCATGTTGGGTACAGCTCTAAGAGACATTTTAGTGTGGCTCGATGAAATACATATGCCCTCCGAATTTCGTTCGCCTACATCAAACTGAAAGGTGGGGCTCGCCATTAGAAACTTTCCAGGGGGCGCTCTTGAGCCGTTTTGCCACGCCCATTTCCGTCACCCATGAATTATCAAATTTTTCACCGGGACTGACGTATCTGCAAAGTTTCATCCGTTTTCATCGATGTTTAGGCCGCCAAAAAGGCATTTGTTTTGGAAGAAGGAGAAGGTAGAATAATAATAATAACTAGTGCTGCGAGCAGCAGTGAGCGGGCCCTCGCACCCCACGCGGGTCGGGGTGTGGCGCCGTTAAAGGGTGTGCTATTTCGGTGTCCTGTACTGACAGAAACTTCCTGTCACCAGTAGGTGGTGCTCTAAGCGTGACTCAATACCGATGCATAGATGTGTTCAGGACAGTACCTTGATGAAGCGTGAGAAATGTTGTGTAAATCGGACAAAGTATGTAGGAGTTATGAGGACTTCCTGTAAGCAGTAGGTGGCGCTGTAGGTATGACGCAATACTGACCTACAGATGTGTTCAAGATGCGACCTTCATCAAGCATGAGCAATTTGGAGTAAATCGGATAATGTATGTAGGAGTTATGAGTACTTCCTGTTTCACCAGTAGGTGGCGCTGTAAGTGTAACTCAATACCGACGCATAGATGTGTTCAGAAGGTGACCTTCATGAAGCGTCAGCAATTTGGTGCAAATCGGATGATGTATGCAGGAGTTATGAGGACTTCCTGTTTCACCAATAGGTGGCGCTATAAGTATGACGCAATACTGACACATAGATGTGTTCAGGACAGAACCGTCATGAAGCGTGAGCTATATCGGACAAATTGGATAATGTATGGAGGAGTTATGAGGACGTACTGTTTCACCAATAGGTGGCGCTATAAGTATGACGCAATACTGACACATAGATGTGTTCAGGAAAGAACCGTCATGAAGCGTGAGATATATCGGACGAATTGGATAATGTATGGAGGAGTTATGAGGACGTACTGTTTCACCAATAGGTGGCGCTATAAGTATGACGCAATACTGACATATAGATGTGTTCAGGACAGAACTGTCATGAAGCGTGAGACATATCGGACAAATCGGATAATGTATGGAGGAGTTATGAGGACGTACTGTTTCACCAATAGGTGGCGCTATAAGTATGACGCAATACTGACACATAGATGTGTTCAGGACAGAACCGTCATGAAGCGTGAGATATATCGGACAAATTGGATAATGTATGGAGGAGTTATGAGGACTTCGTGTTTTATGGCGAAATGTCAAACTTTAGCGGGGCGCCACGGCAAGGGTGTGTGGTGAAAACTCAATTTTTTTGATAACTTTTGATCACAAAGGTCTTAAGATGAAGCCGACCCGATATGAAGTTGATGGGATGAAATCTCTAGGAGGAGTTCGTCGAAGTACGAGGCATGGAAATGGTCAAAACAAGGACAAAATGGCACATTAAAAGCAAAATGGCGGACTTCCTGTTGCATGTTGGGTATAGCTCCAAGAGACATTTTAGTGTGGCTCGATGAAATACATATGCCCACCGAATTTCGTTCGCCTACATCAAACTGAAAGGTGGGGCTCGCCATTTTAAACTTTCCAGGGGGCGCTCTTGAGCCGTTTTGCCACGCCCATTTCCGTCACCCATGAAATATCCGATTTACACCGGGACTGATGTATCTGCAAAGTTTCATCCGTTTTCATCGATGTTTAGACCGCCAAAAAGGCATTTGTTTGGGGAGAAGAAGAAGGAGAAGGAGAAGGAGAATAATAATAATCCTTCGAAATACAATAGGGCCTCGCACCGCCAGTGCTCGGGCCCTAATAATAATCCTTCGAGTTTCAATAGGGCCTCGCACCGCCAGTGCTCGGGCCCTAATAACTAGGGCTGCGAGCAGCAGTGAGCGGGCCCTCGCACCCCATGCGTGTCGGGGTGCTGCGCCGTTAAAGGCTGTGCTATTTCGGTGTGCAGTACTGAGAGAAACTTCCTGTCACCAGTAGGTGGCGCTCTAGGCGTGACTCAATACCGAAGCATAGATGTGTTCAGGACGGTACCTTGATGAAGCGTGAGAAATGTTGAGTAAATCGGATAACGTATGTAGGAGTTATGAGGACTTCCTGTTTCACCAGTAGGTGGCGCTGTAAGTGTGACTCAATACCGACACATAGATGGGTTCAGAAGGCCACCTTCATGAAGCGTCAGCAATTTGGTGCAAATCGGATGATGTATGCAGGAGTTATGAGGACTTCCTGTTTCACAAATAGGTGGCGCTATTCGTATGACGCAATACTGACACATAGATGTGTTCAGGACAGAACCGTCATGAAGCGTGAGCTATATCGGACAAATTGGATAATGTATGGAGGAGTAATGAGGACTTCCTGTTTCACCAATAGGTGGCGCTATAAGTATGATGCAATACTGAAACATAGATGTGTTCAGGACAGAACCGTCATGAAGCGTGAGATATATCGGACAAATTGGATAATGTATGGAGGAGTTATGAGGACTTCCTGTTTCACCAATAGGTGGCGCTATAAGTATGACGCAATACTGACACATAGATGTGTTCAGGACAGAACCGTCATGAAGCGTGAGATATATCGGACAAATTGGATAATGTATGGAGGAGTTATGAGGACTTCCTGTTTCACCAATAGGTGGCGCTATAAGTATGACGCAATACTGACACATAGATGTGTTCAGGACAGAACCGTCATGAAGCGTGAGATATATCGGACAAATTGGATGATGTATGGACGAGTTATGAGGACTTCCTGTTTCACCAATAGGTGGCGCTATAAGTATGACGCAATACTGACACATAGATGTGTTCAGGACAGAACCGTCATGAAGCGTGAGATATATCGGACAAATTGGATAATGTATGGAGGAGTTATGAGGACTTCGTGTTTTATGGCGAAATGTCAAACTTTGGCAGGGCGCCACGGCAAGGGTGTTTGGTGAAAACTCAATTTTTTTGATAACTTTTGATCACAAAGGTCTTAAGATGAAGCTGACCCGATATGAAGTTGATCGGATGAAATCTGTAGGAGGAGTTCGTCGAGGTACGAGGCATGGAAATGGTCAAAACAAGGACAAAATGGCACATTAAGAGCAAAATGGCGGACTTCCTGTTGCATGTTGGGTATAGCTCCAAGAGACATTTAAGTGTGGCTCGATGAAATACATATGCCCACCGAATTTCGTTAGCCTACATCAAACTGAAAGGTGGGGCTCGCCATTTTAAACTTTCCAGGGGGCGCTCTTGAGCCGTTTTGCCACGCCCATTTCCGTCACCCATGAATTATCAAATTTTTCACCGGGACTGACGTATCTGCAAAGTTTCATCCGTTTTCATCGATGTTCAGGCCGCCTAAAAGGCATTTGTTTGGAGTAAAGGAGAAGAAGGAGAAGGAGAATAATAATCCTTCGAGTTTCAATAGGGCCTCGCACCGCCAGTGCTCGGGCCCTAATAATCCTTCGAGTTTCAATAGGGCCTCGCACAGCCAGTGCTCGGGCCCTAATAATAACTAGGGCTGCGAGCAGCAGTGAGCGGGCCCTCGCACCACACGCGTGTCGGGGTGTGGCACCGTTAAAGGGTGTGCTATTTCGGTGTGCAGTACTGAGAGAAACTTCCTGTCACTAGTAGGAGGCGCTCTAAGCGTGACTCAATACCGAAGCATAGATGTGTTCAGGACGGTACCTTGATGAAGCGTGAGACATGTTGATTAAATGGAATAACGTATGTAGGAGTTATGAGGACTTCCTGCTTGACCTGTAGGCGGCGCTGTAAGTGTGACTCAATACCGACGCAAAGATGTGTTCAGAAGGTGACCTTCACGAAGCGTCAGCAATTTGGTGCAAATCGGATGATGTATGCAGGAGTTATGAGGACTTCCTGTTTCACCAATAGGTGGCGCTATAAGTATGACACAATACGGACACATAGATCTGTTCAGGACCGAACCGTCATGAAGCGTGAGATATATCGGAAAAATTGGATAATGTATGGAGTAGTTATGAGGACTTCCTGTTTCACCAATAGGTGGCGCTATAAGTATGACGCAATACTGACACATAGATGTGTTCAGGACAGAACCATCATGAAGCGTGAGATAAATCGGACAAATCGGACAATGTATGGAGGAGTTATGAGGACTTCCTGTTTCACCAATAGGTGGCACTATAAGTATTACGCAATACTGAAACATAGATGTGTTCAGGACAGAACCGTCATGAAGCGTGAGAAATATCGGACAAATCGGATAATGTATGTAGGAGTTATGAGTACTTCCTGTTTCACCAGTAGGTGGCGCTGTAAGTGTGACTCAATACCGACACATAGATGGGTTCAGAAGGCGACCTTCATGAAGCGTCAGCAATTTGGTGCAAATCGGTTGATATAGACACAAAGATGTGTTCAGGACAGAACCGTCATGAAGCGTGAGATATATCGGACAAATTGGATAATGTATGTAGGAGTTATGAGGACTTCCTGTTTCACCAATAGGTGGCGCTATAAGAATGACGCAATACTGACACATAGATGTGTTCAGGACAGAACCTTCATGAAGCGTGAGATATATCGGACGAATTGGATGATGTATGTAGGAGTTATGAGGACTTCCTGTTTCACCAATAGGTGGCGCTATAAGTATGACGCAATACTGACACATAGATGTGTTCAGGACAGAACCTTCATGAAGCGTGAAATATATCGGACAATTTGGATAATGTATGGAGGAGTTATGAGGACTTCGTGTTTTATGGCGAAATGTCAAACTTTGGCGGGGCGCCACGGCAAGGGTGTTTGGTGAAAACTCAATTTTTTTGATAACTTTTGATCACAAAGGTCTTAAGATGAAGCTGACCCGATATGAAGTTGATCGGATGAAATCTGTAGGAGGAGTTTGTCGAAGTACGAGGCATGGAAATGGTCAAAACACGGACAAAATGGCACATTAAGAGCAAAATGGCGGACTTCCTGTTGCATGTTGGGTATAGCTCTAAGAGACATTTTAGTGTGTCTCGATGAACTACATTTGCCCACCGAATTTCGTTCGCCTACATCAAACTGGAAGGTGGGGCTCGCCATTTTAAATTTTCCAGGGGGCGCTCTTGAGCCGTTTTGCCACGCCCATTTCCGTCACCCATGAATTATCAAATTTTTCACCGGGACTGATGTATCTGCAAAGTTTCATCCGTTTTCATAGATGTTTAGGCCGCCAAAAAGGCATTTGTTTGGGGAGAAGAAGAAGGAGAAGGGAGAATAATAATAATCCTTCGAAATACAATAGGGCCTCGCACCGCCAGTGCTCGGGCCCTAATAATCCTTCGAAATACAATAGGGCCTCGCACCGCCAGTGCTCGGGCCCTAATAATCCTTCGAAATACAATAGGGCCTCGCACCGCCAGTGCTCGGGCCCTAAATATGAGAACGCAAATGTGTCAAGATGGAAACAGAGCAGGAAGGGAATAAGTGATAGATGAGTGCAGCCTGGCCTACTAACTCAGTAACACAGCAACCACAACACATCACACCAGCAGCGTTTTAGCGTGGACCTTACGGTTTGTGTGGCGCGCGGCTCGCTTCGACTGGCCAGCTCTCGGTGTAGTCTCGAAGACCACGTAACCAGTGTTGTTGGTTTGGTTGATGGGCGTCGTCCGCCGGCTCTTTGCATCGCAGTGTTGCTGTTGTTGGCGTTGTGAGTCGCAGCGACCCAGAGTTCAGGCTTAACACTCAGAGTTCACCGAGTAGTAGAGTCTATTCCTGTTTGGTGTACAGCCAACCGAAACGGTTAAGAATTAAAGTTGCAAAGTCTCACTGCTCCACTCTCGCTCTTGCCGAGAGGATGGATCCAAGAAACAGTTGTGGATTGGTTGCTTTTCAGTAGCTAAAGCGCGTCGATTCGCTCGTACCTACGGCTTGGTCTGTGACGTTTGGACAGATGAAACGAGATGGAAACAAGAGATCAAGAGTTGCCAACAAGAAACAAGAGGAAGAACAATGGCGGCTCACAGGTTAAATACCTGCAGCTTGCTGGGGGGTGGGTGCTTGTGCCTCAGTCCTGTGATTGGCCATTTGGGGACCAGGGGCCTCATTTATAAACGTTGAGTAAGTACAAAACCATGCGTAACCCATGCTGAGCAACTTTCTACGCAACTTTCGGTATTTATAAAAAACGAGCTTAACGATAAGTTGGCGGAAGGTGTGCGTAACTCTACGTACACTCCGACCCTATCGTAACTACAATAAGCACGTTTCTGGAGAAAGGGGAAAACGCGACTCCGATGGCAGAGGGATGAAACTTGGGAAAGTCTGCGAAACGCATGACATATTGAATAATAAATAGCCTACATCGATCGCTGCAAGAAACTCTCCAATTTGTCACACAGTTTAAACAGAATCAATCGCCACCGTAGCCTAATCACTAAATAATGTCTGCATTGCTTTGGATGTGTCTGTGAATTGACTCATTTGTGTCATAATATAATGTTATGTTGTAGGCAGGGCTGGACTGGCCATGTGGCGTACCGGGCAAATGCCCGGTGGGCCGGACCTACTTGTGGGCCGATCTAAAAAATATATTTATTTATTTTTCTTTGGGGGCTAACGAACGGCCCATAGAGCAGGGACAGCGGCCCATTGGTCCATTTTCTATACTGACACTGGGCTGGCCCAATCATATGTAGGCCCCACCCCTCCCTCTGTTAGTTTCAGGTGTCATTTGCGTGGGCCGTTAGAGAGCCAAAAGTCAGTGGATGGAGAAAGATGCATAAGGACAAGTATAGTAAACCAAAGCGCAAGGGGGGCGCAGAGAAATTACGAGCTAAAAAGATTAAAAGTATTGAGGCGGATGCTGCAACATGTGCAAAAATTACTGATATGTTTGCGCCAGGGGCTGCTTCAACGTCTACAGCCTCAGCCGACGTTGTGCAGCAACACCATGTTGAACACGAACTTGAAGGAGAGGTGGCTGGTGGCCATGGTGGCCGAGAGCAGGACAGGGAAGCCGAGGAGGGACAGAGACATGACAGGGCCGAGGAAGGACAGAGTGAGCAGGAGGAGTGTGCAGTTGAAACGGTAAGGAAATATAGCTGAAAGCTAAAAAAAGCTATAGCTAAATATGAATATGGGTGACGGCTATCTGCTGGCTAGCGCCAGCTAGCATTAGCTAGGTACAGCTAGCTAGCATTATCTAGCTACCCACCTCCTTGCCAGGCAAACCGGGTCGTAGCTAGCTTCGTTTGAGCTAGCTAGCGTTAACACTGTTTGTCTAGGCCAGCCAGATAACGTCAGTACTAGAAGTGCTAACATTAGCACGTTAGCTTGGCAATTAGCACTAGCGCTATTACTAACGTTATCTATTCTGGCCTAGCCTAGCAGTGTTGCTGCTGCTGGGCTACTTAACGTTATATCTTCGAAGAAAAAGAGGAGCAGGCTAACGTTAGCTGTGTGTGGCCATGGTCCAAAATTAACCCTAGCCATTTACTAGCCAATGGCTGGCTGCTAAATATCTATTGGTAATGGATAATTTACCAGCCAGTTGACTGGTAAGCCTAGCTCCTTTCAGGACTGTTACTAAGGGGCTAGGTTAAAAAAATATTTTTCATTCTCAACACTGAAATATATCAAAAGCAGACTGAGGAGCAGCCTGTCTGCCAGCAAATTGGAAGCCTTCATGTTGATGGCCACTGAAAAAGACGTCCTTGTTGCTTTGGACACAGACACTGTCATTGACAAAGTTTCAGAGAAGAGTGAGCTACTGTTAAGGGTCAGGAGGTGAACCCAAGAGCAGACACGACGGCAGGATAAGGGGGAGAAGCCAAGATGGCGCGTTTAATTGGTTCAAGGTACAGTCCAGGGTTGGGCAGAGAATAGTCAATAATCCAGGCAGGGTACGGTACACGGGCAGGGTAGTCAGGCAGGCTGGGTTTGTTACACAGGCAGGGTAGTCGGACAGGCTGGGTTTGGTAGACGGGCAGGGTAGTCAGGCAGGCTGGGTTCAGGCAATGGCGGGAGTCCTGGAAGGGTAAACCAAAAACAAGACAGGTAAATAAAAAGCTCAGGGGACAAAAACGGTGGTTACAGTAGCAAGGTCAAAAACAGGCAAGGTAAAGGGAGCTAGAGCCGTGAGGTTACCACATGGGAATTCAACGATCTGGCGCCGCATGCTGTGTGGAGTGGCTTCTTAACCTCCTGGGCTGATGGGCTGCAGGTGGTGGCTGGCCAGGATGGGGTGCAATCACCGGAATGACCGGCAGCTGCTCACGCCGACGAGCCCGCAGTTCCCTCTGCGCCCTCTGGGAGGTGCCAGGGGACTCGTTCTCGGAGATAGGGTTAGGGGCAGGCAGAGAGGCAGGGTTAGAGGCATGGGTTGTGACAGGACCCCCCCCCTCTACGGGCGACTCCCGGCGACCGACCAGGCAGGCCAGGGTGGGCCCGGTGGAAATCCCGGACAAGAGAGGGGTCCAGGATGTGCCTGCGGGGCACCCAGCTTTGCTCCTCAGGCCCATAACCCTCCCAATCGACAAGGTATTGCAGACCCCGGCCCCGGCGACGGACCCTCAGCAACCGCCGGACAGTCCAGGCCGGATGGTCGTCGATGAGGCGGACGGGGGGAGGAGCATCGCCTGGGGGGCAAAGGGGACTGACCTTCACAGGTTTGATCCTGGAGACGTGGAAGACCGGGTGGATCCTCATGGCGGGGGGCAACCTGAGCTTGACCGCCACAGGGTTGACCACGCTCTCAATAACGTAGGGGCCGAGGAAGCGGGGGACCAGCTTCCTGCAACCTGCCTGCAGCGGAACGTCCCTGGAGGAGAGCCAGACCTCCTGGCCAGGCACATAGTTGGGGTCCGGGGTCCGACGCTGGTCGGCATACCGCTGGCTTCTGCGGGTGGAGCGGAGCAGGGCCGAGCGGGCGGTCCTCCAGATCCTGCGGCAGCGGTCAATGTGGGCCTGGACTGACGGGACAGCCAGCTCCTCCTCCTGCTCAGGAAAAAGGGGCGGTTGGTAACCCAGGGAGCACTCAAACGGGGACTGACCTGAGGAGGCGTTGGGCAGGGTGTTGTGGGCGTACTCGACCCAGGAGATGCGCTCGCTCCAAGAGGCCGGGCTCCGGCCCGTGATGCACCGCAGGGCAGTGCCCAGGTACTGGTTGGCCCGTTCCGCCTGCCCGTTGGTCTGGGGGTGGAAGCCCGAGGACAGGCTGACAGTGGCCCCCATAGCCCGACAGAACTCCCTCCAGACCCGAGAGGTGAACTGCGGCCCCCTGTCTGACACAATGTCGAGGGGGATGCCATGGAGACGGACCACGTGAGTCACCAGCAGGTCCGCAGTCTCAGAGGCAGAGGGGAGCTTAGGCAGCGGCACGAAGTGGGCAGCCTTCGAGAAACGGTCAATGATGGTCAGGATCACCGTGTTTCCCTGGGATGGGGGGAGACCGGTGACGAAGTCCAACCCAATGTGGCTCCAGGGTCGGCCGGGAACAGGCAGGGGACGCAGAAGTCCTGAAGGGGGCTGGTGGGAGGACTTACTCCGGGCACACACCGTACAGGCCTGGACGTACTTGGTGGTGTCGACGGCCATGGTGGGCCACCAGAACCGGCGCCTAAGCAGGGTTAGCGTGCGGCTGGCTCCTGGGTGACAGGCGAACTGGGACGTGTGGGCCCACTGGAGGACCTGGGTACGGACCCGGTCAGGCACAAAGAGGCGGTTTGCCGGACCACCGCCTGGGTCTGGCTGAGTCCTCTGGGCCTCCCTCACGATCCCCTCTACCTCCCAAGTGAGAGCACCCACCACACAGGAGGAGGGCAGAATAGTGTCCAGCTCTGCACTCCGCTCCGGGGGCGAGAACTGGCGTGAGAGAGCATCTGGCTTCACATTGCGGGACCCTGGTCGGTAGGTCAGGGTGAAATTGAAGCGGCCGAAAAACAGAGCCCACCTGGCCTGCCCGGGATTCAGCCTCTTTGCGTCCCGGATGTAGATCAGGTTCTTGTGGTCAGTCCACACGATGATCGGCTGCTCCGTCCCCTCCAGCCAGTGCCTCCACTCCTGCAGTGCGAGTTGGACCGTGAGAAGCTCCCTGTTTCCTACGTCGTAGTTCCTCTCGGCCGGCTCCAAGCGGCGGGAGAAGAAGGCGCAGGGGTGGAGCTTGCCGTCCGTCACGGCCCTCTGGGACAGGACCGCCCCAACCCCCGTGTCGGAGGCGTCAACCTCCAGGATGAATTGGAGTGAGGGGTCCGGTTGGATGAGGACAGGTGCGGAGGTGAACAGGGCCTTGAGGGCCTTGAAGGCCACGTCCGCCGCAGGGGTCCAGGCGAAGGGGATGGCCGTGGATGTCAGTGCTGTCATGGGGCTCGCCACCCGGCTGTAGTTCCGGATAAACCTCCGGTAAAAGTTAGCGAACCCCAGGAACCGTTGGAGCTCCTTGCGGGTGGTGGGGACCGGCCACTCAACCACCGCCCTGATCTTCTCTGGGGAAGCCCTCACCCTCCCGGCCTCAATGACGAAACCCAGGAACTGGATCGTGGGCACGTGAAACTCGCATTTCTCCGCCTTGAGGTAGAGCCTGTTCTCCATGAGCCTCTGGAGGACCTGCCTGATGTGCCCGGTGTGCTCCTCCATGGTGCGCGAGAAGACGAGGATGTCATCCAGGTAGACGAAGACGGTGTGGTTGAGGAGGTCTCTGAGGACGTCGTTCACTAGGGCTTGGAACACGGCCGGGGCGTTGGTTAGGCCGAAGGGCATGACGCGGTACTCAAAGTGTCCGAGGGGGGTGTTAAAGGCCGTCTTCCACTCGTCTCCTTTCCTGATGCGCACTAGGTGGTAAGCGTTCCTGAGGTCGAGCTTGGAGAACACTGTGGCGCCCTGGAGCGGTTCGAAGGCGGAGGCGATGAGCGGCAGGGGGTAGCGGTTCTTGACTGTAATGTCGTTCAATCGCCGGTAGTCGATGCACGGGCGTAGGGTGCCGTCTTTCTTGCCCACGAAGAAGAAGCCCGCTCCTACGGGTGAGCTGGAGGGCTTGATGAGGCCGGCGTTCAGGGACTCGTGGATGTATTTCTCCATGGCCTCTCTCTCAGGACGAGACAAGTTGAACAGACGGCCGGAGGGCAGGGGCGCTCCTGAAAGCAGTTCAATGGCACAGTCGTAGGGGCGGTGAGGAGGCAGGGAGAGGGCCCTCTGTTTGCTGAACGCCTCTCCGAGGTCATGGTAGATGGAGGGAACCGTGGACAGGTCAGGTGGCTCCAGTGAGGCGCTGACGCCCTCTGTAGGCGGGGTGGCAGAGGTGAGACAGGTCCTGTGGCAGTGATGACTCCAGCCAATCACCCTGTTGGTCTCCCAGTCGATGTGGGGGTTGTGGCGCCGGAGCCAGGTCTGCCCCAGGACGAGGGGACTCTGGGGTGATGAGATCACCAGCAGGGAGAGGGTCTCGTGGTGGTTGCCAGACAGACGGATCTCCAAGGGCTTTGTGACCTGGGTGACCTCGGCCAGCAGTCTCCCGCTGAGGTCGTGAACGGCAAGGGGCGTGTCCCGGGGTTGTGTGGGGATGCCGGCCTGACGGACGAGCGTGGCATCGATGAAGCAGTCGTCCACGCCCGAGTCAATCAGAGCAGGTACGGGGAATGGCCGGTTGTTAGATGTGACCACGGCTTCCAAGTGCAGGCGCCCCTGGTGGCTGGGGGTGAGTACGCCGCCCATCAGTGACACCCCTCTCACCGACGGGCTGGAGCTTTTGGGCGGTTCGGGCAGGTGTTCCGGGTGTGTCCAGGGCCGCCACAATAGAAACAGAGCCCCTCTGTAACCCTCCGGAGGCGCTCCTCAGCGGTCAGATGAGCCCCGCCCAATACCATGGGCTCGTCCTCAGGGGATGGAGAGGCAGACAGAGCAGAGGAGCGCAGGGGGGGGGAGTCGGGGCGAGACGAGAAGGGGGCCGGCTGGCCTGGGGGACGGTGACTGGGGGGCCGGACAGAGCCAGAGGGACGGGTGGCTCTTTCTCTCCTGCGCTCCCGGAGCCTGTTGTCCATCTTCACGGCGAGCGAGATGAGGTTGTCCAGGGAGGTGGCATCTTCCCTGAGCGCCAGCTCATCCTTAATAGTCGCTGTGAGGCCTGAGCGGAAAGCGGTCTGGAGGGCGGCATCGTTCCACCCGCTCCCCGCAGCCAGGATGCGGAACTCCACAGAGAATTCTGCCACACTCCGGGTGCCCTGCTGGAGATGGAGCAGGCGTGAGGCGGAGTCGCGGCCGTGGGCTGGATGGTCGAAAACTTTTCTAAACTCCACACAGAAAGTCTCGAAGGACCCGAAACAGGCCGCCCCTGACTCCCAGACTGCTTCAAACCAGCGGAGGGGTTGGCCGGTCAACAGGTTGGAGACGAAGGCAATCCTCTCCGCGTCCCCAGAATACCGGCTAGGCTGGTGAGCGAAAATGAATTTGCACTGCATCAGGAAGGACCCGCACTCAGCCAGGTCGCCGTCGAATGGCCTGGGATTGGAGAGCTTGGGCTCTCTCCGGGGCAGAGCGGGGGAAGCGGCCTCGCCAGGAGCTGGAGCGGCGGGCTGGTCCTGGGGTGGTGCTGGGTCCTGGAGAGGGGTAAGGTGGGCGATCAGGTTCCGGAACTCCTGGGTGAGAGCCTGCAGGCCCTGGTCGGTTTGGGCTGCCTGGGTGGCGAGCGCGTTCACGCTGGTGGAGAGGCCCTGCATGGCACTGGCCGCATGTTGGAGGTCAGAGTCGTGTCTCCCAATCAGCGTACCTTGGCTGGCGATGGCAGTGCGTATGGCGTCGACGTCCGCTGGGTCCATGTCTTGGCCAGATCGTTCTGTTAAGGGTCAGGAGGTGAACCCAAGAGCAGACACGACGGCAGGATAAGGGGGAGAAGCCAAGATGGCGCGTTTAATTGGTTCAAGGTACAGTCCAGGGTTGGGCAGAGAATAGTCAATAATCCAGGCAGGGTACGGTACACGGGCAGGGTAGTCAGGCAGGCTGGGTTTGTTACACAGGCAGGGTAGTCGGACAGGCTGGGTTTGGTAGACGGGCAGGGTAGTCAGGCAGGCTGGGTTCAGGCAATGGCGGGAGTCCTGGAAGGGTAAACCAAAAACAAGACAGGTAAATAAAAAGCTCAGGGGACAAAAACGGTGGTTACAGTAGCAAGGTCAAAAACAGGCAAGGTAAAGGGAGCTAGAGCCGTGAGGTTACCACATGGGAATTCAACGATCTGGCGCCGCATGCTGTGTGGAGTGGCTTCTTAACCTCCTGGGCTGATGGGCTGCAGGTGGTGGCTGGCCAGGATGGGGTGCAATCACCGGAATGACCGGCAGCTGCTCACGCCGACGAGCCCGCAGTTCCCTCTGCGCCCTCTGGGAGGTGCCAGGGGACTCGTTCTCGGAGATAGGGTTAGGGGCAGGCAGAGAGGCAGGGTTAGAGGCATGGGTTGTGACAGCTACTGAGGAAACTTATAGTAAGTGGATATGAAATTGTTGTTATTATTATAAAATCATTCATAATAATGTAGCAGCTTTTTAGACTGAAGATAGTGTGATCATGTGACTCATTATTACCCCCCCTCCCCTGTCTCTCGAAGGATGCCCGGCCCTAACTTGTGTGGTTCATTGTCCATTGTTGATGAGGGTATTCAGAGGGCCATGCAGCCTTTTCCACTAAGTAAGTATACAATACATGCAACTATGTTTTTATATTTTCCAGAATCTGTCATTTAATCATTTATAATTTAAAAATGATCATTGATCATGTCTCATCTCTCTCTCACTCCCCCCCCCCCCCTCTCTCTCTGTCAGGATATTATTGTTGAGGGTATCCAGAGGGTCATGCAGCCTTTTCCAGTAAAGATAAAGGTATTATGATCATGTAATTACCAGTACTGTGATCAACTATCAACATAACTGATCATCAATTATAATGTCTCAGTCTCACCTTTCTCTCTGTCTCCCCTTTTCTCCCTCTCTCTCTATCAAAGGTTGCCCTCATTTGTTTGAAAAGAAGCACTTTGCTTTTAACTGGAGTGGACTTCACAGGCATCCTTTTTATGTAAGTAGTGAGTTTACAATCTATGCAACTGCTTACATTTTCTAGAAGATATTGTTACTATCTGAATCTATAGTTTATCTCACTTATCGTGTCTCATCTCTTTTCCTCCCTCTTTCTCACTCAGGATGCCATTGTTGATGAGGGTATTCAGAGGTCCATGCAGCCTTTTTCCAGTAAGTAAGTATACAATTCATGCAACTCTGATCATCTGAATCTGTCATTTAATCATGTATGACTTATCATTGATCATGTCTCATCTCTCCCTATCTCTCTCTATCTCTCTCTTTCTCTCTCTCTCTCTCTCAGGAGATGCCATTATTGTTGAGGGTATCCAGAGGGCCATGCAGCCTTTATTACTAAGTACGTATCAAATACATGCAACTATCTCTCTACATTGTTCTCAATTGAAGATACTGGACCAGTACTGTGATCATTTAACTCCATCAATTATCATTCTCACCTTTCTCTCTTTGTCTCTCCCTCTCACTCTTTTAAAGGTTGCCTTGTTTGAGGAGGAGATCTTTTCAGCCCAGTGGAGTTCACAGGCAACATTTTGAGTTACTTGTATACTTTGTACATATATTTCTATACTTACATTTGAATAATAATAATAATAATTTAATAAATAATTTGAAATTATACTTTGACTTCTATCAGAGCTTTTTCTTTGACAATTTCTTGTACTTCTACTGTAACTGTTACTTGAGTATGGAGATTGTGTACTCCACGGCCACGTCTGATCACCAGGGAGTCAAGAGTGAGTGAGTACACTCGTCCATTTGCACTGGTACACTTGTCCACTCATCTTTGTAGTGGTTTGGGGAAATAGTACGGTGGTATTGCATATTTAAAGGGAAATAGTACGGTGGTATTGCATATTTAAAGGGGCCGCAAGGATTTCGTACTGGTGGGTGGTGTCCGACCGATTGTGGTGGGCCGGTCTGGGCCAAAAATGCCAGGGCCGATTTTTTGTCCCAGTCCAGCCCTGGTTGTAGGCCTATTCATTCCATGAAGCATCACGGGCAGTAGCCTATGAATAAAAGCCACATTACGTTGATAACACAACACAAGCCTATAGGCTTATCATAGTAATGATTCCGTATGTCGATGGCCTACAACTATAATAAGGCCTATACCGCACCAAACAAATGTTGCATTCGGCATTGAAGTATATTTATTCAGTTAATCATTTATTTAGTTAATTATTCGTATGTTTAATTATCCACCTATTCATTCGTTAATGTATTTATAGCCTATATTTGATTAGGCTTTTATGTAAACCCGAATGACCACTGAGGCAAGCCGCAATTACAATGATGTTGAGCAACGGTGAATGGAAATGTCCTACTTGAGGCAACTGTAGGCTACATTAGGCTATATTGTACATCATCATATATCCTCATATTGCCATATGATTGTAATGTAGCAGGCATGCGAGGAATGTGGGCCTAAAAATGCATGTCATCCCAATGCTCACATGCCACTTTGGAAGAATTAGCTGTGCGCAAAACAGCGCATGGAGGTGATGCGTCTCCAAGTTGTGAGAACACAAGGGAGCAAGTTAGATTATTAATTGCCGAATCGTCATGTGTGCAGCTATAATTAAGCTTAATAGAATCACATGAAACCCATCCATGGACCCCATATATTTACAAGACCTCGATACAGGCACTGATAAAGCTGGATTATAGTAGGCCATAACGCACACGCAACATCCGTTCGAACACGCAACTTCTATAGGCCTACAGAATGTTTTGAGAAAGTATGTGAAATGCACGATATCACAGAAAATACACAAATTGGCTGCTGCAAAGAACCCTCAGATCTGTCGTACAGTTTAATTGGGGATAATTGCCTTAAGTAGTCACTATAGGCCTACATATTTGTGACCGCCGCTGGTAATTTGGTCCTCAACTAGGCATTTTCATTTTTCAGTTTTTTACAGATTATGAAAGTGCAGATTGTAAGCTTTCAAATGAGGTCTCATACATTGAAATCTGAACATATTTGAAGAAGATATGCTTATTTGAATGCTAGTACTGCCAAATCAACTTAGCTGAGAAATCTCCCTCCAAAGTTCTCCAACATTTTCACACCTCTGACTGCCAGGTAATGGGCGTGAACAATAGCCTGGTAACCGCACCCCCAGCCACTCCCCCACTGGACGATCTGTCATTATCTGTCAGAGTGGCTGTCAACTTGGGGTATTACCTGAGAGTGGCAGCCAAGTGGGGTGCTCTCTCACTGATGACCCCACACTCTTTGAGTCAGTATTAATCTTGTGTTGTGAATGCAGTTAAGAACAATATAAGATGAAGTTCAAATTTAACGTTCTTTATTGTCACATACATGATATAAAGTACAAGCATAAGTAGTTAAGTGTACAAAAAAAGGCAACAGTCTAAGTGTTAAAGTGTACAGTCAGTTGACGGTTTTATAGACAAGGTGCATAGTGTTCATTGTGATCAAGTGTACAACAAAGTAATAACAGTCCCCAGCTCAATACTCAAGGTAATCACAACAGTACTCAGCTCAGTATTCAATATTCTAACAATGCAGTCTGTGCAAGTGTGGGCAAGTCTGTGCAAGAGAACAAGCAACGCTTCAGTATACAAACAGGAAAACAGGAAAGGCTGTGGCCTTTCTCCTGCAGTGCTGTCCGTCCTGATGATCTTCAGTGAATCTACAAGCGGACAGTCTTGTTCTGAGCTGCTGTGGAGTGTAGTATATTTTTATACGGTATTACATCAATACATTTGTATTACTCTCATGTAGTAATCATTTTATTAAGAATAATGAATAAACTTCACTTCAGTAGGAACTTTGTAGACTTAAGTAGTTTAAAATGTAGATGACAACAGATGCCCTGTCCTGAGTAAGCATTCCTTTGTTCCTGAGTCAATAAAGATAACACCTCTGAAGTCTACAGTTGTAGCGTGATCTTAGGAGGACACAGGAAGAACCCAAGATTGCCCCCATGTCCGGAGGGGGGCAGAGCCCAGTGACCAATTACAAGACTAGTTGACCAGATCTGTGTTAAATGTACATCCCTTGTATGCAAATTTGTTTGTCATGTGATCTTGGCCTGAAGCCAAGTATATAAACTCGCTACCTCGTAAAGAATTTAGTACTGCCGATATTCTGACCTGTTTGGCGTGCTCAATAAATTTGGTTTAACTGCATTTTGCTCCTGAAGATTCTTTCACATTTTTCTGCCCAAAAGTCAAGACGAGAAGAAACGACATTTTGGCGACGGGGATGGGATGGCGTCTCTAGCTACGTTTGACAAGACCCTCGAAAGATAGCAAGATCAACTAACTCTCGTGTACCTAACGGCCAGAGGAGGACAAGAGTGAACGAGATTGCGAGTCTTGATCGAGGTAACCCGTCTTGCAAATTATTTTATGCTTACGCCATAAAGAACTTCCAATAAATAAGGAGAATAGAGTAAAATTGTGTACGCATAATTGCGCTGACTTGGTATGGGCCGGTCTTATAAAGACGCATACGAGAGCGCAGAGTTTAGATAAGACTTGAGCTTCAGAGTGGAGTTCGATGTCTATAAGAAAGCCGGTTAAATTAAATGCATGAAGATTGCATATTTGTGTAAAAGTGAGGTACCAGTATGTGAAGCAGGCTAAACCGGAGTCCTGTATGTCTCGTTTAAGTACGTTTAGCCGTCTGCTATTTGTCCGGTCTTTCGTTTCTTGTAATTGTTTATTGTCCATTGTATATTTGAGATTGGTTTAATGTAGATAATATTTGTTGATATTCTTATTTTTTGAATGAAAGTTGAGGGAAGGAAGGTCTTTTTTTGTTCTCTCTTCCACGTGGGTGTGTGTACTGTAGGCCTGTATGTGTGTGTGTGCCTGCATCCAGCAGCCTTTGATCTTTTGTGAGGAGACGGGCTGTGTGAGGTGTGAAAGGAGAGAGTGAAAGGAGAGAGTGAAAGGAGAGCGTGCGTTGTGGGTTTTGTGCTTTGAGGTTGTGTGTTTGTTGGTTGGATACATTGTAGGGTTGAAAGTTGAGTTAATGTAAATAATATTGGCTGATATTTTCTGTTTAATTGTCTTTTGTGGGTGAGGTTGCTCCCCGTACTCTGAGTTGTAAAAATTCCTAGCCCTCATAAAACCACAGCTGGCTGTGGGGGGAGGGGGGTCAGTGACACGCGGTCACTGGACAATAGGTTTTTTTTCAGCCTTAGGTGATGCGGGCAGTGACAATACTTTCTCTATCTTTTTCTTGTTCTTTCGATCTTTCTCTCTTATTTCTTTCTCTTTCCTGTTTTAGAAATTAGGGAACGATAATTCATCCAGTGGGTCGTGCGGTGTATGGGACGACTGGATTAGATTAGAATAGTTAATTTATAAATACATAAGTGGATGCTGAATCTGGGCCAGGTGGACACTGACCGAGACATCGGTTATTCAGCACTCAAACCCTAGCAGCAATCCACTAGTCAATCATACCCTTTTGTTACTTAAACCCTTCTCAATCCTTTAATAAATTGTGAATGGTATAGCGTAACTGAGGTGAGGGACAGTTCATATTTCATTCTCTCTTCTTTAATTCTGTTGTCCTATGCCTCCATCTAGTGGTCGTTTAATAGGTTGCAGTTCACGCTGGTCTATTGTATTGATTCAAGTGTATTAGGTGGTTTAATGCTGCCATCGTGTGGCCGTTGTTAGATATGACCGCTTTCTATATTTGTTTGATTATTCGTGTGTATTAGGAAAGTTTGATTTTTAGAATAATGGGTTGTTAATAGCAAATATATTTTTTAATTATCATTGCTTGGTGATTAATTGTTTTTTCCCCTTTGAGTAAATCTGTTTACAGTTATATCCGGAAAAGCTTTTGTCCATACCAGTCACCAATCCCAGACCATCCATCCATCCATCCATCCATCCATCCATCCATCCATCACCTGCTTGAAAAGTAAGCCTGAATTGCTGATTAATGCTCATTAATTGAACTAGACTGATCACCTGATTTAATTGTTTTGAGTGGTTGACCTGCATTTGAGGCTTGGTGTTTTATGATAAGGTGATTGATTGGTTTGGTTACTTGATTTGATATTAGGGATAAATGGTTAGTTTATTCATTGATTAATTCTTCAATATTTTATTGATTACTTGATTAATTATTTATAGTTATTCAACTTTTTATTATTATAAGTATTATATATATAATAATTCTACTTGATACTGGATATAAGTGGTTTTGAGGGTGTTTAGTTGTTAAATGGATGTAGATGGTTTGGTGTTGAGCTTTGGTTCTTGAGTGATTGGTGGTCTGTTGGATATCTGGTTTAGAGGTGTCTTGGTTTTTGATAGAATAAACATCAGTTTAAGCGTTGCTTTAGTAGAGCGATATAGACGTACATACATATATTACGCTTTGCATATTGTGTGTGTGGAGTGAAAGGACTGTGAGTGAACGGACAGTAGGACTCAACTTGCTGACAGGCAAAGTGGTGTGGACATTTCGATGTCTACGTCAAAATCTTTTTTATTTTGATTCATTATTTTTCTGGCATACAGCGGTTAATGAGGGGATTGTCCTCTGGTGCACAATACCCTAAGCTTGCGTCAAACCGGGCTTTGTGGTTTTTAATTTGAAAAAATTAAAAGTGCTTAAATGGGACCGATCGCTCCCTGTGCTGAAGACTAGGGTTGAGATTGAGCAGGATTATATCTGGATAGGAAGTTTAGGCAGAGCAAGAAGTGTCCTATGTCTGTGAGTGATTGAGTGTTCATTTCTTTATTAATTACATAATTGATAAAGCTTCATTTTTATAGTGTTAGATTCTTAATAGGTTTATTGATAGTTTGAATTGTTAACAGTTTATGAAGTTATGAGGATCTTAAATAGTCTTGACGCTGTTCAGTAAAGTGGGACGGATACAGAACACAGCATTGGAAGCAGTAATTATAGCTCCAACCGAAATAAAGGAAGTCAACAGCACAACGGACAAGCTGTTGAGTGAGTGATGCTCTGTTCTCCCACATGAATTAAGTTTTGACTTCGCATTCTTATGACATCAAGAGGGAATCTAATATGGCTTATACACAGTTACTTGTGCTAAATACTGAGGGAAGATATGTAATCAAAGATGATAATAATGACATTATGCAGAAGGGAAATGCCAGGACGACCGTTGTAACTCATCTTGATGTGAAGCGCAAAACCAAGAAAGTGGATAAGCATCCGTCACCAGCTGAAAAGAAGAAGAAGAAAAGCAAAAAGGGCAGACATGAAAGTGACAGTGACTCTTCTGTAGATGAAGGAGTGGATATTGGAGGATATGATGAAAGTATTAGAAAGATTATGACAGGTGCTGTATAGAAAGAAAGCGTTGCTAATGAAACAGACTAGTAGTAGTAGTGAAGAAGTGAATGAGGAGTCTGACTCGAAGGAAGATGATACAACATGGACCAAGGATGTACCAGTGGAAGAAGAATTGAAGGAAATTAGGAAGTAGTTGAAGGAGATTAGGAAGTAGTTGAAGGAAATTGCAAAGTAGTTGAAGGAACAAGATGCTGAGCTGAAGAGGAAACTCACTCAAAGTCAGTTATTGGATGGATAATGGAAAGTAATGGAGTAGAAACAAGCTGTGGTTTTGCAGAACAACAACGACAACAACAACCAATGATGTAATCTTCACTCCCGTTCCCTGTTTTCCAACAGCCTCAGACAGGGGGAGATTATTAATTCTGAAGAATTAAAAAAAAAAAAAAAAAAGGGGGGGGTGAAGAGGAAGTTGAACATGTCATTGGCTCGATGTCATCAGCGATTTACAATACAACAAGTATTTCTTACGTTTTTAGAATCAATTTTTTAGAAGGATGATAGCGGTGATAACCTACGTTGTCACCTCTGAGCCTGAGTTCATTATTGAAGTTGAAGTGATGAGGAATATTTTTATTACATCTGTGACATTTTGGAGAAACACTTGTCTCCAGAAGATTATTATAGAAGCAAACTAGTTGAATATGGACTCCAGAGTATGAACCATCTTTTTTGTTCAGAAAAACAAAAACAAAAAGTCATGTGTGTTGAATGGTTATTGATGATTTGATGCTAAATTCAGTTTATTACAGGATTTTATAATAGTAGGAGTATTCAGTTATGGTTTCATATAACATCAGTTTGGATAATTGGTTTACAAAGCTGTTTAGTCAATTCAAATAGGTTATGTTTCTCACTTTGATTTAGGAGTTTGTGTTTCAATAGTCAATGAATGGCCATAAGCTGTTCGTTTATGCATTCTACTGTATGAATTTCATTCACATAATGATGATGTGTTTGTGAGGAGTTGGCTTTAGGCCTTCCCCTCTGCTATTTGACCCCAGTCTGTGTTGAGTGTTATCTTTCAGGTGCTATGGACCCTGGGCGGCAGGTCTTTGAGGAGCCTGGATCGTGCCTTCCTGGGGACTGCCTGAAACCTGTTGTTTGTCTGTTGACTATTGTTTGTCTTGTCTATCTCTTTCTGATATGTGTTGGAACATGAGGTTACTTGATGTTTAGCATTATATGTCATTTCTGTTTAGGGTTTCTTGTTCAATCAAGCTTGAGGATGTCGCCTACATTTCACCTGTGTTTTTGATTCAGGTGTGTGTACACGTCTCCTTGGTTAGATTGTTCTGTTTTGTAAGTAGTAATTTAGGTTTAGTCTATGTCTATAGGATGTTCTGTGTTTTGTGTAGTTCTGTGTTGATGTTTTCAGACTATCCTGGAGTGCATTGTGTGGGCTATCAAGGAGTGGTTGCCCCTCACCAGCATGAAGCTATGAACTGTGTGGAGTCACGGATGACTTGAGGGTCATTCTTGGACATTCCTGGAGTGTTCTCCCTGTTTCGGACGGGGTGAGCTTACCATCTTGCTACGGACATTGTTCTCTGGGTGTCAGAGAGGATTGCGACACCTGGGGGTTTGATGTCTGAAGATTGCTCCAGCATGGGACGAGGAGATGAGACAGCGCTGAGGGCTGTTCTCTTTCGAAGGGGCTAAGTGCTAGTAACCTCTGGCCCCCGATTTGCTTTGTTGCTGTGTGATGATTTGGTTATTTGTATGTGTTTTGGGGATTGTTTGTTATGTTTAATGTTGTTTTGTGTCGAGGGGGGATATGTAGTATATTTTTATACGGTATTACATCAATACATTTGTATTACTCTCATGTAGTAATCATTTTATTAAGAATAATGAATAAACTTCACTTCAGTAGGAACTTTGTTAACTTAAGTAGTTTAACATGTAGATGACAACAGATGCCCTGTCCTGAGTAAGCATTCCTTTGTTCCTGAGTCAATAAAGATAACACCTCTGAAGTCTACAGTTGTAGCGTGATCTTAGGAGGACACAGGAAGAACCCAAGATTGCCCCCATGTCCGGAGGGGGGCAGAGCCCAGTGACCAATTACAAGACTAGTTGACCAGATCTGTGTTAAATGTACATCCCTTGTATGCAAATTTGTTTGTCATGTGATCTTGGCCTGAAGCCAAGTATATAAACTCGCTACCTCATAAAGAATTTAGTACTGCCGATATTCTGACCTGTTTGGCGTGCTCAATAAATTTGGTTTAACTGCATTTTGCTCCTGAAGATTCTTTCACATTTTTCTGCCCAAAAGTCAAGACGAGAAGAAACGACAGGAGTTTGGCGGGGGACATGTGACGTCTCGTCCCTCATCAGAACAGAACTCTCTGATCTTGTCAAAGAGATACGTCTGTCTGGCCATGTCCAGTCCGGGTGGGGCTTGCACAAGAAGACCTTCTCTGGGGGGCAGGACATCAGGCTTGCGCAGCAGCTGAAACTCGACTGCCGGTGCATCACGGTGTTCTCTGGCCACAACCATGCCAGGTCTCTCTGCATCAAAACTGCAATAGAATAGAAGGAAGAAAGTACATTAAACTATTGCCCACAGTACTGGCACTCCATATAGATAAAATAGTACCAGAATGTGTTGATTAAATAGACTAGCTAATGCATGATAGAATGAACGTATTCTCACCTGTTGAGCAAAATCAAAGCTGTAGTGCATAGTGATCTTCTTGCTGGCTGGTATGAAGGGAGAGCTGCAATTCCTTACAAGCTGGAGCTGGTTTTTGCTCATCCTGTAACCAAAACAAAGAAAAGGTGTCAGACTACCATAGCTCTCATGCTCTCTCATTCTGTTTCTCTCTATAATATAGCTACCTTGCTCGATATTAGCTGCCTCGCTGGCTAGTTTAGGAACAAAGGGCTAGCTCAGCTAACTAGCATGTTAGCTAACGTTAGCTAGCTAGCCTTTGTTAGTTAGTGCTAGTGCCTTTGTTATGCTAGCTAGACTGAGTCACTTGTTTAGAAAGGAGCTTCTGCTAAACGACTAACGTTGATGTAATGTAAACAGCACAGATAGTATAAAGATCAGCTTACCCCAAAGCAAAGCAGAATGCTTGGCGGTGGTGTGAATCTGGTACCTCGTTCGACGCAACTCTGCGCTTGGTAGCAACTTGCTTTGCTGATACAGTCATCTCTGTATCACAGGTCATCAAGAATAAAACTCCGTGTACGAACGAGTCCTGCTCTGCTGGAGTTTTAGCTGCTCTTAAAACTCCTTCCATGTTCTGGATGCCATCCCCGTCTTCTCTTTAGCAAAAGCTGTAGCATCCTGCAGGACTGAATGTAAACAAAGCCGGCGTGTTGGAGAAGGGTGGGGGCGGAGAACCCGGAAGCAATAGCCAATGAAACCAAATCATGCTAATCGATCTGCCCGCCCCCAAGCCCGGCTCGAAATCAGCTAAAAACGAGCTTAGTTTGCATGCTAATTATACGTATTTCGTGAACCTAAAACTGTTGTCTGTTATAGTAAGTGGGTTCTTCACAACTTCAACTTTGGTAATACACAAAAAAACAAATAACGAAAAAAAAACATTTTTTGATTTATTTTGCCCTCTAGCGCATTTCGGGGTTTGCCGAGTTGCGGACCAAATCACCAGCCGCTGTCACATTTGCATTGCTATGGATGTCATTGTAAATTGACCCATTTGTACGTTGATAAGTTAGGCCTTTTATTCATGGGCCACCCTGTGGAGCATTAGGCTACGTGCAATATAGATCCAAATCCCATTACCCATGCAACAACACTATAGGCATGATTATCAGTTTGGATATCAGCAGCCAACTAATAAGGCCTACTGCACTAAACGAATGCCAATATAGCCTGAATGATAGATAATTATTTATAATCTAATTGGGACCACTCAGTCGTGCACATGTGAAATCATCGTTCCGAAAAGAACCTTTTGGCGCGTCTCTGCCTCATTAACCAATACCTCCACCTCGCACTCAGTAAAATGTATCTTTCTCTTTCTGCCTTTTGCACTCGGCTCCATTCTCATTTCATATGTATTAGGGGCGTATCACTGACCATTTATAGGCAATTGCGGGCGTTAATTGAGGTGTGATCAGAACACGTGTTCACGTGCGCCAAGTTAAGTGTTGATTGTGATTTATAAAGGGCAGCTGGCGTTGGCGTAGCCTAAGTGAACATGGGTTGTGATACGCAGCGTTTTATAAACCGGAGATTTATTGTGCGTATATTTTCGTACTTACTTAGCTAAGCAAACTTAGTTACGTGGATTCTACGCAACGTTTATAAATGAGGCCCCAGTTGATTCGTGACCTCTCCTTTGGGGGTCGGAGAGACTGACAGTAATTTTCCAGGATATGTTTTAATTTGATCTCATTACCACCACATTGGAAGGACATTAATAAAAATGACATTATCATATTCAGGACATTGGCTGGAACATATAGAATCCAAACACTTGCATCTTAATCACACTCACACGTAGGATTCACAATTTTAATACTGCTCTGAGCCCGTTCGCTCCCCAAACCCCGTTTATTCACAGTTATGTCCCTCATTGAAGAATAAACACTGGCACTGGGCGGATGACTCGGTTTCATGGCTGGAAATGGCAGCTTTCTTATGAATGCAGGCTCTGGAATTCTCCAGACAATATCGTGTACTGCAGTTGATGAAAGAGAGAGAGTGAGAGGGTCGTAAAGTTAGGCCTGTCCTGGGCGAGTCCTTTGATGTGGTTCTTAGGACGGGGGTGTGAACGGCCCTGGCTCTCTCTGGTGTTTACACAGGCCCCCTTTAGTGTGAAAGGCCTTATCTGGGATCTGTGACCCCAGGAAGCAGGCCTGGATTACCTGCGCAATGGCTCCTCCACTACACGAGGATGTACAAATAGTCGACACATACAAATACCTGGGTACATTGTTCGACTCAAAACTCAAGTTTGACGCCAACACAGCAGACCTGCAAACTCCCGAGAGTGAAAAAGGTGACAGGTCCGAAACCAAGTTATGGTAACGCTTTTTGGAGCGTTTTGAAACTAGAATTTCTGTGTGCGAGTAGATGCATGGCTCTTGCGAGGCGCATAGTATATCCATCCCAATTACAACCCCAAATACAATTATGAAGATGTCCAGATTCACAGTTGAAACATTTTAATCAGAATTTCAATGTTTCTTTTTCCCTAAAAAGAGAGAACAGATATCTCATAAAAAGTTAGTTATTTACTTAAGCAACCAAACAATTATTTTTTTACACATTATTCTCCCTGTTGCGTCTCAAAAAAAGACAACCAATCTTCATTGCCTGAAATGCAGGAAAGAATGAGACAGGGAGACATGATAGCTTTTAGGGATGCTCCGATCTGATTTTTTTGGGCCGATACCGATCACCTATTATTTTCCTCAGGATCGGCCTATACCGATACCGATTTATAAAAAAACACACACAAAAAACGACTTCTCCTCTTAGAATGGTCTTACCCATATCATTGTATCGATATGATGACACTTCTTCATTGTATCGATATGATGACACTTCGTCTTTGTTTTCATATTTTTAGATTAAGGTTGCCCATTATTATCACTTATTAACTGATGAATAGGCCCTCCAAATATCATTCTGTATATATCAGATTCAGTAGACTTCATACTTCAGAGTACAGTACACCATTCGGACCAATGCCAAGTGAGTAAAAAAAAAAAAAAGTTGTGTTTTTTGTTGTGTAATAGTTTTCTGTGACTTTTATTTTGGAATTCCTTGAAAGAAAGCTACCGGACATAAGTTTCGTTTCTGCTTGAGGGGCAACTAGTAGTGTCCTCTATCCTAATTTTAAACCGCAAAAATATCCAAACTACAGCTGATCAGAGATTTTGTTAACAAGTGATTAGCAGCAGCAGCTTTGGAGATATTTGGGCTGTATGAAAAAACGCTGTATGAGGAGATCCTGGGAGAAAACTTGCGCAATTGGAATGGATGTTGGACGCTGTTGACGACGTTATTCAACTGGAGATCAAGCAACGTTACATCCAACAACAGGAACTGTATTTATACCCTCGTCTGCTGTGGTTAGTCACTATTTCACGTTCTGAATTGACCCACCACTCTTTAACATTTAGCTTGTAGCATCCAAGTTTGTACTTATATCTATGCCAAGCTAACCAGTTAGTATAATCCAATAAGGTTTATTCTAGCCTGAACATCAAACGCAGTCACTCTCCCCTCCCCTCACCCCCCCCCCCCTTTTGGAAAACCAATGAATGACCCAATTGACAAAAAAAAAACGGCGATTGTAGCCGAAAGGCGACTAGTTTGCAGGTATGCACAGACTCAATTGTTAAACGAGGGCAACAAAGAGTTCACTTGCTGAGAAAACTCAACTCCATCCATGTCTGTGGCACCATTCTATGTAGGTTCTATCAATCCTTTATTGAAAGCCTCTTGACATACTCCTTTATTTGCTGGTACAATGGTCTGTCCGTGAAAGACAAAAACAGTTTGAATCGGATAGTGAAGGTCTGCTCCAAGACCATCGGAGGCTGACCAGTGAGGCAGAGGGACTTGGGCTCTCTCTGGGAGAATCAGGTGGCCCAGAAGGCAAAAAGAATAATTGGCCAACCTGATCATGTGCTGGCTAATGCTTTTGCTTTAATGCCCTCAGGGCAGAGGTATGTGGCGCCTCCCAGGAGAACAAACCGCTATGCCAAGTCCTTCACTCCCTCGGCCATCAGCTTAGTAAACACTTACAGCAGCCGCTAGGGGTCCTGGAACTGTGTAGGCTACTGCTACTTATGTTGTTTGGACAATATGTCTTGCTGCTGCGCCCCCCCATACCCCCCCCCCCCCCCCTACGTGTACAATGCTGATCTGATTTTTTTAACATACATCTTAATTTCCTCTTATGTTTTTGATACAAATTATATTTTGTTTCTCGCTGTGTTCTATCTGTGGATGGTACAAGCCACAAATGAATTGCCCTCTGGGATCAATAAAGTTGTTTGAATTGAATTGAGTAAGTGCACTGTCGTACTGTCTAAAAGTTATCAGATTGTCTTTTTCTTTTTCTGGCTTCCTCCGTGATGTTTCGCTTCGGTTTTCTCACCTCTGCCATGATATCATTGCATGTTCTATTAATACATCCATGCATGATATCCATAGACGCCGGAATAGTTAGCTACTACTCTGTTGTTTAAGCATGACGTTGCGCATGCGCACTTTGACTGAATGCTTGCGTCCCAGGGGCGCGAGTTTTAAAAGGTAATAAATGTCAATGTATTATCTTTCTGAGTAGACTGTTTGGACGATTCAGCTTACTTTTAGTAAATCTAATTGGAGAATTAGCACCAGACATGTTTGTAAAGGTCCAAATATTGTGATATATTGCTTTAATTTATCAGACATTATATAATTATTATCATTTCAAATTCACAGCTATTTCAGTGGCATGACTAGCTTCCGTCCCACCAGTCCTGAACAGAAACAAGCCAGCCACGCACATAAGCCAGGCTGGACCTGGCCTGGTTAAATTATCTATTGCATGGAGCTCCAATTTGTAGTATGTACTACATGCAGCCCCTACCAGGAGAGGGTGCTAACCTTCCATTCATTGTCATAACCTAGTAGTGCTAGGCTTGTAGTACCCATACCACACCATTCACACTGAAAGAGCCTACTAGTGCTAGACTTATAGTAGCCATACCACACCATTCACACTGACCTGGTCCCACACTTTCTTGGAACAAGGTTTCAAAAACGTTTATTTTCAGTGACAGAAAACAAGCCATACCCAATCAGCACAGTTGTGTGTGTGTCCTTTCTACTTTTATGTGCTCCCCCCCAAAAAAAAAAAAATCAAGACATTAAAATATATTTTGACAGCAAATACATTGAAACCAAAAATCTGGATAAATAGAGTGACTTAAATAACATCTGTTGAATAGAATAGTCTTTCTGACTATTGACATGTTCATACAGTACAGTGCAGTACAAATACATAGAGGGTCTGTTTGGTGACAAACCGAAGGAGCCTAGATAATCTGATATAGCACTGTGTGTGACTTCACTCATGAGAACAAGACAACCGAGGGGTCCGTTGATGCTCTGACAAAAAAATTGCCACAAACTATGCTTCCGATCAGGTTTTATTTATCATTTAGCATATAACTATTTTCACGCACAATACATAAGTTTGTTAACTTCCACTTCAACTTTCGATCAGGTTTTATTTATCATTTAGCATAGAACTATTTTCACGCACAATACATAAGTTTGTTAACTTCCACTTCAACTTTGGGAGATCTTAGCTATGTACGAAATTGTTCACTCGTTCACTCACTCCCTATTCCCTATGTAGTGTGTTCCCTGTATAGTGAACTACATAGGGAACGATTAAACGGTTTTCGGACACTACATGAAATGTCATTTGGTATTCATCGACACGCAGACGTGCCCAGTATCACATAAACTTAGGGGAGAGCCGGGTCAAAAGTCGCGCGGGACAAAAGTCACGTTCCCATTTTCTCCAGAATGACTGGACCTGCAAATATGTGGTTATACATGCCTGCACATATTACCGTGTACGAGCTCCGTTCAAATTTTGGGCACGATCGCAGCATATTTGACAGAGATATCGATGGAAACCCACTTTTGCCCCATATATGTAAAATCATGGTCTCATAAGCATTTTTCGATTGTAAAATTGTGTTCGCTTGTTTTAGTTTGCAAACATATGCAATTTTCTTAGCATATCTACTGGCTACATGATAACATAGCTTTCAAGTTTCGTGCGAGCAAGTCGTGCCTGCAAGCCAGGGAGAAATGACAGGAGACCGTGGCGGGACAAAAGTCGCATCCCGTAGAGGGACAGAAGTCGCATTGTGATGGCTTAGAACCAGAGGGGTGCGCAAGTGACATTTGGGCAGAATGAACAGGTGAAATAAAAGCTCTCGAAGAGATCTTTCTAATGCTATTGGTCAGCTTTGTATGCAGTTTTAATGTGAAAGATACATCTTAAATGCAGTCAAGACAAATTATTTTGCCTCTTAACTTTTGTCAAACCCCCTGGTTCCAGTCAATTGGATTATATAGGCTACTTTAGTTTACAATGACGTTACCTTATGAACACAAAAAGCTTAACCTATAGGCCTACATAAACACAATAGCCTAAAACCATGTTTATTTACAATGTATTTTCTTTAATTGACAGCATGCCAAGAGTTAGGCTGAGGAAAACGATGCGCGGTCTCTTTAGCCCTGAGACCATCAGGCAGGCAGCTCAGGAGGTCATTGAAGGCTATATATTATTATGATATTATGTCTAATAATACATTCGTTGAAAGTAAAGAGAATTACATGCCAAAAAAACAAATAGGACACACTTTGCAGCAGTGCGACTTTTGCCCCTCTCCTATGAGACTTTTGTCCCGCTCGGCAGGGACAAAAGTCGCATTGCGCTCGGTCCGTTCTCGCCCTATTTATGTTAAGCTCTTATATCCTAGCACGAACATTACAGTTGATAATAGTGAAGGACATGTGCAAGTTGTGTGTCATAAAATGTGGAATCTCTATCTCTATTAATTTTGGAGTAAATGGAATCAAACCAAAAAGTGCGACTTTTGACCCGGTTCTCCCTGAGCACTGATGACAGCAGGTTGAAATGTACTCAGGTAGTATTCAGTTTCCATGTTCAGTTTTGAATGCTAAATCCCAAATAATTGTTGATATTCTAATGATGGGTTGATGATGCGCTGACATTCTGTGGTTTTGTCAAATATGGTGCTGTCTGCTAATAGCAAGCTGTAATGTTGCACAATAAGACCATGATGTCCAGTTAGCTCATGTAACGAAATGTATTATGATTCCCTTGCCATGAACAGGTTTTAGTAGTAGGGCCGCCCCTTCTTCTCACTTACATGCGCAAGCGTGCCCCTGTTCTGGTGCAGACAATATGTGATCTGACCAGGCTAGCCACGTTGCTGTGTGTGTGCTGGACCGTAGCCACGAGGGTCGCTAACAGCTAGACACTGCTGTTCTTCAGGTGTGAATAAATGGCCAGAGGTATGCCAACTGAGACGACCTGGCCAGCTTCTTTTTCAACAAGACACAACGCAACACTCACGAGTACTACTGTTACACTCACAAGCTCACAACAGCAGCTTCCATAACATTAACGGTAGCTGTCAGTTAGCTAACATTACGATGATTCCTGTAATTATTTTGATACTGTTGGTTCAACTTCTGTTTCTCAGGCATAAACGGAGGCAAACTCACACTCGCATTAGCAGCAAAACAGCTACAGGAATCATCGTAACTTTAGCTAACTGCTTTAACCACTGATAGCTGCCGTCTTCTTCTTCACGTCTTCTCCTTCGGTAAAACATGACAGCGTTGCATTGTGGTATACGGGAGAAATTGCAGGGTACATCTTCTGTTCACTAGAAATCAATGTGAATTGTGGGTATTTAGTACTGACTATATCGTGAATGAAATTAACATTTGAGATTTCAAACACTTCAAAAACATGGCGGACGCACTATATAGCGCACTATATAGGGAATAGGGAACAGTTTTGAACACAGCTCTTGACTGAGTTTGGAGGCTACCGTAGAAGAAGAAGAACCGCTTCCGTGTCACAGGTCCAGCGTGCGAATTGCTGTGGGGGGGGGGGGGGGGGGGGGGTTGATATCCCCTCCTCTGATCATTCATTTTTATTGCCGGTGGGGATACGTTTTTATCCCTGCTTCTGGTCAGACTGAATATAGCTACAATTCCTGTGCCCGAAAATAGATGGTGCAAATTAGAAAAACTACACTAGCTATTTCAAAAATATGATTTACAACAGCTAGTTCTAACCACGCGTTTGATTGTCATGGCAACTGTCAACCAAGGGCCTACTCTAACTACCAAGAATTAGCAATGAAACGGGGTCAACAAAGCATTTCGTCATTTTGTTGCGAGGATTTTGGAGGATGCCCAAAACGCCAGAGGTCCATCACCAAAGCACTCTTCTGCTAGTGCTAAACATCGGTAAGTGACAGGACGTATATTTTATTAGAATACAATTATTATTGTGGGTGATAAGTGGCCAATCGTCAGCATGTATTACTTTTGTTTTGCTATTCTCATCCTCGATATTAGGCGATAGCCAAGTCAGCGCAGCACATTGTCGTGGCCACCAATTTAGCCTCTTTTTCACGAAACCAATACCAATTTATATTTTATCTTGTGTTCCAGATTTTCTTTTCAGCCTTGCGGCCTGGCCTACCGGTGAAAGTGCGCGTGATTGTGGACCAAGATGGATCCATGCTGAATGTAATGGCGCGTTCCAGGCAACCCGTAACTCGTGTTTTTCCGACCTTCTACACGTGAAAATGCACTGGAATGGCAGTCAAACCTGTAACTTCCCACCCGTGAACTTGTACCAGATCGATGTACTCCCAGTTGCGCTCTCTGACGTCACACAGCCCTCTAAGCAAGATGGCAGCCCCCATGTGTATGGCGACAAAGATAACTTTAGGGCAACGTAAAGTAAATTTGTACGTTGTAATCAATCGATTATGCACTACAATCTGCTATGTGTATGTAATGATGTCCAAATATGTTGACAAGAGATAGCTAGTACTAGCTAGCTAACATTAAGGTAAACCTGAACGTGACCATGCAAACGGCGAAAAGTCGATGATGTCAATAAATACAATCTAACGTACGATTTCTTAGCATAGCGAAATTAGGCATACAATGTTTAGCTTGCCAGCTCTGACAATGTGCAAAATCTCAAGCTTTTACCATATCGGCTTGTTTACATTTATCCAGAATGCCACGCATTCAGACAGTTTGCCTGGAACGCTATGAAGTCGTGAGTCGTGACTTGAAGTCGTAACTTACGGGCTCAAAATCCTATCTGGAACACGGCATTAGCCTACAGATTTGTCGGGATAAATGGCTGGTGTTCAAATTTGCTTTCAAGGCACAGGCCTACTGTAACAGTGATTTGATGTAGCCTACAGTATAATGCACATAGTGCCTACCTTTAACTAGCCTACGCATATCACTTTTTTTTAATGAGGTCTAAAGGTCTATGATGAGGATGGGATAGCTCTACATTCATAGCAGTGTGATCAATAACCTAACATCGTATGGTTTGTCCTTTCGTTTAGCACTTTGTTGGGTGTATATATAAGAATACAATAAGAGCATACAGTCGTTTCCTTTGTTCTGATGTTTACATTTGTTCAATTTCTGGACATTACATTTTATTTGAAAATGTCCCCCTCTCTGTTTTTTTGTGTGTTTTTTTTACAAATCGCACCCTGTACAGGTCTACACAACAACAACAAGTTGAGAAGCCTAGGATTGCTTTGCAGCTGGTATTTCATTGATAGTGTTAGGTTGAAGTATTTGTTAATCAAAACAAATATGGGACGCGGATTAATCTAAACATCTCTGGCTTTGTTGTCAATACAAATCAGTGGATATAATATGATCAATAAAGCCTGATCGGAAGCATACTTTGTGGTGATTGTTTTGCCAGAACATCAACTCAGTGAGTTTCCTGACTTTTTTATGGTGTTTTTGAGGGATTTTGTCTATGTGCCTATGGATCCATTGAGTGTGTTAGCGGCGACGGGCTATATCTTTAGAGTGCACCGCTTGATGAAACTTTGATATCGGCTGTTGTATATGATCGTAAATAACCTTATAACATGGCTTTCATGTTAAATTCCGAACCTGTCCTTTAAAACAACAATATGTAACAATATGTATAAAATTTATTTTTGATCAAACGTTTTGCCCCATTGCCCAGAATAAGCTTTTTTTTCCCAAATGTGACTGACATTTCTGTAAGTACTTAGAGCACCCCAAAACCGTAGATGGCAGTGGCCTATCATAGGATTCAAGTAATGACTGCAGGTATCTGTATCAAACATCAGGGCAGCACTTCTAAAGTTACATTTTGTAGGTTTTATAGACAATTATGTTTTTTTCTGTCCAGATATAAGACAGACCCAGCATCCTAGATCTGTCCATATAAAAGACATACCCAGCATCCTATATCTGTCCAGATACTATATAAGACACACCCAGCATCCTAGATCTGTCCAGATACAGTATAAGACACACCCAGCATCCTAGATCTGTCCAGATATCAGACCGACCCAGCATCCTAGATCAGTTTGGTTGATGGATACCTTACAGGAATCTGCATTTAACCACCTCAAAAGTTCCCTTTCTGTGAAATTGGGAAAATAATGAAAAATATAAAGTACTTTTATGTATGGGGCATTTGGGAAGCTGTGACTGGAAAGCATGTTTTTTATAGCAGACATGCAGCTTGAGGTTGAAATGTGGTACAGTAGGGACAACTATATGAGTCTTTAGAATATATCATGGAATACAACATCATATTGTTAGTGAAATATACAATCATGGCAGTATGGTATATCATTTTGACCTTTAACAAAGTCATAATGGTGGTCATGACACCTCTGTGTATCTCTTGACTTTCTTGAATAATGTGGGTGTTATGTATGTAGAAGAAAAATGTTGACATACTAGTGAGGATTTCCTAATCAACTTACACAGTACACACTTACACAGTACAGACATAGAATCAGTCTATATCAGTCTGTCTCAAAAATCGAGGACATGGCCATCACAGCAGTGGAACCATAGTCATAAAATGAGTTATAGCCTGAAAATGTACATCAGTGACTAAGCATCCCTCATCCACATGCCTGCCATTTTTATTCAAACATCAACTCACATAATTTTGTAACCAGAAAATTGCGACATAAATCCGTCAATTTTCCTTAGAGCTGCACAGTAATCTTGGACACCAGCCAGAAGCACTTTTAGGGCCTGTTTTGAACTTCTGTACATCTAAAAAAGCACACTTTTTCCTCATACAAGATTACATTTTGGATACACAGCAGTGGAGGCTCGTCCATTGAGGCAGGGGAGGACAGTCCTTCTCAGTTTTTGGAGAGAAGAAAGGGATTAAAATATAAATATATGAATTTATTTATTCATAATTAATATTATCTCAGTTTTGTTCATAAAGCAGGTTTTCCCTATGGATAAAAACCCATTATTGAAATTCTAAAGCTCCAACAGTGACATCTATAACATGCAGCTGGAGGACCCATAGATATCTATGGAAGGCCTTAGGGCGGGTTCTTTTCTCTTAAATCAATGTAATGCCTTTTTTCTTGCTAATTTGTGATTGGCCAAAACGCTGAAAAATTACCGCAAGGGAGGACAGTACTCCGGCCCTGTCTGAACAGGATTCAGATATCGACACTGTGTTAGTCCAATCACATTCCAGATTCCATATTTACCACAGTGAAGGCCGATTGGGTCGGCGTTGATGTCTGTAGCCATGTTTCCATCCAATTGTCAATCGAATTGTGTGAGGATCGCTAAAAATATGAATGCGAATAAAGCCGGTGAACGTGCGTTTCCATCTAGAGCTTTAAATCGGATATAGCATTTATCACAAAAGCATTTATCGAACAAGAGAAAATCCGATGAGATCGACAGTACAAACTTTTTGTCGATTTTCATGATTTTTAATCGAATTTTACTGTTTCCATAAGGCATTTTTAATTCGATATAACTTAATTTGCATAAAACGTGTGGATGGAAACATGGCTTGTGTTTCTCTTCCCTGTGCCATTGGAGACTTTTTGTGTGTTCGTAGCTCCATAATATAATACATCCGAAAGTATTATTGGACATATTATACATCAAACTGTTCGTCTATTTGTCTTGATTCTAGCCATCTAAATATCTAAGCTGACATAAATACTTTTTGAGCTAGAGCCGTCTGAACACGACAGTTCCACTGGCTGGCTATAGCCGGTAACGTTAGCTATGAGGTGCACATCAGGCTACTGCATAGGCAGGCGCGCAGATTGGCTGGAGGCGCAAACTGTCGGCAACTCATCCAAAACATTTCTAGAGACTGGGTCGCAACACCAGATCAGAGAAATCCACAGCCTGGCTCCTGCTTGCGTGAGAATTGATCGCTTTGCGGTGCTTATTCCTCATCCAGTGATGGATGGGTGGATGGAAAACTTTCAACTGAATGTTCATATTGTTCTGATAATTGTAGGCTATAGCAACATAAAGGTGGCAGCTTTGATAGCAACCCAAATGAGCTAATGCTAATCCCATAGCTGTACCATTGCTAGCTAGCCATGAGCGAACTGTTGGATACTGCATTTGCTGTGCAACGTATTCCATTGTCCAGTTGTCAAATCTATTTGCCAACAAACTGTTTGAGAGCCAGCACACCTCAGTGTCCCCTAATCAAAAACATTTTTCATATATCACCTAACCTCTCCAGCACCTCACCAATATCAATTATTTGGGTTTGAGTACAATCCATTACAACAACTATTGCTTACAATGTTTTATTGTTGTTTTGTAATTTTATCATGAATATGATAAATAAATGCTGCATGTAGTTAAAGAAAGTGTTATTCAGTTTTTCATATGCTAAAATTGACTGTAAATCCACTTTAAAGCTGATATTTCAAATAATAACTGACTAAAGGAAAGTGCCCCCCAGCGCCCATGGGCGGTTCGCCTCTCTTCCTCCTGTCCTACTCAGTTTTTTGAATCACCAGCCGCCACTGATACACAGCCATAGGAGTCTAGTTCATAGCAGAGTCAACCCTAACCCTAACCTTAACCCGCCCCCTTAACCTTAACCCTACCCCTAACCTTAACCCTAATCAACCCGGGAGCCTCCATCTCAAATGAAAAGAGCTGCTGTTGGTGGGAGCAGAATGGAGGAGACAGAAACAGTAAACTACCATGAGGATGATCTTGTCTTCTTCTCTTCCTTCAACTTCTTTTTGCTTTGCTTTAATATTTTTTTTAGCCCTGGCCGTTTTGCATGTTAGGCTCAGTTGTCCACACCCATTTGCAGTCATGTAATACTTTAGATCAGGATAAGGCCGTAGAATTAAGTACCCATAAACTAGGATACTTTTCATGGAGATGTTGATGGCTTGGATCCAACCATGCAGATGTAAGCTATGAAGTTGGAAGTGTTTGTCTATGGCCTCCCCAAAAAAATGTTTAGGGTCAATACCTCAGAGGTCCTTGTATGTGACCACGATGATTTGTGATAAAAGGAATATGTTGATAGTACATGTCTCAATAGCCTTGAGTGAGAGCGAACACGATTCAAAGACCTTGGAGGTGTACACAATGAAGGGACAAATATCTTAGAGGTGGACCAGGTGGTCTTCATTGGTCTAGAGAACGTCAATGGCTCAGAGGCTTTTTTGGCTGGCATCCAAGATACCTTGGATGAGGTGATTTGTTCCTCCACTAGATGAGGCAGTGCCAGATCCCAAGCCTTTTGGATCTCTTTTCCTGAGGCTCTTCGACGCTGCTTCAGAAACCCTTGACATGGCAGTAGGCTTCCAGTGAGGAGAAGACAATATACATAAGCCACAGGCTGAAAAAGAGCATCGTGGTCAAGATCTTGGGGAGGCGGGGACCACCCAGCTCGCCGCCGATCTCTGGACGCCGCCGGTACATGAGCACGGCCACGCAGACGAAAGCGAAGATTGTGAAGAGGGTGACGGAGAAGGCCAAGCTGCCTGGGTCCACCCTGAACGGCTTGCCATGGTATGCGTGGTAGATGGCAGCGATGGACCAGGCCACGCCGATGCCCAGGAAGACATTGACGGCATTGCTGCCCGTCACGTTGCCGATGGAAGCATCAGCGTACTGGTCCTGGATGGCTGCCACCTTGCTGGCGAACGTGTCTAGAGGAGGAAGAAGGATGAGGGTAGAGAGTGACAGATACAGATACATGGCAACGAACTTCCCATCTATGCTATCCCGCGATCCTTTCATGAGCATAGCACAACAGGCAATGACTGACCTGGTACCGAGGTCCCCAACGCCACGAAGACCACAGCCGTCACCGAGTCCTTCAGTCCCACGGTGCAGCCAAAGTGGGACGCCAAGTCGCCGATGATGGCGGTGAGCATCCCAATCACGCCGATGGACACCACAAAGCAGGCCCAGCCGTTCCAGTAGTCGGTTGGTGGCACGAAGGCGAACAGGACCTTCCAGAAGATGGTGAGGAAGTGCATGACGTAGTCAAAGCCCGACGGGAGCTTCTCCTCACTGCATTCGTTGTCGTCATCATCACCTGGGAAAGAGAGGGAACACGTTCACTGGTGAGCATACAATACGTCAAACGCTACATTGTGTGTTATCGCAACTACAAGGAGTTTGACTTGTTATAAAACAGTCTCATTTTAATACTGATGCCTCTACATGACCTACATTAGCAAATGCGGCCATCAGCGAGAAGATTGGCTGTTTCTACTGTATGTAGATGATCTATAGATATCTGCTTGGCTATTTATTTACCTCATCACTAGTCATCCTGACAAATAAAAATCAACTAAAATCAGCTAAAATCAACACAAACGGAAAACTCCTTGCTGCTGCCCTGTAAGTAGGCTACAGTGCCAACATTCTGAATATTTATTGGATTTTCCCTATATTACTAGAAAGCGCAGTTTCTCAGTTTTCTGGAACTGTTGGAATGTTGGATTTTGTTCATGTTTTAATTAGATTTTTTTTTAAGGACTCTTTTTTAAAGATATTTTTACAATTTTGCCAGTAACCTGGTTGAATTCAAAGGGTTAAGGTCAAAATATAAACTGATATTTGGTGTGTATGAGTTGAAACCTTAAACCTAGAATGTGACATACAATCCATGATTTGTAAAGCTCTGATATGTGGCCCCCATTGCTAATCGTTATTACCTCTGCCCCAGCAACAGCACAGGGCGAGAGGTAATGTTTCCAGTGGTGTGTGTGTGTGTGCGTTTGTTTGTTTGTCTGTTAGCAGGATTACGCAAAAACTACTGGACCAATTTTCACAAAACGGGATGGATGGTCCAATTTAGAACCCATTAAAGGGTTGCGGTGCCGCCCAAACACAGTCGGACTGGCCATTCACCTCCATTCATTTTTATTACAATGATTAATCTCAGTAAAGTCTTGGTAAATTAAAGGTAAAATAAATTTAAAAAAGAAATATGATAATGCAAAAACTACCAAACCGATTTTTATGAAACTGGGTGTAGCATGGGTCATCTTAGAACCCATTAAATTTTGAAACAGATCTGAGTCACGAGCAGGATCCATAAATGAAAACAAAACCTCGGACGAAGCCAGATACCTGTGTGAGGGTGCTAGAGACACGGGGTTTGGACTAGGGTGTGCCCGGAGTGCACTGCACCACACTGGCTGTGACCCGAGGGGGGCACCACAGAGCCGACCAAATACAGCCACCCATTCACCAGTCATTTTTTGGACTAGGATTACAAAAAAAACGATCTTATTGCTTTTTATGAAACTTGTGGAGAAACATGGATTTGTTACTCTACTTGCACAAAGGTCATGTTTACTTGATAAAAGGGATCTGTTAACGCCATCTCTGAGGCAACAACGTCACGTTTTCCCTAAAAACTTAAATCTAATAAAAATAGACATTTGATAATAACAATGCAGCTTACGTTGTAGCTCAAAATGTCCTCTAAACAATTCTAAGCATTATGTCGGTTTTAAATTGGGTTGCTAGTTTTGACGATAGCACTGCAGTTTGGAATCCTCTGAGAGGGTATCTATTTACCAAGTGAAAATACCAACATGCACACTCTCACAATGTTGTGGTGCTGGGAGTAAATCTCCTTAAAAGTTTCAAATGAAAAATGACATACTCCCGCACACACTTTTTCTCTGCTTTTAATCTGACGTTTCGGTTAGACCTTCATCAGGACAGATTTTGTCAGGGTATTAACACCCCCGAATGTACAGTAACGGTTACAGTCATCGACATTAATGAATGGAATGCTCACGAATCGCCAAGCAAGATTTTCATGGTCAGATTTAACAGTGATGATTTTGAGGTCATTTTCATACAGCTATATATGCACATAAAAAGCTGAAAATATGAATTGAGACTCTATCCAAAAGCCAAGACCAGGAGACACGGAGAGGCAGCATTCAGTTTCTATGCCCCCAACCTCTGGAACACCTCGCCAGAGTACTTAAGAAGGGCTGAAACAATGGAAATTTTGAAGCGAGATCTTAAGACCTTTTCAGTCTAGCCTACAATCACTAGCCAGGGCCTAGACCAGTGGTGTCGTTAGGCCTGGGCTTTCGGGGCTAAAACCCCGGATGTTTTATGAATAGCCCCGGTTGAAAAATGTATATGTACACATTGTATATGTAGGCTACACAAATGTATATGTACAATATACATACAAAAAATAAATCCGGGGCTATATATATTCATCTGTGATTCCAATCATGCATTAAAGCCCTCAAAAATAATAATAATACGCCTACATTTTTAGGTCCTCTGTGTCATTCAAGAAAACTTGGCATGCGTGCATTGGCACGAGAGGAAGGGAGAGTGTAGACAACTCGACTTGGAGTTGGTAATGTTAGGTCAGCCTCTGAAAGATGGATTTTTTTTTTTTTTTAAGAGAATACCGGTACAAGCTCAAGTTGGTGAAGGCTCTTTTGCTAGCTAGCGTTAGCTAGTCTTTAGTCAGTGGTTCTTAAACATTTTTGTCACAACTCACAAGGGAACAGTAGGCTAAGATTTTGACTAGGTGCTTGCCATTTAATTAGGGCCTGAGCACTGGCGGCACGAGGCCCTATTGAAATTGTAAGGATTATTATTCTCCTCCTACATTCTACCTTCTACCTTCTTCTCCCCAAACAAATGCCTTTTTGGCAGCCTAAACATTGATGAAAACGAATTAAACTTTGCAGATACGTCAGTCCCGGTGAAAAATTTTATATTTCATGGGTGACGGAAATGGGCATGGCGAAACGGCTCAAGAGCGCCCCCTGGAAAATTTAAAATGGTGAGCCTCACCTCCACCTTGATGTAGGCGAACGAAATTCGGTGAGCATATGTAGTTAATCGAGACTAGTGTTGCATGGTGTATCCATACTAGGAAAGTACCGCGATACTCTCGTCAAAAATGGTACAATACCCACATTTAAAATATCCATACTTTAAGAAAGACAGTGTTTTAATAAGAGCCGTATATATTGAGTCACGTTCATGCGACAGTGAAGCCGTGTTTGTTTGTAGGCTATAGCGCTCTGCTTCTCTCTCCCAAGATCCCCGAGTCGCGGGGCAGTATGTGTGTGAGTGGGTGTGCGCGCGCTCTCTCTCTCTCCTTGCTCTCTCACTCTGCAGCGAGCAGCATAACAGTTTTCCCCCCTCATATGCACAAAGACCCCAGCATTCAAAATCTAAAGTGAAGCCCTAGTAATTTGGCTATTTCCGGTGACTTTTGTACTTGCGCAGTTGTCAAGGTCAAGGTCAAGGTCAACTTTATTTATAAAGCACGTTTAAAATCAACCGAAGTTGCACCAAAGTGCTGTACAATATATAAAATAAACTAAAACAAAAAACAGAATAAAGTGCACATAATCACAGAACAATAAAAGGACAGGACACAAAACAGGACAGGGGATGTAGGCTATCAGGCCTCAAAAGCCAGTGCAAACAAGTCTAGTCGAGTCTTAAGCTGAGACTTAAAGAGCCCTAGGTTCTGTGCGTGTCTAATGTGTGGAGGGAGGCTGTTCCAGAGCTTTGGGCCAGCCACCGCAAAAGCTCGGTCACCCTTGGTCTTAAGTCTCGATCTAGGGACTATTAAAAGAGTCTCGGAGGACCTCAGGGTTCTAGATGTCGCCGAATCAGTTCAGCCAGATAGTGGGGGGCCAAACCATGTAGAGCCTTAAAAATAAACATTAAGATTTTAAAATCAATCCTGAAGCGAACAGGAAGCCAGTGGAGGGAGGCCAGCACCGGTGTGATGTGGTCCCGCTTCTTGGTTCCAGTCATGAGGCGTGCAGCAGCATTCTGGACCAATTGCAGGCGCCTCAGTGACCGCTGGTCAAGGCCCACATACAAGGCATTACAGTAGTCCAATCTTGAAGAAATAAAAGCTTGGATGACTGTCTCCAGGTCCTTAGGAGAGAGGTACGGTTTCACTTTGGATAAGAGCCTCAGCTGGAAAAAAGAGCCTTTAACCACAGAGCCAATTTGTCGCTCAAAATTAAAACCAGTATCAAAAGTGACACCAAGACTTTTAATAAAAGAGCGATTCTTGGCAGCGAGGGGCCCTAGGTTGCTAACATGGCTGTCTTTATGACCAAACAAAATAACCTCGGTCTTCCCATCATTCAGACTAAGGAAGTTTAAGTCCATCCAGGTCTTGATGTCATTTAGCGCAGATGTTACAGGCTTAAAGGAATCCTTACAGTTCAATTTCAGGGGGAGGTACAGTTGGACATCGTCAGCATAACAGTGGAAAGACACATTGTGTTTCCGTAGAATGGAACCCAGGGGCAGCATATATAAAGAAAATAATAAAGGGCCTAAGATGGATCCTTGGGGGACACCGCAGGTGAGGGGGGCCACACTAGAGGAGAACTCACCCAGCTGGACAGAGAAGCTCCTATCAGTCAGGTAAGACTGTAGGAACATGAGAGCAGCACCTTTAATGCCAGCACACTGTTCAAGGCGGGTAAGAAGGGTCTTGTGGTCCACAGTGTCAAAGGCCGCGGTCAGATCTAGTGTAACCAGGATAGCAGCACACCCAGAGTCGACAGTAAGAATAATATCATTAAAGATCCTTAAGAGAGCCGTTTCAGTGCTATGAGCAATTCTAAAACCAGACTGGAACTTCTCATACACATCATTTATCGCTAAAAAAGAGTGCAACTGAATGGAAACAATCTTTTCCAGTACTTTGGACAAAAAAGGCAGTTTAGAGATGGGCCTAAAATTAGCGAGAACATTTGGGTCAAGACTAGGCTTTTTGATTAGTGGCTGCACTATAGCATGTTTAAAGGAGGCTGGAAAGACTCCAAAACTAAAACATGCATGGACCAGAGTAAGAATAAAAGAGCCCACTGAATCAAACGCATCTTTAAAAAGGCGAGAGGGAACACTGTCGGAGGGGCAGTTTGTAGGCCGCAGCTCGTGGACAACGTCAGACAGTGATGTCAGGGATATGAGTTTAAACTCATTGAGACTAGCTGGGCACGAGGATGAGGCAGAGGGATCAGGGGCAGCAATGGGTGGCGCGGACCGAAGAGACACGATTTTCTCAACAAAGTAATTAAGAAAATCATTACAGAGAGCAGATGACGGTACAACCGGGGCAGTATCCCGAGGGTTGACGAGAGAGTCCAGAGTGTCAAAGAGAACCTTGGGTCTCCCAATGTTATTGGAGACAAGGTTGGAAATGTACCCAGTTTTTGCTGCCTTCACAGCTCTCTGAAACTCCATTACACAGTCCTGCAGAATCCCGAACGAGACATGTAGCTTGTCCTTTTTCCACTTTCTCTCAGCACGCCTACAAGAGCGTCTGAGCGCACGGATAGAGTCAGTAATCCACGGTTCAGAGCGTGTCTTGGGACTTCTACTCCTCAAGGGGGCGACAGAGTCCAGTATAGAGGTGCAAGTGGAACTAAACAGCGCCACGAGCTCGTCCACACTGAGCCCACCAAGGCCATCCACATTCGCGAGGGTAGAGCCATCGACAGCTGCCGAGAAAAGCGCTGAGATGTCCGAGTTTATCACTCGAAAACGGCGCACAGGAGCACGTGAGGGGGCAACAGCGCATGGGACAACAGCAGTGAATAGAACAGGCATGTGATCAGAAATACAGGCGTTATCACAAATTTCATTTACACAGACAGTAAGGCCATGCGATAACACCAGGTCCAGCGTGTGGCCTTTATTATGCGTCGGTCCCGAGACCCACTGAGTGAGGCTGAAGGAATCAGTCAGAGCCAGGAAGTCTTTGGCCAGAGGACTGGATTCACAGCAGACATGGATGTTCATATCACCCGAAATCATAACATGATCATAATCCACCATGGTTCCAGACAGAAAACTCTCAAACTCCTGGATAAAATCCTTGTTGTATTTAGGTGGGCGATATACAATCGCACACAGCAGAGGGGGAGACGCGTTTAGTTCAAAGAGTTGCAGCTCAAAGCTCGTGTAAATGACAGATGGAATCTGCCGACAATGAAAGCTGGACTTGAAAACACACGCAAGCCCACCACCTTTCCCAGTGGTCCGAGGGGTGCTGAGATACGTACAGTCGGGAGGGAGGAGTTCGGAGAATGGTATAGACTCACCAACGTGTAACCAAGTCTCGGTCAGGAACATAAAATCAAGCCCACGGGAAGTGAAAAAGTCATTTAGTTGGAACGTCTTATTCGCCAATGACCTGGCATTAATCAAAGCCATGGACAAGATCAAGTTGGGAGTCAGCCTGGTCGCAGCCAATCTTACTGGGCGCAGGTTATTGGGGACAACCCCATCAGCACGGGCTCTCCCCTGCCCGGACAGCGGTCCTGTTGTTCGGCTACACCAGCCAGAGGCAGCCGGCCCAGCGCGGGGAGTGGGCGCTGTCATCAGCGGGCCAGGCCGCACCGTCAGTCCGAGGGCATTCAGGCTGTGCACGTCAATCCGCACCCATGGCCTCTTGATCTGCAGCGATCGCCTGACAGTAGAGGAATAACAATATCCCCCACGCATGAGTCGCGGATTATCCAGACAAGACGACGACGGGAGAGCCTTGACTTTCACCAGAACACCACTCCGCTTTCCCCGTCTCTTCCGGCGTTTGATCCGGGGAGAGGCACCAGGTGACCGGCGCAGGTAAGCAGGAATATCTGCTAAAAGGGGGGGGGCATTCTGATCTCGCATGTCAGCTCTAAAAAACATTTGCATCGAATCAGAAACTCGGATGCTTTGTAAAGTTTGACGATCGTAGGCAAATAGAGCCGAAACATCCCGACAGCAAACATTTAAAAACAGAGCAATGACAAACACAAAACTGAGTAGACGCGGCCGACGGCATGCCAAACATACTGGCGCCATCTTGGTACGTGTGTTGAGTTGTGCTTTTCTGTCCGACGCGCGTCCACGAACGTTTATGTGAAATGCAATGAAATGAAAACCGGCTTGCATATTAACCTGTTTTTGTCAAATATATCCATTGGAGACATTCTTTTTTTTATCCAGGCATCTTGGTTTTAACAAGTTAATTATAACTGAACATGTTTTGTTTGCTAGTAGATGGTATTCATTCCGTTCGCGATAACGTTATTGCAGACAAAAACAGGTTAATATGCAAGCCGGTTGTCATTGCTAAATCAAAGCGGGGAGAGCCGGGAACGTGCGTCTACATTTCGTGAACTTGTTCGTGGACGCGCGTAGGCCAGAAAAGCACAACTGCGCAAGTACAAAAGTCACCGGAAAGCCAGAAAAGCACAACTGTGCAAGTACAAAAGTCACCGGAAATAGTCAAATGACTACAAATTTGCCAAGATGGCGCGGTTCAATAGGGCTTCATTTGTGATAGCGCTCAGTGAATGGAGTGGCTGTATCCAGTTCTATTAATACATCCATGATATGCACACAGCATGCTCGAGAGGACGGTAGCTAACCTGAGATGGCTTCAAGTACAAATGTCGACCGTCCATAGCTTGTCGATAAAGCTGATGCTCGCAGTGAAATCTGGCATATTTTGCTTACAGAGCCGACAGTGAGGGCAAGCCCACGGACATTACAAAGCCCATCTGTAAACAATGCTACAAATCTATACAAACCAAGGGAGCCAATAAGCCTAGCTGCAAGCCTAGCTCTCTGCCTAGCGCACGTGACAAAAAAAAACAATACCTGCTCCGACCTCCTAGAGTGAGAGAACTGTTAACCGTGAGACCATTATCTCTTCTGATAATTAATACTAATAATAAGCTTTTCAAGTTCTTCTGATTATCTCACAGTTTGCAACAATTTATTGATTTCTCCCCACACAGACAAACAGATTCCAGCACAATCCCAAACCACCCAGTCGAGGCAGCCTTCCCTTCCAGCTGTGTTTGAAAGCTACAGGAAATATGATAAAGACTCAAAAGATGCAAAAAGACTGAACAGAGCACTAAAGGCAAACAATTTAAAGTTGTTATGATACCATGTTCTGTCATCTATTATTACATTACTTTTCCTTATGTTTTAGATGTTCACCATGGTATCGTTTCGGTATCGGTATCGAGATATTTTGGGCAGGTATCGTATCGAAGTCATAATTTTGGTATCGTGACAACACTAATCGAGACACACTAAAATGTATATTGGAGCTATACCCAACATCCAACAGGAAGTCAGCCATTTTGCTCTTAATGTGCCATTTTGTCCTTGTTTTTACCATTTCCATGCCTCGTACTTTAGCGAACTCCTCCTAAAGATTTCATCCGATCAACTTCATATTCGGTCAGCTTCATCTTAAGACCTTTGCGATCAAAAGTTATCAACTGAAATTAGTTTTCACCAAACACCCTTGCCGTTTGGTGTTTGACATTTCGCCATAAAACACAAAGTCCTCATAACTCCTCCATACATTGTCCAATTTGTCCGATATATCTCACGCTTCATGAAGGTTCTGTCCTGAACACATCTATGTGTCAGTTTTTGCGTCATACTTATAGCGCCACCTATTGGTGAAACAGGAAGTCCTCATAACTCCTACATACATTATCCGATTTGCACCAAATTGCTGACAATTCATGAAGGTCGCATTCTAAACACATCTATGCGTCGGTATTGAGTCACACTTACAGCGCCACCTACTGGTGAAACAGGAAGTACTCATAACTCCTACATACTTTATCCGATTTACTCCAAATTGCCCATGCTTGATGAAGGTCGCATCTTGAACAAATCCGTAAGTCAGTATTGCATCATACCTACAGCGCCACCTACTGGTGAAACAGGAAGTCCTCATAACTCCTACAAACATTATCCGATTTAAACCACATTGCTCAGGCTTGATGAAGGTCGCGTCCTGAACTCATCTGTAGGTCAGTATTGAGTCATACTTATAGCGCTGCCTAGAGGTCAAGCAGGAAGTCATCATAACTCCTACATACATTGGTCGATTTACACTACATTTCTCATGCTTCATCAAGTTACCGTCCTGAACACATCTATGCATCGGTATTGAGTCATGCTTAGAGGGCCACCTACTGGTGACAGAAAGTTTCTCTCAGTACTGGACACCGAAATAGCACAGCCTTCAATGGCGCCGCACCCCGACACGCGTGGTGTGCGAGGGCCCGCTCAATGCTGCTCGCAGCCCTAGTTAGGGCCCGAGCACTGGCAGTGCGAGGCCCTATTGAAACTCGAAGGATTATTGGGGGCCAAGCAGCGCAGCGCTGGCACCCATTGTTCTTGTACCTTTTCTTATTGGGGGCCAAGCAGCGAAGCTGCGAAGGCACCCATTGTTCTTGTACCTTTTCTTATTATTATTGGGGGCCAAGCAGCGAAGCGCTAAGCGCTGGCACCCATTGTTCTTGTACCTTTTCTTATTAGGGCCCGAGCACTGGCGGTGCGAGGCCCTATTGAATTTCGAAGGATTATTATTATTCTCCTTCTCCTTCTCCTTCTTCTTCTCCCCAAACAAATGCCTTTTTGGCGGCCTAAACATCGATGAAAACGGATGAAACTTTGCAGATACATCAGACCCGGTGAAAAACGGATATTTCATTGGTGACGGAAATGGGCGTGGCAAAACGGCTCAAGAGCGCCCCCTGGAAAGTTTAAAATGGCGAGCCCCACCTTTCAGTTTGATGTAGGCGAACGAAATTCGGTGGGCATATGTATTTGATCGAGCCACACTAAAATGTCTCTTGGAGCTATACCCAACATGCAACAGGAAGTCCGCCATTTTGCTCTTAATGTGCCATTTTGTCCTTGTTTTGACCATTTCCATGCCTCGTACTTCGACGAACTCCTCCTACAGATTTCATCCGATCAACTTCATATCGGGTCAGCTTCATCTTAAGACCTTTGTGATCAAAAGTTATCAAAAAAATTGAGTTTTCACCAAACACCCTTGCCGTGGCGCCCCGCCAAAATTTGACATTTCGCCATAAAACACGAAGTCCTCATAACTCCTCCATACATTATCCAATTTGTCCGATATATCTCACGCTTCATGACGGTTCTGTCCTGAACACATCTATGTGTCAGTATTGCGTCATACTTATAGCGCCACCTATTGGTGAAACAGGAAGTCCTCATAACTCCTCCATACATTATCCAATTTGTCCGATATATCTCACGCTTCATGACGGTTCTGTCCTGAACACATCTATGTGTCAGTATTGCGTCATACTTATAGCGCCACCTATTGGTGAAACAGGAAGTCCTCATAACTCCTACATACATTATCCAATTCGTCCGATATATCTCACGCTTCATGAAGGTTCTGTCCTGAACAGATCTATGTGTCAGTATTGCGTCATACTTATAGCGCCACCTATTGGTAAAACAGGAAGTCCTCATAACTCCTACATACATTATCCAATTTGTCCGATATATCTCACACTTCATGACGGTTCTGTCCTGAACACATCTATGTGTCAGTATTGCGTCATACTTATAGCGCCACCTATTGGTGAAACAGGAAGTCCTCATAACTCCTCCATACATTATCCAATTTGTCCGATATATCTCACGCTTCATGACGGTTCTGTCCTGAACACATCTATATGTCAGTATTGCGTCATACGTATAGCGCCACCTATTGGTGAAACAGGAAGTCCTCATAACTCCTGCATACATCATCCGATTTGCACCAAATTGCTGACGCTTCATGAAGGTGGCCTTCTGAACCCATCTATGTGTCGGTATTGAGTCACACTTACAGCGCCACCTACTGGTGAAACAGGAAGTCCTCATAACTCCTACATACGTTATCCGATTTACTCAACATTTCTCACGCTTCATCAAGGTACCGTCCTGAACACATCTATGCTTCGGTATTGAGTCACGCCTAGAGCGCCACCTACTGGTGACAGGAAGTTTCTCTCAGTACTGCACACCGGAATAGCACAGCCTTTAACGGCGCAGCACCCCGACACGCGTGGGGTGCGAGGGCCCGCTCACTGCTGCTCGCAGCACTAGTTATTATTATTCTTCTCCTTCTTTACTCCAAACAAATGCCTTTTAGGGGGCCTGAACATCGATGAAAACGGATGAAACTTTGCAGATACGTCAGTCCCGGTGAAAAATTTGATAATTCATGGGTGCCGGAAATAGGCGTGGCAAAACGGCTCAAGAGCGCCCCCTGGAAAATTTAAAATGGCGAGCCCCACCTTTCAGTTTGATGTAGGCGAACGAAATTCGGAGGGCATATGTATTTCATCGAGCCACACTTAAATGTCTCTTGGAGCTATACCCAACATGCAACAGGAAGTCCGCCATTTTGCTCTTAATGTGCCATTTTGTCCTTGTTTTGACCATTTCCATGCCTCGTACTTCGACGAACTCCTCCTACAGATTTCATCCGATCAACTTCATATCGGGTCAGCTTCATCTTAAGACCTTTGTGATCAAAAGTTATCAAAAAAATTGAGTTTTCACCAAACACCCTTGCCGTGGCGCCCCGCCAAAGTTTGACATTTCGCCATAAAACACGATGTCCTCATAACTCCGCCATACATTATCGGATTTGTCCGATATATCTCACGCTTCATGACGGTTCTGTCCTGAACACATCTATGTGTCAGTATTGCGTCATACTTATAGCGCCACCTATTGGTGAAACAGGAAGTCCTCATATCTCCTCCATACATAATCCAATTTGTCCGATATATCTCACGCTTCATGACGGTTCTGTCCTGAACACATCTATGTGTCAGTATTGCATCATACTTATAGCGCCACCTATTGCTGAAACAGGAAGTCCTCATAACTCCTCCATACATTATCGGATTTGTCCGATATATCTCACGCTTCATGACGGTTCTGTCCTGAACACATCTATGTGTCAGTATTGCATCATACTTATAGCGCCACCTATTGGTGAAACAGGAAGTCCTCATAACTCCTACATACATTATCCAATTTGTCCGATATATCTCACGCTTCATGACGGTTCTGTCCTGAACACATCTATGTGTCAGTATTGCGTCATACTTATAGCGCCACCTATTGGTGAAACAGGAAGTCCTCATAACTCCTCCATACATTATCCAATTTGTCCGATATAGCTCACGCTTCATGACGGTTCTGTCCTGAACACATCTATGTGTCAGTATTGCGTCATACTTATAGCGCCACCTATTGGTGAAACAGGAAGTCCCCATAACTCTTCCATACATTATCGGATTTGTCCGATATATCTCACGCTTCATGACGGTTCTGTCCTGAACACATCTGTGTCAGTATTGCGTCATACTTATAGCGCCACCTATTGGTGAAACAGGAAGTCCTCATAACTCCTGCATACATCATCCGATTTGCACCAAATTGCTGACGCTTCATGAAGGTCACCTTCTGAACACATCTATGCGTCGGTATTGAGTCACACTTACAGCGCCACCTACTGGTGAAACAGGAAGTCCTCATAACTCCTACATACGTTATCCAATTTACTCAACATTTCTCACGCTTCATCAAGGTACCGTCCTGAACACATCTATGCTTTGGTATTGAGTCACGCCTAGAGCGCCACCTACTGGTGACAGGAAGTTTCTCTCAGTACTGCACACCGAAATAGCACAGCCTTTAACGGCGCAGCACCCCGACACGCGTGGGGTGCGAGGGCCCGCTCACTGCTGCTCGCAGCACTAGTTAGGGCCCGAGCACTGGCGGTGCGAGGCCCTATTGTATTTCGAAGGATTATTATTATTATTCTTCTCCTTCTTCCAAAACAACTGCATTTTTGGCGACCTAAACATCGATGAAAACGGATGAAACTTTGCAGATACGTCAGTCCCGGTGAAAAATTTGATAATTCATGGGTGACGGAAATGGGCGTGGCAAAACGGCTCAAGAGCGCCCCCTGGAAAATTTAAAATGGCGAGCCCCACCTTTCAGTTTGATGTAGGGGAACGAAATTCGGAGGGCACATGTATTTCATCGAGACACACTAAAATGTCTCTTGGAGCTATACCCAACATGCAACAGGAAGTCCGCCATTTTGCTCTTAATGTGCCATTTTGTCCTTGTTTTGACCATTTCCATGCCTCGTACTTCGACGAACTCCTCCTACAGATTTCATCCGATCAACTTTATATCGGGTCAGCTTCATCTTAAGACCTTTGTGATCAAAAGTTATCAAAAAAATTGAGTTTTCACCAAACACCCTTGCCGTGGCGCCCCGCCAAAGTTTGACATTTCGCCATAAAACACGAAGTCCTCATAACTCCTCCATACATTATCCAATTTGTCCGATATATCTCACGCTTCATGACGGTTCTGTCCTGAACACATCTATGTGTCAGTATTGCATCATACTTATAGCGCCACCTATTGGTGAAACAGGAAGTCCTCATAACTCCTCCATACATTATCGGATTTGTCCGATATATCTCACGCTTCATGACGGTTCTGTCCTGAACACATCTATGTGTCAGTATTGCATCATACTTATAGCGCCACCTATTGGTGAAACAGGAAGTCCTCATAACTCCTCCATACATTATCGGATTTATCCGATATATCTCACGCTTCATGACGGTTCTGTTCTGAACACATCTATGTGTCAGTATTGCGTCATACTTATAGCGCCACCTATTGGTGAAACAGGAAGTCCTCATAACTCCTCCATACATTATCCAATTCGTCCGATATATCTCACGCTTCATGACGGTTCTGTCCTGAACACATCTATGTGTCAGTATTGCGTCATACATATAGCGCCACCTATTGGTGAAACAGGAAGTCCTCATAACTCCTCCATACATTATCCGATTTGTCCGATTTATCTCACGCTTCATGACGGTTCTGTCCTGAACACATCTATGTGTCAGTATTGCTTCATACTTATAGCGCCACCTATTGGTGAAACAGGAAGTCCTCATAACTCCTGCATACATCATCCGATTTGCACCAAATTGCTGACACTTCATGAAGGTCACCTTCTGAACACATCTATGCGTCGGTATTGAGTTACACTTACAGCGCCACCTACTGGTGAAACAGGAAGTACTCATAACTCCTACATACATTATCCAATTTACTCCAAATTGCTCATGCTTGATGAAGGTCGCATCTTGAACACATCTGTAGGTCAGTATTGCGTCATACCTACAGCGCCACCTACTGCTTACAGGAAGTCCTCATAACTCCTACATACTTTGTCCGATTTACACAACATTTCTCACGCTTCATCAAGGTACCGTCCTGAACACATCTATGCGTCGGTATTGAGTCACGCTTAGAGCGCCACCTACTGGTGACAGGAAGTTTCTGTCAGTACTGGACACCGAAATAGCACACCCTTTAACGGCGCCACACCCCGACCCGCGTGGGGTGCGAGGGCCCGCTCACTGCTGCTCGCAGCACTAGTTATTATTATTATTGGGGGCCAAGCAGCGAAGCGCTAAGCGCTGGCACCCATTGTTCTTGTACCTTTTCTTATTATTATTAGGGCCCGAGCACTGGCGGTGCGAGGCCCTATTGAAACTCGAAGGATTATTATTCTTCTCCTTCTCCTTCTCCTTCTCCTTCTCCTTCTTTACTCCAAACAAATGCCTTTTAGGCGGCCTGAACATCGATGAAAACGGATGAAACTTTGCAGATACGTCAGTCCCGGTGAAAAATTTGATAATTCATGGGTGACGGAAATGGGCGTGGCCAAACGGCTCAAGAGCGCCCCCTGGAAAATCTAAAATGGCGAGCCCCACCTTTCAGTTTGATGTAGGCGAACGAAATTCGGACGGCATATGTAGTTCATCGAGACGCACTAAAATGTCTCTTGGAGCTATACCCAACATGCAACAGGAAGGCCGCCATTTTGCTTTTAATGTGCCATTTTGTCCTTGTTTTGACCATTTCCATGCCTCGTACTTCGACGAACTCCTCCTACAGATTTCATCCGATCAACTTCATATCGGGTCAGCTTCATCTTAAGACCTTTGTGATCAAAAGTTAACAAAAAAATTGAGTTTTCACCAAACACCCTTGCCGTGGCGCCCCGCCAAAGTTTGACATTTCGCCATAAAACACGAAGTCCTCATAACTCCTACATACATTATCCAATTTGTCCGATATATCTCACGCTTCATGACGGTTCTGTCCTGAACACATCTATGTGTCAGTATTGCGTCATACTTATAGTGCCACCTATTGGTGAAACAGGAAGTCCTCATAACTCCTCCATACATTATCCAATTTGTCCGATATATCTCACGCTTCATGACGGTTCTGTCCTGAACACATCTATGTGTCAGTATTGCGTCATACTTATAGCGCCACCTATTGGTGAAACAGGAAGTCCTCATAACTCCTCAATACATTATCCAATTTGTCCGATATATCTCACGCTTCATGACGGTTCTGTCCTGAACACATCTATGTGTCAGTATTGCTTCATACTTATAGCGCCACCTATTGGTGAAACAGGAAGTCCTCATAACTCCTGCATACATCATCCGATTTGCACCAAATTGCTGACGCTTCATGAAGGTCACCTTCTGAACACATCTATGCGTCGGTATTGAGTCACACTTACAGTGCCACCTATTGGTGAAACAGGAAGTACTCATAACTCCTACATACGTCATCCCATTTACTCCAAATTGCTCATGCTTAATGAAGGTTGCATCTTGAACACTTCTGTAAGTCAGTATTGCGTCATTCCTACAGCGCCACCTACTGGTGAAACAGGAAGTCCTGATAACTCCTACATACGTTATCCGATTTACTCAACATTTCTCACACTTCATCAAGGTACCGTCCTGAACACATCTGTAGGACAGTATTGAGTCATACTTATAGCACCGCCAACAGGTCAAGCAGGAAGTCATCATAACTCCTACATACATTATCCCATTTACTCAACATTTCTCACGCTTCATCAAGGTACCGTCCTGAACACACCTATGCATCGATATTGAGTCACGCTTAGAGCGCCACCTACTGGTGACAGGAAGTTTCTCTCAGTACTGGACACCGAAATAGCACACCCTTTAACGGCGCCACACCCCGACCCGCGTGGGGTGCGAGGGCCCGCTCACTGCTGCTCGCAGCACTAGTTATTATTATTATTTATTCTTCTGCCATTGGAGTCTATGGCAGCCCATAGAACCGTATGGTAAAAAGTTGGGAAAATTGGCACACTCATTCATGACAGTCCCCAAAGTCTTCTCACCAAGACCCATGTCCACAGCTTGAACGCTCTAGCGCCACCAACGTGTCAAAGTTGGAGGTGCATTTGTGCATGCAACTTTTGACCTGTAAGCCTGATTTTCAAAAACGAGGCAGCGTTGGATTCCTTCGCTCAAGCCAAGTTCAACGCACCCTATGACATCATTTTCCACCATATTGGATTTCCCGCCATATTGGATTTAGTGTAAAACACTCAAAATGTATCTCCTCCTAGGTTTTTTCACCAATCTGCACCACACGCAGTATGCACAATCTATAGACCGATGTCCACAAAAGTCTTACAGGGATTTTTGATTGTCCATTGCATTCCCTCGTGACAGCCAATCAAAATTGGCCGAAAAGCTGCAAAACAGGAACTGGGGTCATATCTCAGTAATGTTTTAATCTATCAAAACCACATTTGGCACACTCATCCGGGACACACCCATGACATCTGTCACCAAGCCTTACGTTGACATCTCATGCACTCTAGCGCCACCAGCGTGTCAAAGTTGGAGTTGCGTTTATGCCAGTAACTTTTGAACTGTATGTCCAATCTTCAAAATGATGGTAGCAATGGATTCCCTGGCTCATGCCGAGTTCAAAACACCCCATGGTTTTATTATTACTTCATTTGTTTGATTGCAGAATGAAAGGAACACTTTTTGTCCTCTGCACAATTTCACCAGTTTCAGAGGTTTTTGGAAAAAGTCACACATTTTCTAAACTGCCATCCCTCTTCTAATTCTCACAGCTCATACACATTTTATATATCAAAACGTTCACACGACTCTTGGGATTCATAAAATCAAAAAAGCTAAGCTCTTCGATGTATATTTTTCACTCTGGGACAGTTAGAATAATGACTCCCCCCCCTCCATTGAAATCAATGGAGCCACGCTCTAGAAAATCTCTCTTCGCTCTAGATCAGGGGTGTCAAACATACGGCCCGCGGGCCGGAACCGGCCCCCAAGGAGGTTCGATCAGGCCCGCAGGATAATTTGAAAAATGCTGCTTGTTACGACGTTGTTAATACCTTGGTCTCTACCTCTCCGCTACACCCTCATTAGCCAAAATGTCGTTATCCAAACGGAGAAAAGTAGATAAGGAGTGTAGAATTTTCAAAGAAAAATGGACCACGTCCTATTTATTTACAGAGATGCACGGAAAACCTTCGTGCTTGGTGTGTTTGCAACAAGTTTCGGTATTGAAGGAATATAATATTCGACGCCACTACGAGACTCATCACAGCGAAAAATATGACGGCTTGCAAGGACAACTGAGAAGAGATAAGATTAACGAATTGCTGGCGGGTCTGAGGAAACAGCAGGCAACTTTCATCCAGAGCCGAGAAGTCAGTGAAGCAGCGGTAAAAGCCAGCTACCTAATTGCTAGCGAAATAGCATTAGCATCGAAGCCGTATTCCGACGGTGACTTTGTTAAACGATGCATGATGAAGGCGGCTGAACTTGTATGTCCCGAGAAGCGACAAGCTTTTGCCAATATTAGCCTGACGAGGAATACTATAGCAGAGAGGATTTCGGAACTATCGGCAGATTTAGACAGTCAATTGAAACAGAGAGTCAAGTCATTTATTGCATTTTCCGTGGCAATTGACGAGAGCACTGACATCACAGACGTGGCCCAACTGGCCATATTTATTCGAGGAGTTGATGAGACATTGACTGTTACTGAAGAGTTTCTTGAGTTGGTGCCAATGATGGACACCACAACAGCCGAGGACATTTTCGGCTCTGTCGTTGCTGCATTGGACAGAGTTGGAGTGGACTGGTCCCGCGCTGTCAGCCTGGCTACAGACGGCGCGCCATCCATGGTCGGAAGGAAAGCAGGTGTCGCGACAAAGTTCAAAGACAAAGTACAAGCCCTTAATGGAGGAGATCGTTTCTGGACATTTCACTGTATTTTGCACCAGGAGGCATTGTGTTGCAAGTCGCTGAAAATGGACCACGTCATGGAGGTGGTTGTTCGCACTGTAAATTTCATCCGGTCCAGAGGTCTGAACCATCGTCAGTTTGACAAACTTCTCAGCGACAGCAACATTACCCACAGCCTGCCATACCACACTGAAGTGAGATGGTTAAGCCGAGGCGCTGTGCTGAGGCATTTCTTTGATCTACGAGAGGAAATCGGACAGTTCATGGAGAAAAAAGGAAAACCGGTGTTGGAATTACAATCTCAGGAATGGCTACGGGACCTTGCATTCTTGGTTGATATTACTGAACACTTGAACAATCTGAACAAAATGTTGCAAGGCCGCAAAAAAGTTGTCACACAGTTTTCTGACAACATACATGCATTTAAGTTGAAGCTGACTTTGTGGGAGATGCAACTGGCAAATGGCAACCCTGCTCATTTCCCCTGTCTGAGAGATGTGTGTGTGACCAGACCTGATGCGGACATGAAACGGTACAAAGACAAAATTGCAGGACTACTGCGGGAGTTTGAGAAACGTTTTCAGGTATTTGGTGAACTTGAGACAGAATTTTCAGTTTTTCGCTCACCTTTCACAGTTAAAGCTTCTGATCTGCCGGTCGAAATTCAGCTAGAGATAATTGATTTGCAGTGTGATGCAGATTTGAAGGGCAAATTTGCCTCTGTAGGTCTGGACAGATTTTATCAGTATCTACTACCAGGGTACCCCAAATTAACAGCCCTGGCTGCTAAAATTTTGTGCATGTTTGGGACAACCTACCTTTGTGAACAAATTTTCTCAGTGATGAATATCAATAAAACAAAAATGCGTTCAAGGCTCACAAACAAGCACTTAAATGACATTCTGAAAGTGACAGCTAGTCAGGACATGACACCTGGTGTTGATGCACTTGTACAGGCCAAAAGATGCCAAGTTTCAGGAACAAATACAAGTCCAGACTAGACTAACACCTTTAAAATGCTGCCTTAGATACTGTTTGCATTGAAAGAATACAGCTCTGTGAAGATGAATCCTTACTGTGGTGATTTAAAAAATGTGCACTTTAATGTTAGTCAGCAGCTTCAAAACAAAAGTTGTGTGATGGAATTCTACTGTTCATACAACTCCATAAATTTTCAGTATGTATTGTATGTGTATGTATGTTTCATGTATGAAGTTTACAGATTTACAGGACAGGCGAACACTTTCTTCATTACACATTTAAAATCACTCTCCTTAGTTTGTAAGGTGTACGCAGGGATTACATTTAGATTTTATATGCGTATGTGTAAGTGGTTTAAAAATTCCTTTCTTTAAAAGTCTCATTTAATCTTAAAGTGCATTACTATATTTTTCAGTACCAATTAAAGTTTTGTGCCTTTGTACAATCAGTGGGATCAGTTGCAATGCATATTTGTGAATGATAAAAGTAAATTGCACATTTGTCTAAGGAAATATGAGGTGTTTCATGAAATGTTTTGTAAAAGGATAGTTCATTAAATTTCAATATTTTCCTAATGTTCTTGTGCTTCTTTACACCAAAACAAAGGAAAGACATGATATTTTGGTTATTTATAGCAGAGTATGGTATAATTTTAATGGTCCGGCCCACTTGACATCTCCCTAGGCCGTATGTGGCCCACGATGCGAAATGAGTTTGACACCCCTGCTCTAGATTCTCTAACTGTTTCTAACTCTTCACCTCTCCTACACTTCTGAAGACCGAAGGACATTTTATACATGGAAATGTTCGCGTGATTGTCTGGATTCTGAAGAAGTAAATAGTTGAGCTATGCTATGTATACTTTTCGCTGTGTGCCAATTTAAACAACGACACCCCCCCCTCTCACTCTACCGAGAGGAAGCAACCCTGCCAGGTGATATTAATTAAGTGCTCAGGACTCAGACTCACGGGGTTAGGGAAGGCTCACATGCCTTGTGGACTAGGGTGGTTCACTTTTGCAACATCCTGCGTGGCACAGTGGTTAGCGTGTCGGCCTTGCAAGCAGCAGGTACAGAGATCGAATCCTGTTCAACCATGTCTGACTTTTGACATTTTTTGCTTGTTGTCTTTGATGCGCTGGTCGTGCGTCCCGCTTGGCCCCCACAACGCTGCTTGCAGCTTTAATTGGGGGCCAAGCAGCGAAGCGCTAAGCGCTGGCACCCATTGTTCTTGTACCTTTTCTTATTATTATTTATTATTATTATTCTTCTGCCATTGGAGTCTATGGCAGCCCATAGAACCGTATGGTAAAAAGTTGGGAAAATTGGCACACTCATTCATGACAGTCCCCAAAGTCTTCTCACCAAGACCCATGTCCACAGCTTGAACGCTCTAGCGCCACCAACCTGTCAAAGTTGGAGGTGCATTTGTGCATGCAACTTTTGACCTGTAAGCCTGATTTTCAAAAACGAGGCAGCGTTGGATTCCTTCGCTCAAGCCAAGTTCAACGCACCCTATGACATCATTTTCCACCATATTTGATTTCCCGCCATATTGGATTTAGTGTAAAACACTCAAAATGTATCTCCTCCTAGGTTTTTTCACCAATCTGCACCACACGCAGTATACACAATCTATAGACCGATGTCCACAAAAGTCTTACAGATATCTTTGATTGTCCATTGCGTTCCCTCGTGACAGCCAATCAAAATTGGCCGAAAAGCTGCAAAACAGGAACTGGGGTCATATCTCAGTAATGTTTTAATCTATCAAAACCACATTTGGCACACTCATCCGGGACACACCCATGACATCTGTCACCAAGCCTTATGTTGACATCTCGTGCACTCTAGCGCCACCAGCGTGTCAAAGTTGGAGTTGCGTTTATGCCAGTAACTTTTGAACTGTATGTCCAATCTTCAAAATGATGGTAGCAATGGATTCCCTGGCTCATGCCGAGTTCAAAACACCCCATGGTTTCATTATTACTTCATTTGTTTGATTGCAGAATGAAAGAAACACTTTTTGTCCTCTGCACAATTTCACCAGTTTCAGAGGTTTTTGGAAAAAGTCACACATTTTCTAAACTGCCATCCCTCTTCTAATTCTCACAGCTCATACACATTTTATATATCAAAACGTTCACACGACTCTTGGGATTCATAAAATCAAAAAAGCTAAGCTCTTCGATGTATATTTTTCACTCTGGGACAGTTCGAATAATGACTCCCCCCCCTCCATTGAAATCAATGGAGCCACGCTCTAGAAAATCTCTCTTCGCTCTAGAATCTCTTACTGTTTCTAACTCTTCACCTCTCCTACACTTCTGAAGACCGAAGGACATTTTATACATGGAAATGTTCGCGTGATTGTCTGGATTCTGAAGAAGTAAATAGTTGAGCTATGCTATGTATACTTTTCGCTGTGTGCCAATTTAAACAACGACACCCCCCCCTCTCACTCTACCGAGAGGAAGCAACCCTGCCAGGTGATATTAATTAAGTGCTCAGGACTCAGACTCACGGGGTTAGGGAAGGCTCACATGCCTTGTGGACTAGGGTGGTTCACTTTCGCAACATCCTGCGTAGCACAGTGGTTAGCGTGTCGGCCTTGCAAGCAGCAGGTAAAGAGATCGAATCCTGTTCAACCATGTCTGGCTTTTGACATGTTTTGCTTGTTGTCTTTGATGCGCTGGTCGTGCGTCCCGCTTGGCCCCCACATCGCTGCTTGCAGCTATATTTATTATTATTATTCTTCTGCCATTGGAGTCTATGGCAGCCCATAGAACCGTATGGTAAAAAGTTGGGAAAATTGGCACACTCATTCATGACAGTCCCCAAAGTCTTCTCACCAAGACCCATGTCCACAGCTTGAACGCTCTAGCGCCACCAACCTGTCAAAGTTGGAGGTGCATTTGTGCATGCAACTTTTGACCTGTAAGCCTGATTTTCAAAAACGAGGCAGCGTTGGATTCCTTCGCTCAAGCCAAGTTCAACGCACCCTATGACATCATTTTCCACCATGTTGGATTTCCCACCATATTGGATTTAGTGTAAAACACTCAAAATGTATCTCCTCCTAGGTTTTTTCACCAATCTGCACCACACGCAGTATGCACAATCTATAGACCGATGTCCACAAAAGTCTTACAGGGATTTTTGATTGTCCATTGCGTTCTCTCGTGACAGCCAATCAAAATTGGCCGAAAAGCTGCAAAACAGGAACTGGGGTCATATCTCTGTAATGTTTTAATCTATCAAAACCACATTTGGCACACTCATCCGGGACACACCCATGACATCTGTCACCAAGCCTTACGTTGACATCTCGTGCACTCTAGCGCCACCAGCGTGTCAAAGTTGGAGTTGCGTTTATGCCAGTAACTTTTGAACTGTATGGCCAATCTTCAAAATGATGGTAGCAATGGATTCCCTGGCTCATGCCGAGTTCAAAACACCCCATGGTTTCATTATGACTTCATTTGTTTGATTGCAGAATGAAAGAAACACTTTTTGTCCTCTGCACAATTTCACCAGTTTCAGAGGTTTTTGGAAAAAGTCACACATTTTCTAAACTGCCATCCCTCTTCTAATTCTCACAGCTCATACACATTTTATATATCAAAACGTTCACACGACTCTTGGGATTCATAAAATCAAAAAAGCTAAGCTTTTCGATGTATATTTTTCACTCTGGGACAGTTCGAATAATGACTCCCCCCCCTCCATTGAAATCAATGGAGCCACGCTCTAGAAAATCTCTCTTCGCTCTAGAATCTCAAACTGTTTCTAACTCTTCACCTCTCCTACACTTCTGAAGACCGAAGGACATTTTATACATGGAAATGTTCGCGTGATTGTCTGGATTCTGAAGAAGTAAATAGTTGAGCTATGCTATGTATACTTTTCGCTGTGTGCCAATTTAAACAACGACACCCCCCCCTCTCACTCTACCAAGAGGAAGCAACCCTGCCAGGTGATATTAATTAAGTGCTCAGGACTCAGACTCACGGGGTTAGGGAAGGCTCACATGCCTTGTGGACTAGGGTGGTTCACTTTCGCAACATCCTGCGTAGCACAGTGGTTAGCGTGTCGGCCTTGCAAGCAGCAGGTACAGAGATCGAATCCTGTTCAACAATGTCTGGCTTTTGACATGTTTTGCTTGTTGTCTTTGATGCGCTGGTCGTGCGTCCCGCTTGGCCCCCACATCGCTGCTTGCAGCTATATTTTATTATTATTCTTCTGCCATTGGAGTCTATGGCAGCCCATAGAACCGTATGGTAAAAAGTTGGGAAAATTGGCACACTCATTCATGACAGTCCCCAAAGTCTTCTCACCAAGACCCATGTCCACAGCTTGAACGCTCTAGCGCCACCAACCTGTCAAAGTTGGAGGTGCATTTGTGCATGCAATTTTTGACCTGTAAGCCTGATTTTCAAAAACGAGGCAGCGTTGGATTCCTTCGCTCAAGCCAAGTTCAACGTACCCTATGACATCATTTTCCACCATATTGGATTTCCCGCCATATTGGATTTAGTGTAAAACACTCAAAATGTATCTCCTCCTAGGTTTTTTCACCAATCTGCACCAAACGCAGTATGCACAATCTATAGATGGATGTCCACAAAAGTCTTACAGGGATTTTTGATTGTCCATTGCGTTCCCTCGTGACAGCCAATCAAAATTGGCCGAAAAGCTGCAAAACAGGAACTGGGGTCATATCTCAGTAATGTTTTAATCTATCAAAACCACATTTGGCACACTCATCCGGGACACACCCATGACATCTGTCCCCAAGCCTTACGTTGACATCTCGTGTACTCTAGCGCCACCAGCGTGTCAAAGTTGGAGTTGCGTTTATGCCAGTAACTTTTGAACTGTATGTCCAATCTTCAAAATGATGGTAGCAATGGATTCCCTGGCTCATGCCGAGTTCAAAACACCCCATGGTTTCATTATTACTTCATTTGTTTGATTGCAGAATGAAAGAAACACTTTTTGTCCTCTTCACAATTTCACCAGTTTCAGAGGTTTTTGGAAAAAGTCACACATTTTCTAAACTGCCATCCCTCTTCTAATTCTCACAGCTCATACACATTTTATATATCAAAACGTTCACACGACTCTTGGGATTCATAAAATCAAAAAAGCTAAGCTTTTTGATGTATATTTTTCACTCTGGGACAGTTCGAATAATGACTCCCCCCCCTCCATTGAAATCAATGGAGCCACGCTCTAGAAAATCTCTCTTCGCTCTAGAATCTCTAACTGTTTCTAACTCTTCACCTCTCCTACACTTCTGAAGACCGAAGGACATTTTATACATGGAAATGTTCGCGTGATTGTCTGGATTCTGAAGAAGTAAATAGTTGAGCTATGCTATGTATACTTTTCGCTGTGTGACAATTTAAACAACGACACCCCCCCCCTCTCACTCTACCGAGAGGAAGCAACCCTGCCAGGTGATATTAATTAAAGTCCCAGTTAACCAAAATCAGAGATTTGCTTGAAAACACATTCTATGTGTTAGTGATGCATTGCTGATAACATGTAAAAATGGGATGAACCATGTGTAGTACTGAATTGTGAAGTTAGACCAGTTTTGTGTTTTTAACCAGTTTTGATTTCCGGATTTTCTGGGCGGGCTTAAAACGGGTACCGGATGACGTAGAGCGGTGTTCTTAGCATATCCCCGCCCTACACTATATAAAGCTAGAACGGATTTGAATCTCCGGTTTTCCTGCTCAATCTTGAGTCTAGAATTAGCTAGTTTTAACCAACAGTCTAGAATTAGCTAGTTTTTCTTAGTTAGCAATGCCTATGCATAAATCTAAACGAAAATGCATCCTTCCTGGATGCCAGCAGGAATGGGATGATAAGGTCTGCTTCTTTCACTCCCGAGTAAAGCTGAAATGAGAAGCAAATGGTTAGCATTTTTGAAGAGCCATGGTGTTACAGAGTCTGTCACCGCTAGCGCCCGCCTCTGCAGCAAACATTTCACTCCCGAAAGCTTCTGCAATTATAATATGAGGCTTTTGGGTTTCACGGACTCACGACTGGTCCTGGTGAATTCGGCGGAGCCAACCATCTCCCTCCCCAGCCTCCATTCTCCTGTCGCATCAACCTTTGGTGCCGACACCGCTGCCTTGTGTGCTTATAGCTTATTAACGTTATAACGTTAGCTAGGTAACGTAAGCAATAGGAAAATACACTGCTATTAATATACAAAATATGTCTTGACATGTATGTGGTAATGTCAGCTATGATGAATTATGTAATCTTAGGAGGAATTATAGCTAACATTAGCTATGTAGCTTGTTTCAGATGGGAGTGTGTATATAACCTTAGTCTAGCTAACAGCTAGCAGCACCGACCAGGCGACCACCCACCAAATAACGTTACGGATGATATATTATGACTATAAGCGTTAACTATACAGAAACTGCCTGCCATATTTGTGGCACCTGATGTGCGTATGGGTTCACCGGTAATGGTTACAGTATATTTCTCCAGCGGGAGACCGGGAGGTGGGAGCGAGGGGGATGTTTAGGAGACCGGGAGGTGGGAGCGAGGGGGATGGTTAGGAGACCGGGAGACCGGAGCGAGGGGGATGGTTAGGAGACCGGAGCGAGGGGGATGGTTAGGTAGACCAGCGGGAGACCGGGAGCGAGGGGGATGGTTAGGTAGACCAGCTGCAGCTGGAGAAAGACGCACCCTCTCCCAGCGAAGCGGTGCTCGGCGGCTACTGGCTGAACATTACAGTTCTGTTGGATATGTTGCGGGAAAGTTGAAGCCGAGTGCTCGTTATTCTCACACATAACATTGCCAACGAGAGTGGATGAGTCTGTCCCGATTATCAACTCCGGTAGTACGCTTCTTCGCGCTATCAGCGCTGTTCAAGCCAGTGACTAAAAGGTACATTTTAAACAACTTTTTCCATTGATCCCAAGGGACGACAGGATCGCCTGGGAGGGATAGGAATGGGTCCGGAGGTGGCAGGGAGAAAATAGGGACAGACTCATACATTCCTCGTTGCCTGTTTTTGTATTTTGCATCTAAGGGCAGTAACACTGGCGCGTTGGTATAGAGTAGCTACAGTTTTACCTGTGTTTGTCAGGAGGTAGGTTAGGAGGAAGCATCTGTGCGTTTGATTCATTAGACAAGTGTAATTTCAACTCCTCTCTCCTGTTTTCACAAAGCTGTGCCTTCCTACCACAAAAGAGACGGCGTGCCAGTGTGACTATGCAGACCAGAGAACGGTACTATTTGACAGGTTCTTCCCTCCTCACCCCCTCCCCACGCAATTGGGTGTGGCTTCGGTGCCTTCAGCAGACACGCCCCCACGGTCTCAGACCAGAGAATGCTGCTGATTTTTAACCGATTTTGAAGCCTTATTTTATATACTTAGCGACATTTTTAATCACTCAGATTTGGCTGGGTGGTTAATTACATGTTTTCCTGTGGTGTGTGAAGCTCATAACAAAAAATTGAACTGGGTTAACCTGGACTTTAAGTGCTCAGGACTCAGACTCACGGGGTTAGGGAAGGCTCACATGCCTTGTGGACTAGGGTGGTTTACTTTCGCAACATCCTGCGTAGCACAGTGGTTAGCGTGTCGGCCTTACAATCAGCAGGTACAGAGATCGAATCCTGTTCAACCATGTCTGGCTTTTGACATGTTTTGCTTGTTGTCTTTGATGCGCTGGTCGTGCGTCCCGCTTGGCCCCCACATCGCTGCTTGCAGCTATATTTGGGGGCCAAGCAGCGCAGCTGCGTAGGCCACCATTAAGTTTCTACCTTTTCATATTATTATTATTCTTCTGCCATTGGAGTCTATGGCAGCCCATAGAAGCATATGGTAGAAAGTTATGAAAATTGGCACACTCATTCAGGACAGTCCCCTGAGTCTCCTCACTAAGACTCATGTCCACAGCTCGAACCCTCTAGCGCCACCAACGTGTCAAAGTTGGCAATGCTTTTATGCATGCAACTTTTGACCTGTAAGTCTGATTTTGAAAAACGAGGTACATTTGGAATCCTTGGTTCAAGCCGAGTTCAACGCACCTCATGACGTCATTGTCTGCCATATTGGATTTCCCGCCATTTTGTACTTTGTGTAAAACACTTAAAATGTATCTCCTCCTAGGTTTTTTCACCAATCTGCACCAAACGCAGTATGCACAATCTATAGACCGATGTCCACAAAACTCTTACAGGGATTTTTGATTGTTTATTGCGTTCGCTCGTGACAGCCAATCAAAATTGGCAGAAAAGCTGCGAAACAGGAACTGGGGTCATATCTCAGTAATGTTTTAATCTATCAAAACCACATTTGGCACACTCATCCGGAACACACCCATGACATCTGTCACCAAGCCTTATGTTGACATCTCGTGCACTCTAGCGCCACCAGCATGTCAAAGTTGGAGTTGTGTTTATGCCTGTAACTTTTGAACTGTATGTCCAATCTTCAAAATTATGGTAGCATTGGATTCCCTGGCTCATGCTGAGTTCAAAACACCCCATGGTTTCATTATTACTTCATTGTTTTGATCGCAGAATGAAAGGAACACTTTTGGTCTTCTGCACAATTTCACCAGTTTCAGAGTGGATTCTAAACTGCCATCCCTCTTCTAATTCTCACAGCTCATACACATTTTATATATCTAAACGTTCACACGACTCTTGGGATTCATAAAATCAAAAAAGCTAAGCTCTTCGATGTATATTTTTCACTCTGTGACAGTTCGAATATTGACCCCCCCCCCTCCATTGAAATCAATGGAGCCACACTCTAGAAAATCTCTCTTCGCTCTAGAATCTCTAACTGTTTCTAACTCTTCACCTCTCCTACACTTCTGAAGACTAAGGACATTTTATACATGGAAATGTTCGCGTGATTGTCTGGATTCTGAAGAAGTAAATAGTTGAGCTATGCTATGTATACTTTTCGCTGTGTGCCAATTTAAACAACGACACCCCCCCCTCTCACTCTACCGAGAGGAAGCAACCCTACCAGGTGACATTAATTAAGTGCTCAGGACTCAGACTCACGGGGTTAGGGAAGGCTCACATGCCTTGTGGACTAGGGTGATTCACCCTCGCAACATCCTGCGTAGCACAGTGGTTAGCATGTCGGCCTTTGTTAAGCAGCAGGTACAGAGATCGAATCCTGTCCAACCATGTCTGACTTTTGACATGTTTTGCTTGTTGTCTTTAATGCGCTGGTCGTGCGTCCCGCTTGGCCCCCACATCGCTGCTTGCAGCTATATTTATTATTCTTCTCCTTCTCCTTCTCCTTCTCCTTTACTCCAAACAAATGCCTTTTAGGCGGCCTGAACATCGATGAAAACGGATGAAACTTTGCAGATACGTCAGTCCCGGTGAAAAATTTGATAATTCATGGGTGACGGAACTGGGCGTGGCAAAACGGCTCAAGAGCGCCCCCTGGAAAATCTAAAATGGCGAGCCCCACCTTTCAGTTTGATGTAGGCGAACGAAATTCGGAGGGCATATGTAGTTCATCGAGACGCACTAAAATGTCTCTTGGAGCTATACCCAACATGCAACAGGAAGGCCGCCATTTTGCTTTTAATGTGCCATTTTGTCCTTGTTTTGACCATTTCCATGCCTCGTACTTCGACGAACTCCTCCTACAGATTTCATCCGATCAACTTCATATCGGGTCAGCTTCATCTTAAGACCTTTGTGATCAAAAGTTATCAAAAAAATTGAGTTTTCACCAAACACCCTTGCCGTGGCGCCCCGCCAAAGTTTGACATTTCGCCATAAAACACGAGGTCCTCATAACTCCTCCATACATTATCCAATTTGTCCGATATGTCTCACGCTTCATGACGGTTCTGTCCTGAACACATCTATGTGTCAGTATTGCGTCATACTTATAGCGCCACCTATTGGTGAAACAGGAAGTCCTCATAACTCCTCCATACATTATCCAATTTGTCCGATATATCTCACGCTTCATGACGGTTCTGTCCTGAACACATCTATGTGTCAGTATTGCGTCATACTTATAGCGCCACCTATTGGTGAAACCGGAAGTCCTCATAACTCCTCCATACATTATCCAATTTGTCCGATATATCTCACGCTTCATGACGGTTCTGTCCTGAACACATCTATGTGTCAGTATTGCGTCATACTTATAGCGCCACCTATTGGTGAAACAGGAAGTCCTCATAACTCCTCCATACATTATCCAATTTTTCCGATATAGCTCACGCTTCATGACGGTTCGGTCCTGAACAGATCTATGTGTCCGTATTGTGTCATACTTAAAGCGCCACCTATTGGTGAAACAGGAAGTCCTCATAACTCCTGCATACATCATCCGATTTGCACCAAATTGCTGACGCTTCGTGAAGGTCACCTTCTGAACAGATCTTTGCGTCGGTATTGAGTCACACTTACAGCGCCGCCTACAGGTCAAGCAGGAAGTCCTCATAACTCCTACATACGTTATTCCATTTACTCAACATGTCTCACGCTTCATCAAGGTACCGTCCTGAACACATCTATGCTTCGGTATTGAGTCACGCTTAGAGCGCCACCTACTAGTGACAGGAAGTTTCTCTCAGTACTGCACACCGAAATAGCACACCCTTTAACGGCGCCACACCCCGACACGCGTGGGGTGCGAGGGCCCGCTCACTGCTGCTCGCAGCCCTAGTTAGGGCCCGAGCACTGGCGGTGCGAGGCCCTATTGAAACTCGAAGGATTATTAGGGCCCGAGCACTGGCGGTGCGAGGCCCTATTGTATTTCGAAGGATTATTATTATTCTCCCTTCTCCTTCTTCTTCTTCTCCCCAAACAAATGCCTTTTTGGCGGCCTAAACATCGATGAAAACGGATGAAACTTTGCAGGTACGTCAGACTCGGTGAAAAATTTGATAATTCATGGGTGATGGAAATAGGCGTGGCAAAACGGCTCAAGAGCGCCCCCTGGAAAGTTTAAAATGGCGAGCCCCACCTTTCAGTTTGATGGAGGCGAACGAAATTCGGTGGGCATATGTATTTCATCGAGCCACACTAAAATGTCTCTTGGAGCTATACCCAACATGCAACAGGAAGTCCGCCATTTTGCTTTTAATGTGCCATTTTGTCCTTGTTTTGACCATTTCCATGCCTCGTACTTCGACGAACTCCTCCTACAGATTTCATCCGATCAACTTCATATCGGGTCAACTTCATCTTAAGACCTTTGTGATCAAAAGTTATCAAAAAAATTGAGTTTTCACCAAACACCCTTGCCGTGGCGCCCCGCCAAAGTTTGACATTTCGCCATAAAACACGAAGTCCTCATAACTCCTCCATACATTATCCAATTTGTCCGATATATCTCACGCTTCATGACGGTTCTGTCCTGAACACATCTATGTGTCAGTATTGCGTCATACTTATAGCGCCACCTATTGGTGAAACCGGAAGTCCTCATAACTCCTCCATACATTATCCAATTTGTCCGATATATCTCACGCTTCATGACGGTTCTGTCCTGAACACATCTATGTGTCAGTATTGCGTCATACTTATAGCGCCACCTATTGGTGAAACAGGAAGTCCTCATAACTCCTCCATACATTATCCAATTTTTCCGATATAGCTCACGCTTCATGACGGTTCGGTCCTGAACAGATCTATGTGTCCGTATTGTGTCATACTTAAAGCGCCACCTATTGGTGAAACAGGAAGTCCTCATAACTCCTGCATACATCATCCGATTTGCACCAAATTGCTGACGCTTCGTGAAGGTCACCTTCTGAACAGATCTTTGCGTCGGTATTGAGTCACACTTACAGCGCCGCCTACAGGTCAAGCAGGAAGTCCTCATAACTCCTACATACGTTATTCCATTTACTCAACATGTCTCACGCTTCATCAAGGTACCGTCCTGAACACATCTATGCTTCGGTATTGAGTCACGCTTAGAGCGCCACCTACTAGTGACAGGAAGTTTCTCTCAGTACTGCACACCGAAATAGCACACCCTTTAACGGCGCCACACCCCGACACGCGTGGGGTGCGAGGGCCCGCTCACTGCTGCTCGCAGCCCTAGTTAGGGCCCGAGCACTGGCGGTGCGAGGCCCTATTGAAACTCGAAGGATTATTAGGGCCCGAGCACTGGCGGTGCGAGGCCCTATTGTATTTCGAAGGATTATTATTATTCTCCCTTCTCCTTCTTCTTCTTCTCCCCAAACAAATGCCTTTTTGGCGGCCTAAACATCGATGAAAACGGATGAAACTTTGCAGGTAAGTCAGACTCGGTGAAAAATTTGATAATTCATGGGTGATGGAAATAGGCGTGGCAAAACGGCTCAAGAGCGCCCCCTGGAAAGTTTAAAATGGCGAGCCCCACCTTTCAGTTTGATGGAGGCGAACGAAATTCGGTGGGCATATGTATTTCATCGAGCCACACTAAAATGTCTCTTGGAGCTATACCCAACATGCAACAGGAAGTCCGCCATTTTGCTTTTAATGTGCCATTTTGTCCTTGTTTTGACCATTTCCATGCCTCGTACTTCGACGAACTCCTCCTACAGATTTCATCCGATCAACTTCATATCGGGTCAACTTCATCTTAAGACCTTTGTGATCAAAAGTTATCAAAAAAATTGAGTTTTCACCAAACACCCTTGCCGTGGCGCCCCGCCAAAGTTTGACATTTCGCCATAAAACACGAAGTCCTCATAACTCCTCCATACATTATCCAATTTGTCCGATATATCTCACGCTTCATGACGGTTCTGTCCTGAACACATCTTTGTGTCAGTATTGCATTATACTTATAGCGCCACCTATTGGTGAAACAGGAAGTCCTCATAACTCCTCCATACATTATCCAATTTGTCCGATATATCTCACGCTTCATGACGGTTCTGTCCTGAACACATCTATGTGTCAGTATTGCGTCATACTTATAGCGCCACCTATTGGTGAAACAGGAAGTCCTCATAACTCCTACATACATTATCCAATTTGTCCGATATGTCTCACGCTTCATGACGGTTCTGTCATGAACACATCTATGTGTCAGTATTGCGTCATACTTATAGCGCCACCTATTGGTGAAAAAGGAAGTCCTCATAACTCCTCCATACATTATCCAATTTGTCCGATATAGCTCACGCTTCATGACGGTTCTGTCCTGAAAACATCTATGTGTCAGTATTGCGTCATACGTATAGCGCCACCTATTGGTGAAACAGGAAGTCCTCATAACTCCTCCATACATTATCCAATTTGTCCGATATATCTCACGCTTCATGACGGTTCTGTCCTGAACACATCTATGTGTCAGTATTACGTCATACTTATAGCGCCACCTATTGGTGAAACAGGAAGTACTCATAACTCCTCCATACATTATCCAATTTGTCCGATATATCTCACGCTTCATGACGGTTCTGTCCTGAACACATCTATGTGTCAGTATTGCGTCATACTTATAGCGCCACCTATTGGTAAAACAGGAAGTCCTCATAACTCCTCCATACATTATCCGATTTGTCCGATATATCTCACGCTTCATAACGGTTCTGTCCTGAACACATCTATGTGTCAGTATTGCGTCATACTTATAGCGCCACCTATTGGTGAAACAGGAAGTCCTCATAACTCCTCCATACATTATCCAATTTGTCCGATATATCTCACGCTTCATGACGGTTCTGTCCTGAACACATCTATGTTTCAGTATTGCGTCATACTTATAGCGCCACCTATTGGTGAAACAGGAAGTCCTCATAACTCCTCCATACATTATCCAATTTGTCCGATATAGCTCACGCTTCATGACGGTTCTGTCCTGAACACATCTATGTGTCAGTATTGCGTCATACGAATAGCGCCACCTATTGGTGAAACAGGAAGTCCTCATAACTCCTGCATACATCATCCGATTTGCACCAAATTGCTGACGGTTCATGAAGGTGGCCTTCTGAACCCATCTATGTGTCGGTATTGAGTCACACTTACAGCGCCACCTACTGGTGTAACAGGAAGTCCTCATAACTCCTACATACGTCATCCGATTTACTCAACATTTCTCACGCTTCATCAAGGTACCGTCCTGAACACATCTATGCTTCGGTATTGAGTCACGCCTAGAGCGCCACCTACTGGTGACAGGAAGTTTCTCTCAGTACTGCACACCGAAATAGCACAGCCTTTAACGGCGCAGCACCCCGACACGCATGGGGTGCGAGGGCCCGCTCACTGCTGCTCGCAGCCCTAGTTATTCTTGTTCTTCTTCTCCCCAAACAAATGCCTTTTTGGCGGCCTAAACATCGATGAAAACGGATGAAACTTTGCAGATACGTCAGTCCCGGTGAAAAATTTGATAATTCATGGGTGCCGGAAATAGGCGTGGCAAAACGGCTCAAGAGCGCCCCCTGGAAAATTTAAAATGGCGAGCCCCACCTTTCAGTTTGATGTAGGCGAACGAAATTCGGAGGGCATATGTATTTCATCGAGCCACACTTAAATGTCTCTTGGAGCTATACCCAACATGCAACAGGAAGTCCGCCATTTTGCTCTTAATGTGCCATTTTGTCCTTGTTTTGACCATTTCCATGCCTCGTACTTCGACGAACTCCTCCTACAGATTTCATCCGATCAACTTCATATCGGGTCAGCTTCATCTTAAGACCTTTGTGATCAAAAGTTATCAAAAAAATTGAGTTTTCACCAAACACCCTTGCCGTGGCGCCCCGCCAAAGTTTGACATTTCGCCATAAAACACGATGTCCTCATAACTCCTCCATACATTATCGGATTTGTCCGATATATCTCACGCTTCATGACAGTTCTGTCCTGAACACATCTATGTGTCAGTATTGCGTCATACGTATAGCGCCACCTATTGGTGAAACAGGAAGTCCTCATAACTCCTCCATACATTAACCAATTCGTCCGATATATCTCACGCTTCATGAAGGTTCTGTCCTGAACACATCTATGTGTCAGTATTGCGTCATACTTATAGCGCCACCTATTGGTAAAACAGGAAGTCCTCATAACTCCTCCATACATTAACCAATTCGTCCGATATATCTCACGCTTCATGAAGGTTCTGTCCTGAACACATCTATGTGTCAGTATTGCGTCATACTTATAGCGCCACCTATTGGTAAAACAGGAAGTCCTCATAACTCCTCCATACATTATCCGATTTGTCCGATATATCTCACGCTTCATGACGGTTCTGTCCTGAACACATCTATGTGTCAGTATTGCGTCATACTTATAGCGCCACCTATTGGTGAAACAGGAAGTCCTCATAACTCCTACATACATTATCCAATTCGTCCGATATATCTCACGCTTCATGACGGTTCTGTCCTGAACACATCTATGTGTCAGTATTGCATCATACTTATAGCGCCACCTATTGGTGAAACAGGAAGTCCCCATAACTCCTCCATACATTATCGGATTTGTCCGATATATCTCACGCTTCATGACGGTTCTGTCCTGAACACATCTATGTGTCAGTATTGCATCATACTTATAGCGCCACCTATTGGTGAAACAGGAAGTCCTCATAACTCCTCCATACATTAACCAATTCGTCCGATATATCTCACGCTTCATGAAGGTTCTGTCCTGAACACATCTATGTGTCAGTATTGCGTCATACTTATAGCGCCACCTATTGGTAAAACAGGAAGTCCTCATAACTCCTCCATACATTATCCGATTTGTCCGATATATCTCACGCTTCATGACGGTTCTGTCCTGAACACATCTATGTGTCAGTATTGCGTCATACTTATAGCGCCACCTATTGGTGAAACAGGAAGTCCTCATAACTCCTCCATACATTATCCGATTTGTCCGATTTATCTCACGCTTCATGACGGTTCTGTCCTGAACACATCTATGTGTCAGTATTGCGTCATACTTATAGCGCCACCTATTGGTGAAACAGGAAGTCCTCATACCTCCTGCATACATCATCCGATTTGCACCAAATTGCTGACGCTTCATGAAGGTCACCTTCTGAACACATCTATGCGTCGGTATTGAGTTACACTTACAGCGCCACCTACTGGTGAAACAGGAAGTACTCATAACTCCTACATACATTATCCGATTTACTCCAAATTGCTCATGCTTGATGAAGGTCGCATCTTGAACACATATGTAGGTCAGTATTGCGTCATACCTACAGCGCCACCTACTGCTTACAGGAAGTCCTCATAACTCCTACATACTTTGTCCGATTTACACAACATTTCTCACGCTTCATCAAGGTACTGTCCTGAACACATCTATGCGTCGGTATTGAGTCACGCTTAGAGCGCCACCTACTGGTGACAGGAAGTTTCTGTCAGTACTGGACACCGAAATAGCACAGCCTTTAACGGCGCCACACCCCGACCCGCGTGGGGTGCGAGGGCCCGCTCACTGCTGCTCGCAGCACTAGTTATTATTATTCTCCTTCTTTACTCCAAACAAATGCCTTTTAGGCGGCCTGAACATCGATGAAAACGGATGAAACTTTGCAGATACGTCAGTCCCAGTGAAAAATTTGATAATTCATGGGTGACGGAAATGGGCGTGGCAAAACGGCTCGAGAGCGCCCCCTGGAAAGTTTCAAATGGCGAGCCCCACCTTTCAGTTTGATGTAGGCAAACGAAATTCGGAGGGCATATGTATTTCTTCGAGCCACACTTAAATGTCTCTTGGAGCTATACCCAACATGCAACAGGAAGTCCGCCATTTTGCTCTTAATGTGCCATTTTGTCCTTGTTTTGACCATTTCCATGCCTCGTACTTCGACGAACTCCTCCTACAGATTTCATCCGATCAACTTCATATCGGGTCAGCTTCATCTTAAGACCTTTGTGATCAAAACATATCAAAAAAATTGAGTTTTCACCAAACACCCTTGCCGTGGCGCCCCGCCAAAGTTTGACATTTCGCCATAAAACACAAAGTCCTCATAACTCCTCCATACATTATCCAATTTGTCCGATATATCTCACGCTTCATGACGGTTCTGTCCTGAACACATCTATGTGTCAGTATTGCGTCATACTTATGGCGCCACCTATTGGTGAAACAGGAAGTCCTCATAACTCCTCCATACATTATCCAATTTGTCCGATATATCTCACGCTTCATGACGGTTCTGTCCTGAACACATCTATGTTTCAGTATTGCGTCATACTTATAGCGCCACCTATTGGTGAAACAGGAAGTCCTCATAACTCCTCCATACATTATCCAATTTGTCCGATATAGCTCACGCTTCATGACGGTTCTGTCCTGAACACATCTATGTGTCAGTATTGCGTCATACGAATAGCGCCACCTATTGGTGAAACAGGAAGTCCTCATAACTCCTGCATACATCATCCGATTTGCACCAAATTGCTGACGCTTCATGAAGGTGGCCTTCTGAACCCATCTATGTGTCGGTATTGAGTCACACTTACAGCGCCACCTACTGGTGAAACAGGAAGTCCTCATAACTCCTACATACGTTTTAAATCCTGAATAAAGTGCTGGAATCCGATTTCTTTGCTTCGACTGAAGATTTTATTTTCATACAAGAAGTATCACCATCTCTCTTGCCCAACAACAGGCAGCAGTATGAACTGAACTAAAATAGCACACCCCAACTCCAACCCACAATCAATTGACTCTCACAGGTGTGAAAACAATCATTCAATAATTCAATTAGCAATGGTGACACGCAGCCACAATGGCTCAAGAATGTAGGCTCACTGTGGGCTACTGCTTTCAAATTATAAACATAAATAATTCCATCAACATAAATCAAGACCATTTTCTGTAAGCCAAAAAACAAATTATACATAAATTTTCTATTTAACCAAAAATAGTCTCAACAAACTCCCCCCCGATGAACCATACTAAGGTTCATCATTTATTTCCAAAGGATATAGGAATTGCACTGGTCTTTTGAGTGTCAAGTCTTTGGGGAGTTTCAGTGCGCAAGAACGAATGTTCCCGTCTCGTCCCACGAACACTTGTTCAATGCGCCCCATACGCCACATGTGTCTGGGCTGTTTTTCTTCATACAACAGCGCCAGGTCACCCACTTTGAAGGTAGTGGGTTTGTTGGAGTTACCATGATGAGCTGATCTCAGTTCCATTAGGTAGTTCTTTCTCCAGCTATTCCAATAGCCAGTGATCAGCCTTTGTCGGTATAGCCACCTTTTTGTGATTCTGGCTGCGTCAGCGGTGACAGGTTTACCGTCCCGAGTAGGCTGTGTAGGCTGCGGAGGTAGAGTCGTGATTCGCTGTCCCACTAGAAAGTGGGCTGGGGTCAGTGGGGATGGCTCATTACAGTCTGTGTGAAGAAAGGTTAGAGGTCTGGAGTTTACGACAGCTTCTACTTCTGTAAGCAATGTCTGTAGCTCTTCAAAGGACAGGAACGCCTTCCCCATCACCTTCCGTAGACAGACCTTTACTGACCTTACTAGTCGTTCCCACATCCCGCCCTGCCAAGCGGCTCTCTCCACAATGTATCTCCATTTTATCCCTTTTCCGGAGAGGAAATCTTGTGTCTTTTTGTCCTTCATTAAAGTCCACATAGCTTGCAAATCTTTGTCGGCTCGTTTGAATGTCTTTGCGTTATCCGAGTATATAGTTGTGCAAATTCCCCGTCTGGCTATGAATCTCCTAAAAGCTAAGAGAAACGTATCTGTACTGAGGTCTGACACCAACTCTAAATGAACTGCCCGTGTCACTGCACATGTAAATAATGCAACATATGCTTTTCGATGGTGTGGTTTTACAAATAATGGGCCAGCGAAATCTACCCCTGTCACTTCAAACGGTTGGGCTTCCGTTATTCTCTCTCTGGGTAATGGTGCGGTGCATTGCTGGCCTGGCTTGACTCGGGTTTTACGACAAATTAGACAGCGTTGTATAGTCCCTTTGGTCACCTGCCTACCCTTCACTACCCAATATCTTTCTCGCACTTGCATAAGTGTGTCCTGTAATCCGGAGTGCAATACTTCATCGTGCGCTCTGGAGAGGACAAGTTGAGAGAATGCGTCTTTGCCACACAATATGACAGGGTGCTTTTGCGCATACGTCCAGTTGCTCTCTTGTAGTCTTCCTCCGACGCGTAAAACTCCTGATTCGTCAAGGAAAGGTTTCAAGCTCATCAATTTTGAATTTTTGTCTGCCTCCTTTTCGTTTCTCAAGGACTGGATTTCTTTTCCAAAGCTCTCATTTTGTGATGTCTGGATCCAGTACATTTCCGCGCAGTGGATTTCCTCTGAAATGAGCGGGCCCGTTCTCTTGTCACCAAGCTTTCTCACATTGTGTATAAACCGCATTATCCAGGCAGTGACGCGTAAGGCTCGTGTCAATTTGCTGAACCGGCTCAGTTCCATCAACGCAGGCTGGGTTGACAGTGTGTGTGTCTGCTGTGTGTGAACTGTTACCTCCTCACTTTCCTCCTCGTTCTCTTTTTCTAGCACACAGTGCGTTTGCTCCTCCGTGCCATCCTTATCGCGCAACCATGTAGGCCCTCTCCACCACAATGCATCATCTCCAAAGGCACGCATGCTGTTGCCACGGGTGCCACGGTCCGCTGGATTTTCGTTTCCTTTGCAATGCCTCCAGTTCTCAGGCAGAGTCAAATTCTGAATTTCTATAACTCTGTTCTGGACGAAAGGCTTCCACTGTTTTGCTCTGCTCTTTATCCAGTGGAGAGTGATCATGGAGTCAGTCCAGTAGAACGCATTGACATCAGTCATGTTCAGATTAGATAGCTTCCTAGTCTAGCTCCTATTAAAGCCCCCATTAATTCGAGTCTTGGTAAAGTCATTCTTTTCAGCGGTGCTACTTTAGTCTTTGCTGCGATCAGGCTTGTTGTGCTTTCTCCGCGCCCATCGGTCGTGCACATGTAGGCTACAGCACAGTACGCACGTTCACTTGAATCACAGAATATGTGCAATTGTTGCTTTGTGAGGGGTTCCTGTAATTCTGACGCATAAAACCTGTTAGTGGATATTGATTGCACATCAGGTAATTCCGCGCACCACTGTTGCCAATTTCTAGACAGTTCATCCGGGAGCTCTTCGTCCCATTCAAGGCCTTGTTCCCACATCAGCTGGAATAGGCATTTCACTCTGATACTGAATGGCGATAAGAAGCCAATTGGATCAAATATGCGTGCAGCTGACTGCAGTACTACTCTCTTAGTGCCCTTTTTATTTTTTACAAAATCCATCAACTCTGTCATATCAAAGACAAAATCATCTGGCTTGGTACGCCAGGTTAAACCTAAGACTTTCAGTGGCGTTTGGCTTTTGATGTTCACCGGTTCATTTGTCATTCCGTGTGTCCACTCCTTTCTCAATTCATCAGAGTTCGTTGTCCATTTACACAAGTCCATAGCTGCAGTGGACATGATTTCTTTAGCTGTCTGAGTCAAATCTAAAGCCTCTTTTACTGTTCGCGCGCCACTTATAAAATCATCTACATAAAGACACTCGTCTATTATTTTAGTCACTTCTGGATGTTGGCACTCAAATTTTTTAAGATGGTGTCTAATAGTCACGGCTAGTAGGAATGGACTAGAGGACACTCCAAAAGGAACTCTTGTCATCCTCAATATGCAAATGTCATTCATTGACACTGGGTTTTTCGTTGTCCAGAGAAATCTTAGCACATCTCTGTCATTTTCCTTTAGTGAGATTTGGAGAAATGCTTTACTGATGTCAGCCATTAGTGCTACTCTGTGCTGTCGGAATTTGACAAGAACACTCAACAGGTCGGGGTTCAGATTTGGGCCTGTAAGTAAGCACTCGTTTAACGAAAGGCTGTCCTTTACATGCGAAGACGCATCAAATACAACTCTAAGCTTAGTTGTGGTTCTTTGCTCTCTCACTATGGCATGATGAGGTAAATAGTAAATACGGTTGTCAGAAGATCTAGACTGCACTATTTCTACTATGCCCTCTGCCAAGTACTCTTGGATGACGTCATTATATCTGTGGTACAGTGTTGGATTGCTTTGCAATTTTCTTACCAACTGTGAGAATCTTTTTTCTGCTGTGCCATAGTTGTCTTCAATTGTCACTTGGTCGTTTTTCCATGGTAGGCGCACTTCATATCTGTCGTTGTCATATTTCACAGTCTCTTCAAACTTGCGCAGGGCCTCTGTGCTCTCTGCGCTCTGTTCCTTTTCCATTGTCACTCCAATAGATTCCGTTTCCCAGAACATGCGCAACTGGTGTGAGAGTTCTCCTATACTCACGTGCATTGTTCCAACTTCCAGAGGTTCAGTAACATTCATCAGTGTGGAAACAGTTCCTTGCACTAGCCAGCCAAACTTGCTCTCCAGCATTACCAGTGCGTCATTCAGTCTCTCCATGCGTCCTGTTACTATTTTCCAGTAATGATCACCTCCGATCAATATTCCAATGTCCTTCGTTTCCATTCCCATCACTGGGACATCAGCAAGTTGTAATCCCTTTTCATGCAGTGTTCTTCTCATGTTTTCATCCACTACTTTCAGGTTGGTTGCTGTGCTGACTTGTGGCGTCTCCAAGAACTCCAATTCCACAGTTTGGTTTGTTTTGAGATTACGCAGATCTGCTCTGACTCTTCTACAGGTTATTCTCTTAGGGGTTGCTGAACCGAATGTGTGCAGGTTTAGTTTCTCTTCACCCACTACTGGTAGGTTTAGAGCTTTGGAGATATCCTCTCTAATAAAACTTCGCTGGCTCCCTCCGTCTAACAAGCACCTCACAATCTGGCTTTGTTTGTGTGTCTCTATCCATACGGTAGCAGTCTGTAATAAAACGGTTGATCTGCTATTCTCAGAAGTATGCTGAGATATGGCTTGAACAGTATCGACTACAGGGGTTTTATTTTGGGTGGTTTTATATAACATCTGACTGCACACTGTTTTGTGGTGTTTGTTGCCACATTCATCGCAGGTTATTCCATGCGCTCTACAATTACGTGCGAGGTGTTTTGCCCCTAAACAAACATAACATCGGCCCATTCTCCTGAGTTTGTCTCGTCTTATCTCAACAGTGAACTGGACACAGTCTTTGGATTTGTGATCGTTTCTGTTGCAGAATATGCATGTCTTTTCTTCCGCGTTTGCGGTGTGGAACGCGGCTGTGGACGCGGTTGGGTTTGATGAGCGTCTGCTGCTACTGCGTCTTTCCCAGGCTTTGTCTCTGTGCTGAGTGGGCGTGGCCGGTGTTGTAGGCTCCTTTCTCTGGATCAGGTCCACTGTTCTTTCCCTACTCTCGACCTCCCGTTTCACATAGTCCATTAATTCCTTCACTTTCAGCACTGATCCTTCATCCATTTTACGCGTAAACTCAAGGGTTATTTCTTCGGGGATCATCTTCATGAGTATTGGGCAAAGTAAACTTCCATATGAGTCAGCAACTACCCCTATGGCATCTAAATTTCTCACATGTACCTCGCATTCATCGTATAGTTGTCTTAACGCGGAAACATCATTTGCTTTTCTAACGGGGTTCAGATTAAGCAGTTTATTCATGTGCGCATTAATTAACAAGTCCTCGCGACCAAATCTAGCCATCAACATGGTTATGGCATTGTCATAGTTCGCTGCCGACAGAGACAATCCCGCAACTGCATTTGCTGCTGTACCACTGAGCAATGATTTTAAATAATTAAATTTGTCCGGTATGCTCAGTTTTGGGTTATCATGTATAGCTGACTCATACTGGTTCCAAAAGCTTTGCCATGCACTTACATCTCCAGAGAAGCGTTCAATGACGAGTTTGGGAAGTTTAACGGAGTGGGCGTTTCCCCCTCCCCCCGTTCCACTCGCAGAGTGACTGGAATTGTTTGCTGCGTCAACTTTGTCCAGCATTCGTTTGGCCCGAGATTTCCTCTGTATGATTCCGTCCGTATATTCCATGGCAGCAGTCACCTCGTCCTCTAAATCCTCCTCCTCAGTCACAGCTTCAATGTCCCGGTCATGTTCCCTCAATGAGCTTTCCTTCAGGATCAGCTGTTCCATGCAGACCTCCAGGTCCTCCAGGGGTGGTGGGTCTGTCTGCATTAGTCCGTCCATCTTGGTCAGCAGCTTGGTTGTAGAGGTCCGGACTGCGCCTCTGATCCTCCTCAGTCTTGATGGATCCACTTTTTCCATCTTTCCAGCACTTGTTCTACTGCAATACAGTCCACAATATTCCAAACAATCCTATTCCCTTTTCCCTGGTTTCGGCACCACTTTTAAATCCTGAATAAAGTGCTGGAATCCGATTTCTTTGCTTCGACTGAAGATTTTATTTTCATACAAGAAGTATCACCATCTCTCTTGCCCAACAACAGGCAGCAGTATGAACTGAACTAAAATAGCACACCCCAACTCCAACCCACCATCAGTTGACTCTCACAGGTGTGAAAACAATCATTCAATAATTCAATTAGCAATGGTGACACGCAGCCACAATGGCTCAAGAATGTAGGCTCACTGTGGGCTACTGCTTTCAAATTATAAACATAAATAATTCCATCAACATAAATCAAGACCATTTTCTGTAAGCCAAAAAACAAATTATACATACATTTTCTATTTAACCAAAAATAGTCTCAACAATACGTTATCCGATTTACTCAACATTTCTCACGCTTCATCAAGGTACCGTCCTGAACACATCTATGCTTCGGTATTGAGTCACGCCTAGAGCGCCACCTACTGGTGACAGGAAGTTTCTCTCAGTACTGCACACCGAAATAGCACAGCCTTTAACGGCGCAGCACCCCGACACGCATGGGGTGCGAGGGCCCGCTCACTGCTGCTCGCAGCCCTAGTTATTAGGGCCCGAGCACTGGCGGTGCGAGGCCCTATTGAATTTCGAAGGATTATTAGTGTGAATGCTTTAGAGCATTCACACTATTGTTATCCAGTTCTTTATAGTTTATTCTTACTTCTTCTTCCGTACGTTTTTTGGCTCTCTGTAGCTCCTTCATACTTTGAGCTATTTAAACCATTCAAGTATCAAAATGTTCAGCTTGTTAAGGACATTATCGGAATCCTTTCAGATTTTTTATACCTTTTATACTTTTTAAAATATTCAACTTATTCAACAATTTTTTTGAATGGAAGTCAATGGGGGAGTTTTGAAATCTTCTTCAGCCTTCAACTCCTTCATACTTTGAGCTACAGAAACCATTCAACTATCAAAATGTTCAGCTTGTTAAGGTCTTTATGGGATATATTTCAGATTTTTAATAACTTTCATACTTTTTAAAATATTCAGCTTTTTTCAACATTTTTTTACAATGGAAGTCTATGGGCAGACCTTGAAACCCCTCATCAGCTTTGAAACCTATCTCCTCCTTCATTTTTTGTGCTAGAAACCTCCTTCAAAGTTTAAAATGTTCAGGACCTTTAGGTGAGTAAAGTAACCATTCAGATTTTTGAAATTCCTTTTAGTTTTTATGTAATTTAAGTTTGTTTGGGACCCTTTTTAACATTGAAGTTGATGTGTGGAATGTTCAGTTTTTACAGTGTAGCAGCTCGTATTTTGAAAACATCTACACGTTTTGTAAACTGCTGTCGCTCCTACAGTTTTAACAGCTCATACACATATTCTACATTAAAACGTTCACACAACTGTGCTGATTCGTACAATGTAAGTCTCTAAGCCATGTGACTTATAGTTTTGGCTGTATGACGATTTGTTCGGCAACTGCGCTCTCCATTGAAACGTATGGGCCCACCCTCTAACTTTTGAGCTGCTAATTTTGCATTTTTACACTTTTTCTAACTCGTCGCCATGCCTACAGTTTTTAAGCTACACGGACATATCATAGCCTGAAATGTTCAGCATTTTCTCAGGATTCCTAGGGTGTCAATATCTAGGCTGTGACCTTCATACTTTTTGAGGGAGAGCTGTCTGAAGCCGGCATGCCTTTCCATTGAAGTGAATGAGAGGATGCTCACAGTGTCAGTTGAGATTTGAATTTGGGGACACGCGCAGGCTCTCTGTACAGGCACCCTTTTATGACTATTGTGGCAGCATTCATATTCCTTTCTTCCATCCTTCCATCCTTCCTTCCATCCTTCCTTCCTTTCATCCATCCTTCTTTCCTTCCTTCCTTCCTTACTTATATTCAAAGAAATATTCAGAATGACACTTTTTCAGGCTGTAAACTCATATTAATATATTTTCTCCTCTTTCAGCTATTGAACTCAATAAAACTATGAGTTATGATGAGTGGTCTAATCCAATTTTGAGTGTAGTACTAGCAGTACTTATAACAAACACCTACTGCTTTTCACTACTACTGCTTCTAACCTCAACTTCCATACAACACCTCCACATCTACTGCTCGGCCCCGGAGTGGGCTATAGACACATGGTGGGATGAGGGATGAGGGGTGAGGGGTGCATGCACTATCCACGCCACCGTCCCAACATCTCAGACCCCGAGTTGGCTAAAGATGCAGTTTTCACGGTTGGGTGCATGTGGGTGGCCCGGGGAGCAGTACACTCTCCTCGACTAGCTCTGACCTGAGGGGGCGGAGTCTCGTCTCCACGCCACTATCCACGCCACTGTCCCCACATCTCAGCCCCTGAGTGAGCTACAGACACGGCTTCACTGTTGGGTGCATGGCAATTCCCCGGATGTCAGTGCATTGCCCCCGACCTGCTCTGACCAGAGGGGGCGGAGTCTCGCCATCACGCCACTATCCGCGCCACGGACCTCACAACACAGCCTCTGAGGTGGATAGAGACACACGGTCCTAACTGGTGAAGGCAGGTGGGTAGCCCGGCACGGCCTACACTGTCCACAACCAGCTCTGACCCAAGGGGGCGGAGTCTCGCCACCACGCCACTATCAACGCCACGCACCCCACAACTCAGACCCTGAGTGGGCTAAGGACACAGGGTCATTGCCGGTGGGGGCAGGTGGGAGGCCCAGAGCAGTGTACATTGTCCAAGACCGGCTCGGACCCAAGGGGGCGGAGTCTCGCCATCATGCCACTAATACGCCACGCACCTCACAACACAGCCTCTGAGGCAGCTAGAGACACACGGTCTTCATTGGTGAAGGCAGGTGGGTAACCCGGTGCGGTCTACACTGTCCACATCTGGCTCTGACCCGAGGGGGCGGAGTCTCGCCACCATGCCACTACCACGCCTCGGACCTCACAACACAGCCTCTGAGGTGGCTAGAGACACACGGTCTTCACTGGTGAAGGCAGGTGGGTAGTCCAGTGCGGCGTATACTGTCCACAACCGGCTCTGACCAGAGGGGGCGGAGTCTCACCACCACGCCACTACCATGCCTCGGACCTCACAACACAGCCTCTGAGGTGTCTAGAGACACACGGTCTTCACTGGTGAAGGCAGGTGAGTAGTCTTTCCACCACGCCACTATCCACGCCATGGACCACAGAACTCAGCCCATGTGGGCTATAGACACACGGTCTTCACCATCTGGTGCATAGAGATTGCCCAGAGATCACTGTACTGTCCCCGACAGGCTTCCAAGCTTTTAAGCTATACATTCCATCATTTATTCCATCTTTCAGCTTTGACAGTATTACTCTATTGCTCATATTTCAAGCTAAAGGCTCAGTTCAAAGCTTAAACTACTCAGGTTGAAAAGTTTAAAAGTATTTAAGTTCTTAGCTTCTTTAGGTAATGCAGTTCCAATTCTGCCAGTTTCACATGTCAGCTAAGCTTCCAGGTTTTCCAGCCTACTAGCTTTTTAGCAATACTTTCCGTAATTTATTCAGTTTCAGCTTTGACAGTATTACAGTTTATCTTCCAGCTTTTGTTGCAATGTATTTACGTTTTTAGCTTCTTTAGGCAATGCAGTTCAGATTCCAACTCTCCCAGTTTCATATTTCAGCTAAGCTTCCAGGTTTTCAGCTTCCAATCTTTTTATACATTCCATCATTATAGTATAAAAGTTTATCTTCAAGCTTTTGTAGCAATGTATTTATGTTTTTAGCTTCTTTAGGCAATGCAATTCAGCTTCCAATTCTGCCAGTTTCACAGTTCAGCTAAGCTTCAAGGTTTTTCAGCTTCCAATCTTTTCAGCAATACATTCCATCATTACAGTGTAACAGTTTATCTTCCAGCTTTTGTAGCAATGTATTTAAGTTCTTAGTTTCTTTATGTAATGCACTTCAGCTTCCAATGCTGCCAGTTTCACAGTTCAGCTAAGCTTCAAGGTTCTTCAGCTTCCAATCTTTTTAGCTATACATTCCATCATTACAGTGTAACAGTTTATCTTCCAGCTTTTGTAGCAATGCATTTAAGTTCTTAGCTTCTTTATTTAATGCACTTCAACTTCCAAATCTGCCAGTTTCACAGTTCAGCTAAGCTTCAAGGTTTTTCAGCTTCCAGGCATTTCAGCTTCCAGGATTTTCAACCATTCAGGTGTGATGCATTTGACATTTCAGATTTTTCACATTCATGCATTTTCAGCAATGCTTTTGCTATTCCGTTCAGCTGCTCAGCATTCACACGCATTTTCTGCAGGAAATGCAATTTTCTAGTTAGGGCCCGAGCACTGGCGGTGCGAGGCCCTATTGTATTTCGAAGGATTATTATTCTCCTACCTTCTTCTTCTCCCCAAACAAATGCCTTTTTGGCGGGCTAAACATCGATGAAAACGGATGAAACTTTGCAGATACATCAGTCCTGGTGAAAATCGGATATTTCATTGGTGACGGAAATGGGCGTTGCAAAACGGCTCAAGAGCGCCCCCTGGAAAGTTTAAAATGGCGAGCCCCACCTTTCAGTTGGATGTAGGCGAACGAAATTTGGTGGGCATATGTATTTCATCGAGCCACACTTAAATGTCTCTTGGAGCTATACCCAACATGCAACAGGAAGTCCGCCATTTTGCTCTTTATGTGCCATTTTGTCCTTGTTTTGACCATTTCCATGCCTCGTACTTCGACGAACTCCTCCTACAGATTTCATCCGATCAACTTCATATCGGGTCAGCTTCATCTTAAGACCTTTGTGATCAAAAGTTATCAAAAAAATTTAGTTTTCACCAAACACCCTTGCCGTGGCGCCCCGCCAAAGTTTGACATTTCGCCATAAAACACGAAGTCCTCATAACTCCTCCATACATTATCCAATTTGTCCGATATATCTCACGCTTCATGACGCTTCTGTCCTGAACACATCTATGTGTCAGTATTGCGTCATACTTATAGCGCCACCTATTGGTGAAACAGGAAGTCCTCATAACTCCTCCATACATTATCCAATTTGTCCGATATATCTCACGCTTCATGACGGTTCTGTCCTGAACACATCTTTGTGTCAGTATTGCATCATACTTATTGCGCCACCTATTGGTGAAACAGGAAGTCCTCATAACTCCTCCATACATTATCCAATTTGTCCGATATATCTCACGCTTCATGACGGTTCTGTCCTGAACACATCTATGTGTCAGTATTGCGTCATACTTATAGCGCCACCTATTGGTGAAACAGGAAGTCCTCATAACTCCTCCATACATTATCCAATTTGTCCGATATATCTCACGCTTCATGACGGTTCTGTCCTGAACACATCTTTGTGTCAGTATTGCGTCATACTTATTGCGCCACCTATTGGTGAAACAGGAAGTCCTCATAACTCCTCCATACATTATCCAATTTGTCCGATATATCTCACGCTTCATGACGGTTCTGTCCTGAACACATCTATGTGTCAGTATTGCGTCATACTTATAGCGCCACCTATTGGTGAAACAGGAAGTCCTCATAACTCCTCCATACATTATCCAATTTGTCCGATATATCTCACGCTTCATGACGGTTCTGTCCTGAACACATCTTTGTGTCAGTATTGCATCATACTTATTGCGCCACCTATTGGTGAAACAGGAAGTCCTCATAACTCCTACATACATTATCCAATTTGTCCGATATATCTCACGCTTCATGACGGTTCTGTCCTGAACACATTTATGTGTCAGTATTGCGTCATACTTATAGCGCCACCTATTGGTGAAACAGGAAGTCCTCATAACTCCTCCATACATTATCCAATTCGTCCGATATATCTCACGCTTCATGAAGGTTCTGTCCTGAACACATCTATGTGTCAGTATTGTGTCATACTTATAGCGCCACCTATTGGTGAAACAGTACGTCCTCATAACTCCTCCATACATTATCCAATTTGTCCGATATATCTCACGCTTCATGACGGTTCTGTCCTGAACACATCTATGTGTCAGTATTGCGTCATACTTATAGCGCCACCTATTGGTAAAACAGGAAGTCCTCATAACTCCTCCATACATTATCCGATTTGTCCGATATATCTCACGCTTCATGACGGTTGTGTCCTGAACACATCTATGGGTCAGTATTGCGTCATACTTATAGCGCCACCTATTGGTGAAACAGGAAGTCCTCATAACTCCTCCATACATTATCGGATTTGTCCGATATATCTCACGCTTCATGACGGTTGTGTCCTGAACACATCTATGGGTCAGTATTGCGTCATACTTATAGCGCCACCTATTGGTGAAACAGGAAGTCCTCATAACTCCTCCATACATTATCCGATTTGTCCGATATATCTCACGCTTCATGACGGTTCTGTCCTGAACACATCTATGTTTCAGTATTGCGTCATACTTATAGCGCCACCTATTGGTGAAACAGGAAGTCCTCATAACTCCTGGATACATCATCCGATTTGCACCAAATTGCTGACGCTTCATGAAGGTCACCTTCTGAACACATCTATGCGTCGGTATAGAGTTACACTTACAGCGCCACCTACTGGTGAAACAGGAAGTACTCATAACTCCTACATACATTATCCGATTTACTCCAAATTGCTCATGCTTGATGAAGGTCGCATCTTGAACACATCTGTAGGTCAGTATTGCGTCATACCTACAGCGCCACCTACTGCTTACAGGAAGTCCTCATAACTCCTACATACTTTGTCCGATTTACACAACATTTCTCACGCTTCATCAAGGTACTGTCCTGAACACATCTATGCATCGGTATTGAGTCACGCTTAGAGCGCCACCTACTGGTGACAGGAAGTTTCTGTCAGTACTGGACACCGAAATAGCACACCCTTTAACGGCGCCACAGCCCGACCCGCGTGGGGTGCGAGGGCCCGCTCACTGCTGCTCGCAGCACTAGTTAGGGCCCGAGCACTGGCGGTGCGAGGCCCTATTGTATTTCGAAGGATTATTATTATTAGGGCCCGAGCACTGGCGGTGCGAGGCCCTATTGTATTTCGAAGGATTATTAGGGCCCGAGCACTGGCGGTGCGAGGCCCTATTGAATTTCGAAGGATTATTAGGGCCCGAGCACTGGCGGTGCGAGGCCCTATTGTATTTCGAAGGATTATTATTATTAGGGCCCGAGCACTGGCGGTGCGAGGCCCTATTGTATTTCGAAGGATTATTATTATTCTCCCTTCTCCTTCTCCTTCTCCTTCTTCCAAAACAAATGCCTTTTTGGCGGCCTAAACATCGATGAAAACGGATGAAACTTTGAAGATACGTCAGTACCGGTGAAAAATTTGATAATTCATGGGTGACGGAAATGGGCGTGGCAAAACGGCTCAAGAGCGCCCCCTGGAAAATTTAAAATGGCGAGCCCCACCTTTCAGTTTGATGTAGGCGAACGAAATTCGGTGGGCATATGTAGTTCATCGAGACACACTAAAATGTCTCTTTGACCTATACCCAACATCCGACAGGAAGTCAGCCATTTTGCTTTTAATGTGACATTTTGTCCTTGTTTTTACCATTTCCATGTCTCGTACTTCAACGAACTCCTCCTACAGATTTCATCCGATCAACTTCATATTCGGTCAGCTTCATCTTAAGACCTTTGTGATCAAAAGTTATCAAAAAAATTGAGTTTTCACTATACACCCTTCCCGTGGCGCCCCGCCAAAGTTTGACATTTCGCCATAAAACACGAAGTCCTCATAACTCCTCCATACATTATCCGATTTGTCCGATATATCTCACGCTTCATGACGGTTCTGTCCTGAACACATCTATCTGTCAGTATTGCGTCATGCTTATAGCGCCACCTATTGGTGAAACAGGAAGTGCTCATAACTCCTGCATACATCATCCGATTTGCACCAAATTGCTGACGCTTCATGAAGGTCACCTTATGAACGCATCTATGTGTCAGTATTGAGTCAAACTTAAAGTGCCACCTACTGGTGAAACAGGAAGTCCTCATAACTCCTACATACGTTATCCGATTTACTCAACATTTCTCACGCTTCATCAAGGTACCGTCCTGAACACATCTATGCTTCGGTATTGAGTCACGCCGAGAGCGCCACCTACTGGTGACAGGAAGTTTCTCGCAGTACTGCACACCGAAATAGCACACCCTTTAACGGCGCAGCACCCCGACACGCGTGGGGTGCGAGGGCCCGCTCACTGCTGCTCGCAGCACTAGTTATTATTATTATTCTCCTTCTTTACTCCAAACAAATGCCTTTTAGGCGGCCTGAACATCGATGAAAACGGATGAAACTTTGCAGATACGTCAGTCCCGGTGAAAAATTTGATAATTCATGGGTGACGGAAATGGGCGTGGCAAAACGGCTCAAGAGCGCCCCCTGGAAAGTTTAAAATGGCGAGCCCCACCTTTCAGTTTGATGTAGGCGAACGAAATTCGGTGGGCATATGTATTTCATCGAGCCACACTAAAATGTCTCTTGGAGCTATACCCAACATGCAACAGAAAGTCCGCCATTTTGCTTTTAATGTGCCATTTTGTCCTTGTTTTGACCATTTCCATGCCTCGTACTTCAACGAACTCCTCCTACAGATTTCATCCGATCAACTTCATATCGGGTCAGCTTCATCTTAAGGCCTTTGTGATCAAAAGTTATCAAAAAAATTGAGTTTTCACCAAACACCCTTGCCGTGGCGCCCCACCAAAGTTTGACATTTCGCCATAAAACACGATGTCCTCATAACTCCTCCATACATTATCCGATTTGTCCGATATATCTCACGCTTCATGACGGTTCTGTCCTGAACACATCTATGTGTCAGTATTGCGTCATACTTATAGCGCCACCTATTGGTGAAACAGGAAGTCCTCATAACTCCTCCATACATTATCCAATTCGTCCGATATATCTCACGCTTCATGAAGGTTCTGTCCTGAACACATCTATGTGTCAGTATTGCGTCATACTTATAGCGCCACCTATTGGTGAAACAGGAAGTCCTCATAACTCCTCCATACATTATCCGATTTGTCCGATATATCTCACGCTTCATGACGGTTCTGTCCTGAACACATCTATGTGTCAGTATTGCGTCATACTTATAGCGCCACCTATTGGTGAAACAGGAAGTCCTCATAACTCCTCCATACATTATCCGATTTGTCCGATTTATCTCACGATTCATGACGGTTCTGTCCTGAACACATCTATGTGTCAGTATTGCTTCATACTTATAGTGCCACCTATTGGTGAAACAGGAAGTCCTCATAACTCCTGCATACATCATCCGATTTGCACCAAATTGCTGACGCTTCATGAAGGTCACCTTCTGAACACATCTATGCGTCGGTATTGAGTTACACTTACAGCGCCACCTACTGGTGAAACAGGAAGTACTCATAACTCCTACATACATTATCCGATTTACTCCAAATTGCTCATGCTTGATGAAGGTCACATCTTGAACACATCTGTAGGTCAGTATTGCGTCATACCTACAGCGCCACCTACTGCTTACAGGAAGTCCTCATAACTCCTACATACTTTGTCCGATTTACACAACATTTCTCACGCTTCATCAAGGTACTGTCCTGAACACATCTATGCGTCGGTATTGAGTCACGCTTAGAGCGCCACCTACTGGTGACAGGAAGTTTCTGTCAGTACTGGACACCGAAATAGCACACCCTTTAACGGCGCCACACCCCGACCCGCGTGGGGTGCGAGGGCCCGCTCACTGCTGCTCGCAGCACTAGTTATTATTCTTCTTCTCCTTCTCCTTCTTTACTCCAAACAAATGCCTTTTAGGCGGCCTGAACATCGATGAAAACGGATGAAACTTTGCAGATACGTCAGTCCCGGTGAAAAATTTGATAATTCATGGGTGACGGAAATGGGCGTGGCAAAACGGCTCAAGAGCGCCCCCTGGAAAGTTCAAAATGGCGAGCCCCACCTTTCAGTTTGATGTAGGCTAACGAAATTCGGTGGGCATATGTATTTCATCGAGCCACACTTAAATGTCTCTTGGAGCTATACCCAACATGCAACAGGAAGTCCGCCATTTTGCTCTTAATGTGCCATTTTGTCCTTGTTTTGACCATTTCCATGCCTCGTACTTCGACGAACTCCTCCTACAGATTTCATCCGATCAACTTCATATCGGGTCAGCTTCATCTTAAGACCTTTGTGATCAAAAGTTATCAAAAAAAATGAGTTTTCACCAAACACCCTTGCCGTGGCGCCCTGCCAAAGTTTGACATTTCGCCATAAAACACGAAGTCCTCATAACTCCTCCATACATTATCCAATTTGTCCGATATATCTCACGCTTCATGACGGTTCTGTCCTGAACACATCTATGTGTCAGTATTGCGTCATACTTATAGTGCCACCTATTGGTGAAACAGGAAGTCCTCATAACTCCTCCATACATTATCCAATTTGTCCGATATATCTCACGCTTCATGACGGTTCTGTCCTGAACACATCTATGTGTCAGTATTGCGTCATACTTATAGCGCCACCTATTGGTGAAACAGGAAGTCCTCATAACTCCTCCATACATTATCCAATTTGTCCGATATATCTCACGCTTCATGACGGTTCTGTCCTGAACACATCTATGTGTCAGTATTGCGTCATACTTATAGCGCCACCTATTGGTGAAACAGGAAGTCCTCATAACTCCTCCATACATTATCCAATTTGTCCGATATATCTCACGCTTCATGACGGTTCTGTCCTGAACACATCTATGTGTCAGTATTGCGTCATACTTATAGCGCCACCTATTGGTGAAACAGGAAGTCCTCATAACTCCTCCATACATTATCCAATTTGTCCGATATATCTCACGCTTCATGACGGTTCTGTCCTGAACACATCTATGTGTCAGTATTGCGTCATACTTATAGCGCCACCTATTGGTGAAACAGGAAGTCCTCATAACTCCTCCATACATTATCCGATTTACTCAACATGTCTCACGCTTCATCAAGGTACCGTCCTGAACACATCTATGCTTTGGTATTGAGTCACGCTTAGAGCGCCACCTACTGGTGACAGGAAGTTTCTCTCAGCACAGGACACCGAAATAGCACACCCTTTAACGGCGCCGCACCCCGACACGCGTGGGGTGCGAGGGCCCGCTCACTGCTGCTCGCAGCCCTAGTTATTATTATTCTCCTACCTTCTTGTTATTCTTCTTCTCCCCAAACAAATGCCTTTTTGGCGGCCTAAACATCGATGAAAACGAATGAAACTTTGCAGATACGTCAGTCCCGGTGAAAAATTTGATAATTCATGGGTGACGGAAATGGGTGTGGCAAAACGGCTCAAGAGCGCCCCCTGGAAAGTTTAAAATGGCGAGCCCCACCTTTCAGTTTGATGTAGGCGAACGAAATTCGGTGGGCATATGTATTTCATCGAGCCACACTTAAATGTCTCTTGGAGCTATACCCAACATGCAACAGGAAGTCCGCCATTTTGCTCTTAATGTGCCATTTTGTCCTTGTTTTGACCATTTCCATGCCTCGTACTTCGACGAACTCCTCCTACAGATTTCATCCGATCAACTTCATATCGGGTCAGCTTCATCTTAAGACCTTTGTGATCAAAAGTTATCAAAAAAATTGAGTTTTCACCAAACACCCTTGCCGTGGCGCCCCGCCAAAGTTTGACATTTCGCCATAAAACACGAAGTCCTCATAACTCCTCCATACATTATCCAATTTGTCCGATATATCTCACGCTTCATGACGGTTCTGTCCTGAACACATCTATGTGTCAGTATTGCATCATACTTATAGCGCCACCTATTGGTGAAACAGGAAGTCCTCATAACTCCTCCATACATTATCCGATTTGTCCGATATATCTCACGCTTCATGACGGTTCTGTCCTGAACACATCTATGTGTCAGTATTGCGTCATACTTATAGCGCCACCTATTGGTGAAACAGGAAGTCCTCATAACTCCTCCATACATTATCCAATTTGTCCGATATATCTCACGCTTCATGACGGTTCTGTCCTGAACACATCTATGTGTCAGTATTGCATCATACTTATAGCGCCACCTATTGGTGAAACAGGAAGTCCTCATAACTCCTCCATACATTATCCGATTTGTCCGATTTATCTCACGCTTCATGACGGTTCTGTCCTGAACACATCTATGTGTCAGTATTGCGTCATACTTATAGCGCCACCTATTGGTGAAACAGGAAGTCCTCATAACTCCTCCATACATTATCCAATTTGTCCGATATATCTCACGCTTCATGACGGTTCTGTCCTGAACACATCTATGTGTCAGTATTGCGTCATACTTATAGCGCCACCTATTGGTGAAACAGGAAGTCCTCATAACTCCTCCATACATTATCCAATTTGTCCGATATATCTCACGCTTCATGACGGTTCTGTCCTGAACACATCTATGTTTCAGTATTGCGTCATACTTATAGCGCCACCTATTGGTGAAACAGGAAGTCCTCATAACTCCTCCATACATTATCCAATTTGTCCGATATAGCTCACGCTTCATGAAGGTTCTGTCCTGAACACAACTATGTGTCAGTATTGCGTCATACTTATAGCGCCACCTATTGGTGAAACAGGAAGTCCTCATAACTCCTCCATACATTATCCGATTCATCCGATATATCTCACGCTTCATGACGGTTCTGTCCTGAACACATCTATGTGTCAGTATTGCATCATACTTATAGCGCCACCTATTGGTGAAACAGGAAGTCCTCATAACTCCTACATACATTATCCAATTCGTCCGATATATCTCAAGCTTCATGAAGGTTCTGTCCTGAACACATCTATGTGTCAGTATTGCGTCATACTTATAGCGCCACCTATTGGTGAAACAGGAAGTCCTCATAACTCCTACATACATTATCCAATTCGTCCGATATATCTCACGCTTCATGAAGGTTCTGTCCTGAACACATCTATGTGTCAGTATTGCGTCATACTTATAGCGCCACCTATTGGTGAAACAGGAAGTCCTCATAACTCCTACATACATTATCCAATTCGTCTGATATATCTCACGCTTCATGAAGGTTCTGTCCTGAACACATCTATGTGTCAGTATTGCGTCATACTTATAGCGCCACCTATTGGTGAAACAGGAAGTCCTCATAACTACTACATACATTATCCAATTTTTCCGATATATCTCACGCTTCATGACGGTTCGGTCCTGAACAGATCTATGTGTCCGTATTGTGTCATACTTATAGCGCCACCTATTGGTGAAACAGGAAGTCCTCATAACTCCTGCATACATCATCCGATTTGCACCAAATTGCTGACGATTCGTGAAGGTCACCTTCTGAACACATCTTTGCATCGGTATTGAGTCACACTTACAGCGCCGCCTACAGGTCAAGCAGGAAGTCCTCATAACTCCTACATACGTTATTCCATTTACTCAACATGTCTCACGCTTCATCAAGGTACCGTCCTGAACACATCTATGCTTTGGTATTGAGTCACGCTTAGAGCGCCACCTACTAGTGACAGGAAGTTTCTCTCAGTACTGCACACCGAAATAGCACACCCTTTAACGGCGCCACACCCCGACACGCGTGGGGTGCGAGGGCCCGCTCACTGCTGCTCGCAGCCCTAGTTATTCTTTTACCTTCTTCTTTTCCCCAAACAAATGCCTTTTTGACGGCCTAAACATCGATGAAAACGGATGAAACTTTGCAGATACGTCAGTCCCGGTGAAAAATTTGATAATTCATTGGTGACGGAAATGGGCGTGGCAAAACGGCTCAAGAGCGCCCCCTGGAAAGTTTAAAATGGCGAGCCCCACCTTTCAGTTTGATGTAGGCGAACGAAATTCGGTGGGCATATGTATTTCATCGAGCCACACTTAAATGTCTCTTGGAGCTATACCCAACATGCAACAGGAAGTCCGCCATTTTGCTCTTAATGTGCCATTTTTTCCTTGTTTTGACCATTTCCATGCCTCGTACTTCGACGAACTCCTCCTACAGATTTCATCCGATCAACTTCATATCGGGTCAGCTTCATCTTAAGACCTTTGTGATCAAAAGTTATCAAAAAAATTGAGTTTTCACCAAACACCCTTGCCGTGGCGCCCCGCCAAAGTTTGACATTTCGCCATAAAACACGAAGTCCTCATAACTCCTCCATACATTATCCAATTTGTCCGATATTTCTCACGCTTCATGACGGTTCTGTCCTGAACACATCTATGTGTCAGTATTGCATCATACTTATAGCGCCACCTATTGGTGAAACAGGAAGTCCTCATAACTCCTGCATACATTATCCAATTTGTCCGATATATCTCACGCTTCATGACGGTTCTGTCCTGAACACATCTATGGGTCAGTATTGCGTCATACTTATAGCGCCACCTATTGGTGAAACAGGAAGTCCTCATAACTCCTGCATACATTATCCAATTTGTCCGATATATCTCACGCTTCATGACGGTTCTGTCCTGAACACATCTATGTGTCAGTATTGCGTCATACTTATAGCGCCACCTATTGGTGAAACAGGAAGTCCTCATAACTCCTGCATACATCATCCCATTTGCACCAAATTGCTGACGCTTCATGAAGGTCACCTTCTGAACACATCTATGCATCCGTATTGAGTCACACTTACAGCGCCACCTACTGGTGAAACAGGAAGTTCTCATAACGCCTACATATGTTATCCGATTTACGCCAAATTGCTCTGGGTTGATGAAGGTCACGTCCTGAACACATCTCTAGGTCAGTATTGAGTCATACTTATAGCGCCGCCTACAGGTCAAGCAGGAAGTCATCATAACTCCAACATACATTATCGGATTTACTCAACATGTCTCATGCTTCATTAAGGTACTGTCCTGAACACATCTATGCATCGGTATTGAGTCACGCTTAGAGCGCCACCTACTGGTGACAGGAAGTTTCTCTCAGTACTGGACACCGAAATAGCACAGCCTTTAACGGCGCCGCACCCTGACACGCGTGGGGTGCGAGGGCCCGCTCAATGCTGCTCGCAGCCCTAGTTATTGGGGGCCAAGCAGCGAAGCTGCGAAGGCACCCATTGTTCTTGTACCTTTTCTTATTATTATTATTCATCTTCCTCTGGCATTGGAGTCTATGGCAGCCCATAGAACCATATGGTAAAAAGTTGTGACAATTGGCACACTCATTCATGACAGTCCCCTGAGTCTTTTCACCAAGACCCATGTACACAGCTCGAACCCTCTAGCGCCACCAACATGTCAAAGTTGGAGGTGCGTTTGTGCACACAACTTTTGACCTGTAAGCCCGATTTTCAAAAACAAGGTACCGTTGGATTCCTTGGCTTAAGCCGAGTTCAACGCACCATAGACATCATTTTCCGCCATATTGGATTTCCCGCCATTTTGGATTTTGTGAAAAACTCTCAAAATGTATCTCCTCCTAGGTTTTTTCTCCAATCTGCACGAAACTCGGTAGGCACAATCTGTAGACCGATGTCCACAAAAGTCTTACAGGGATTTCTGATTGTCCATTGCGGTCGCTCGCTGCAGCCAATCAAATTTGGCCTCTAAGCCGCCAAACAGGAAGTGTGGTCATATCTCAGCAAATTGTTAATGTATTAAAGCCACATTTGGCACACTCTTCGGGGACAGTCCCATGACCTCTGGCAGCAAGTGGCATTGCGACAGCTCAAACCCTCTAGCGCCACCACCATGTCAAAGTTGGAAGTGCGTTAATGCACATAACTTTTGACCTGTGTAACCGATTTTGAAAAATGAGGTACCGTTGGAATCCCTCGCTCATGCCGAGTTCATCGCATCCTATGATGTCATTTTCCACCAATTGGATTTCCCGCCATTTTGTATTTTGTGTAAAGCACTTAAAATGTATCTTCTCCTAAGGATTTTCACCAATCTACATGAAACTGGCTGTACACATTCTTTAGACCAATGTCCACAAAACTCCTAGAGGGATTTTCGATTGTCGAAGGTGTTTGCTCGCTACAGCCAATCGAATTTGGCATCCAAGCTGCCAAACAGGAAGTGTGGTCAAATCTCAGTAAGGTTTTGATGTATCATAACCACATTAGGCACACTCATCGTGGACGGTCCCGTGACCCCTGTCACCAAGTCTATGTCGACACCTCAAAGTCTCTAGCGCCACCAACCTGTCAAAGTTGGAAGTGCGTATATTCTGAACCGTACGCCTGATTTTCAAAACTGCGGTAGCGATTTGAATAGACTCCTATGACGTGTTTCGCTTGTTGTCTTTGATGCGCTGGTCGCATGTCCCGCTTGGCCCCCACATTGCTGCTTGCAGCTATATTTGGGGGCCAAGCAGCGCAGCGCTGGCACCCATTGTTCTTGTACCTTTTCTTATTATTATTATTTATTTATTATTATTCTTCTGCCATTGGAGTCTATGGCAGCCCATAGAACCGTATGGTAAAAAGTTGGGAAAATTGGCACACTCATTCATGACAGTCCCCAAAGTCTTCTCACCAAGACCCATGTCCACAGCTTGAACGCTCTAGCGCCACCAACGTGTCAAAGTTGGAGGTGCATTTGTGCATGCAACTTTTGACCTGTAAGCCTGATTTTCAAAAACGAGGCAGCGTTGGATTCCTTCGCTCAAGCCAAGTTCAACGCACCCTATGACATCATTTTCCACCATATTGGATTTCCCGCCATATTGGATTTAGTGTAAAACACTCAAAATGTATCTCCTCCTAGGTTTTTTCACCAATCTGCACCACACGCAGTATGCACAATCTATAGACCGATGTCCACAAAAGTCTTACAGGGATTTTTGATTGTCCATTGCGTTCTCTCGTGACAGCCAATCAAAATTGGCCGAAAAGCTGCAAAACAGGAACTGGGGTCATATCTCTGTAATGTTTTAATCTATCAAAACCACATTTGGCACACTCATCCGGGACACACCCATGACATCTGTCACCAAGCCTTACGTTGACATCTCGTGCACTCTAGCGCCACCAGCGTGTCAAAGTTGGAGTTGCGTTTATGCCAGTAACTTTTGAACTGTATGTCCAATCTTCAAAATGATGGTAGCAATGGATTCCCTGGCTCATGCCGAGTTCAGAACACCCAATGGTTTCATTATTACTTCATTTGTTTGATTGCAGAATGAAAGGAACACTTTTTGTCCTCTGCACAATTTCACCAGTTTCAGAGGATTTTGGAAAAAGTCACACATTTTCTAAACTGCCATCCCTCTTCTAATTCTCACAGCTCATACACATTTTATATATCAAAACGTTTACACGACTCTTGGGATTCATAAAATCAAAAAAGCTAAGCTCTTCGATGTATATTTTTCACTCTGGGACAGTTAGAATAATGACTCCCCCCCCTCCATTGAAATCAATGGAGCCACGCTCTAGAAAATCTCTCTTCGCTCTAGATTCTCTAACTGTTTCTAACTCTTCACCTCTCCTACACTTCTGAAGACCGAAGGACATTTTATACATGGAAATGTTCGCGTGATTGTCTGGATTCTGAAGAAGTAAATAGTTGAGCTATGCTATGTATACTTTTCGCTGTGTGCCAATTTAAACAACGACACCCCCCCCTCTCACTCTACCGAGAGGAAGCAACCCTGCCAGGTGATATTAATTAAGTGCTCAGGACTCAGACTCACGGGGTTAGGGAAGGCTCACATGCCTTGTGGACTAGGGTGGTTCACTTTCGCAACATCCTGCGTAGCACAGTGGTTAGCGTGTCGGCCTTGCAAGCAGCAGGTACAGAGATCGAATCCTGTTCAACCATGTCTGGCTTTTGACATGTTTTGCTTGTTGTCTTTGATGCGCTGGTCGTGCGTCCCGCTTGGCCCCCACATCGCTGCTTGCAGCTATATTTGGGGGCCAAGCAGCGAAGCGCTAAGCGCTGGCACCCATTGTTCTTGTACCTTTTCTTATTATTATTATTATTATTATTTATTCTTCTGCCATTGGAGTCTATGGCAGCCCATAGAACCGTATGGTAAAAAGTTGGGAAAATTGGCACACTCATTCATGACAGTCCCCAAAGTCTTCTCACCAAGACCCATGTCCACAGCTTGAACGCTCTAGCGCCACCAACCTGTCAAAGTTGGAGGTACATTTGTGCATGCAACTTTTGACCTGTAAGCATGATTTTCAAAAACGAGGCAGCGTTGGATTCCTTCGCTCAAGCTAAGTTCAACGCACCCTATGACATCATTTTCCACCATATTGGATTTCCCGCTATATTGGATTTAGTGTAAAACACTCAAAATGTATCTCCTCCTAGGTTTTTTCACCAATCTGCACCACACGCAGTATGCACAATCTATAGACCGATGTCCACAAAAGTCTTACAGGGATTTTTGATTGTCCATTGCGTTCCCTCGTGACAGCCAATCAAAATTGGCCGAAAAGCTGCAAAACAGGAACTGGGGTCATATCTCAGTAATGTTTTAATCTATCAAAGCCACATTTGGCACACTCATCCGGGACACACCCATGACATCTGTCACCAAGCCTTACGTTGACATCTCGTGCACTCTAGCGCCACCAGCGTGTCAAAGTTGGAGTTGTGTTTATGCCTGTAACTTTTGAACTGTATGTCCAATCTTCAAAATTATGGTAGCAATGGATTCCCTGGCTCATGCTGAGTTCAAAACACCCCATGGTTTCATTATTCCTTCATTGTTTTGATCGCAGAATGAAAGGAAGACTTTTTGTCTTCTGCACAATTTCACCAGTTTCAGAGTGGATTCTAAACTGCCATCCCTCTTCTAATTCTCACAGCTCATACACATTTTATATATCAAAACGTTCACACGACTCTTGGGATTCATAAAATCAAAAAAGCTAAGCTTTTCGATGTATATTTTTCACTCTGGGACAGTTCGAATAATGACTCCCCCCCCTCCATTGAAATCAATGGAGCCACGCTCTAGAAAATCTCTCTTCGCTCTAGAATCTCTAACTGTTTCTAACTCTTCACCTCTCCTACACTTCTGAAGACCGAAGGACATTTTATACATGGAAATGTTCGCGTGATTGTCTGGATTCTGAAGAAGTCAATAGTTGAGCTATGCTATGTATACTTTTCGCTGTGTGCCAATTTAAACAACGACACCCCCCCCTCTCACTCTACCAAGAGGAAGCAACCCTGCCAGGTGATATTAATTAAGTGCTCAGGACTCAGACTCACGGGGTTAGGGAAGGCTCACATGCCTTGTGGACTAGGGTGGTTCACTTTCGCAACATCCTGCGTAGCACAGTGGTTAGCGTGTCGGCCTTGCAAGCAGCAGGTACAGAGATCGAATCCTGTTCAACCATGTCTGGCTTTTGACATGTTTTGCTTGTTGTCTTTGATGCGCTGGTCGTGCGTCCCGCTTGGCCCCCACATCGCTGCTTGCAGCTATATTTGGGGGCCAAGCAGCGAAGCGCTAAGCGCTGGCACCCATTGTTCTTGTACCTTTTCTTATTATTATTATTATTATTTATTATTCTGCCATTGGAGTCTATGGCAGCCCATAGAACCGTATGGTAAAAAGTTGGGAAAATTGGCACACTCATTCATGACAGTCCCCAAAGTCTTCTCACCAAGACCCATGTCCACAGCTTGAACGCTCTAGCGCCACCAACCTGTCAAAGTTGGAGGTGCATTTGTGCATGCAACTTTTGACCTGTAAGCCTGATTTTCAAAAACGAGGCAGCGTTGGATTCCTTCGCTCAAGCCAAGTTCAACGCACCCTATGACATCATTTTCCACCATATTGGATTTCCCGCCATATTGGATTTAGTGTAAAACACTCAAAATGTATCTCCTCCTAGGTTTTTTCACCATTCTGCACCACACGCAGTATGCACAATCTATAGACCGATGTCCACAAAAGTCTTACAGGGATTTTTGATTGTCCATTGCGTTCCCTCGTGACAGCCAATCAAAATTGGCCGAAAAGCTGCAAAACAGGAACTGGGGTCATATCTCAGTAATGTTTTAATCTATCAAAACCACATTTGGCACACTCATCCGGGACACACCCATGACATCTGTCACCAAGCCTTACATTGACATCTCGTGCACTCTAGCGCCACCAGCGTGTCAAAGTTGGAGTTGCGTTTATGCCAGTAACTTTTGAACTGTATGTCCAATCTTCAAAATGATGGTAGCAATGGATTCCCTGGCTCATGCCGAGTTCAAAACACCCCATGGTTTCATTATTACTTCATTTGTTTGATTGCAGAATGAAAGAAACACTTTTTGTCCTCTGCACAATTTCACCAGTTTCAGAGGTTTTTGGAAAAAGTCACACATTTTCTAAACTGCCATCCCTCTTCTAATTCTCACAGCTCATACACATTTTATATATCAAAACGTTCACACGACTCTTGGGATTCATAAAATCAAAAAAGCTAAGCTCTTCGATGTATATTTTTCACTCTGGGACAGCTCGAATAATGACTCCCCCCCCTCCATTGAAATCAATGGAGCCACGCTCTAGAAAATCTCTCTTCGCTCTAGAATCTCTAACTGTTTCTAACTCTTCACCTCTCCTACACTTCTGAAGACCGAAGGACATTTTATACATGGAAATGTTCGCGTGATTGTCTGGATTCTGAAGAAGTAAATAGTTGAGCTATGCTATGTATACTTTTCGCTGTGTGCCAATTTAAACAACGACACCCCCCCCTCTCACTCTACCGAGAGGAAGCAACCCTGCCAGGTGATATTAATTAAGTGCTCAGGACTCAGACTCACGGGGTTAGGGAAGGCTCACATGCCTTTTGGACTAGGGTGGTTCACTTTCGCAACATCCTGCGTGGCACAGTGGTTAGCATGTCGGCCTTGCAAGCAGCAGGTACAGAGATCGAATCCTGTTCAACCATGTCTGACTTTTGACATTTTTTGCTTGTTGTCTTTGATGCGCTGGTCGTGCGTCCCGCTTGGCCCCCACAACGCTGCTTGCAGCTTTAATTATTATTATTCTCCTTCTTCTCCATCTCCTTCTTCTTCTCCCCAAACAAATGCCTTTTTGGCGGCCTAAACATCGATGAAAACGGATGAAACTTTGCAGATACATCAGTCCCGGTGAAAATCGGATATTTCATTGGTGACGGAAATGGGCGTGGCAAAACGGCTCAAGAGCGCCCCCTGGAAAGTTTAAAATGGCGAGCCCCACCTTTCAGTTTGATGTAGGCGAACGAAATTCGGTGGGCATATGTATTTCATCAAGCCACACTTAAATGTCTCTTGGAGCTATACCCAACATGCAACAGGAAGTCCGCCATTTTGCTCTTAATGTGCCATTTTGTCCTTGTTTTGACCATTTCCATGCATTGTACTTCTACGAACTCCTCCTACAGATTTAATCCGATCAACTTCATATCGGGTCAGCATCATCGTAAGACCTTTGGAATCAAAAGTTATCAAAAAAATTGAGTTTTCACCAAACACCCTTGCCGTGGCGCCCCGCCAAAGTTTGACATTTCGCCATAAAACACGAAGTCCTCATAACTCCTCCATACATTATCCAATTTGTCCGATATATCTCACGCTTCATGACGGTTCTGTCCTGAACACATCTATGTGTCAGTATTGCATCATACTTATAGCGCCACCTATTGGTGAAACAGGAAGTCCTCATAACTCCTCCATACATTATCCAATTTGTCCGATATATCTCACGCTTCATGACGGTTCTGTCCTGAACACATCTATGTGTCAGTATTGCGTCATACTTATAGCGCCACCTATTGGTGAAACAGGAAGTCCTCATAACTCCTCCATACATTATCCAATTTGTCCGATATATCTCACGCTTCATGACGGTTCTGTCCTGAACACATCTATGTGTCAGTATTACATCATACTTATAGCGCCACCTATTGGTAAAACAGGAAGTCCCCATAACTCCTCCATACATTATCGGATTTGTCCGATATATCTCACGCTTCATGACGGTTCTGTCCTGAACACATCTATGTGTCAGTATTGCGTCATACTTATAGCGCCACCTATTGGTGAAACAGGAAGTCCTCATAACTCCTACATACATTATCCAATTCGTCCGATATATCTCACGCTTCATGACGGTTCTGTCCTGAACACATCTATGTGTCAGTATTGCATCATACTTATAGCGCCACCTATTGGTGAAACAGGAAGTCCTCATAACTACTACATACATTATCCAATTTGTCCGATATATCTCACGCTTCATGACGGTTCTGTCCTGAACACATCTATGTGTCAGTATTGCGTCATACTTATAGCGCCACCTATTGGTGAAACAGGAAGTCCTCACAACTCCTCCATACATTATCCAATTTGTCCGATATAGCTCACGCTTCATGACGGTTCTGTCCTGAACACATCTATGTTTCAGTATTGCATCATACGTATAGCGCTACCTATTGGTGAAACAGGAAGTCCTCATAACTCCTGCATACATTATCCGATTTGCACCAAATTGCTGACGCTTCATGAAGGTGGCCTTCTGAACCCATCTATGTGTCGGTATTGAGTCACACTCACAGCGCCACCTACTGGTGAAACAGGAAGTCCTCATAACTCCTTCATACGTTATCCGATTTACTCAACATTTCTCACGCTTCATCAAGGTACCGTCCTGAACACATCTATGCTTCGGTATTGAGTCACGCCTAGAGCGCCACCTACTGGTGACAGGAAGTTTCTCTCAGTACTGCACACCGCCAAAGTTTGATATTTCGCCATAAAACACGAAGTCCTCATAACTCCTCCATACATTATCAAATTTGTCCTATATATCTCACCCTTCATGACGGTTCTGTCCTGAACACATCTATGTGTCAGTATTGCGTCATACTTATAGCGCCACCTATTGGTGAAACAGGAAGTCCTCATAACTCCTCCATACATTATCCAATTTGTCCGATATATCTCACGCTTCATGACGGTTCTGTCCTGAACACATCTATGTGTCAGTATTGCGTCATACTTATAGCGCCACCTATTGGTGAAACAGGAAGTCCTCATAACTTCTACATACATTATCCAATTTGTCCGATATATCTCACGCTTCATGACGGTTCTGTCCTGAACACATCTATGTGTCAGTATTGCGTCATACGTATAGCGCCACCTATTGGTGAAACAGGAAGTCCTCATAAGTCCTGCATACATCATCCGATTTGCACCAAATTGCTGATGCTTCATAAAGGTGGCCTTCTGAACCCATCTATGTGTCGGTATTGAGTCACACTTACAGCGCCACCTACTGGTGAAACAGGAAGTCCTCATAACTCCTACATACGTTATCCGATTTACTCAACATTTCTCACGCTTCATCAAGGTACCGTCCTGAACACATCTATGCTTCGGTATTGAGTCACGCCTAGAGCGCCACCTACTGGTGACAGGAAGTTTCTCTCAGTACTGCACACCGAAATAGCACACCCTTTAACGGCGCCACACCCCGACACGCGTGGGGTGCGAGGGCCCGCTCAATGCTGCTCGCAGCCCTAGTTAGGGCCCGAGCACTGGCGGTGCGAGGCCCTATTGAAACTCGAAGGATTATTATTCTCCTTATTCTTCTCCCCAAACAAATGCCTTTTTGGCGGCCTAAACATCGATGAAAACGGATGAACCTTTGCAGATACGTCAGTCCCGGTGAAAAATTTGATAATTCATGGGTGACGGAAATGGGCGTGGCAAAACGGCTCAAGAGCGCCCCCTGGAAAATTTAAAATGGCGAGCCCCACCTTTCAGTTTGATGTAGGCGAACGAAATTCGGTGGGCTCATGTAGTTCATCGAGACACACTAAAATGTCTCTTGGAACTATACCCAACATGCAACAGGAAGTCCGTCATTTTGCTTTTAATGTGCCATTTTATCCTTGTTTTGACCATTTTTCCTCCTACAGATTTCATCCGATCAACTTCATAGTCGGTCAGCTTCATCTTAAGACCTTTGTGATCAAAAGTTATCAAAAAAAATGAGTTTTCACCATACACCCTTGCCGTGGCGCCCCGCCAAAGTTTGACATTTCGCCATAAAACACAAAGTCCTCATAACTCCTCCATACATTATCCAATTTGTCCGATATATCTCACGCTTCATGACGGTTCTGTCCTGAACACATCTATGTGTCAGTATTGCATCATACTTATAGCGCCACCTATTGGTGAAACAGGAAGTCCTCATAACTCCTCCATACATTATCCAATTCGTCCGATATATCTCAAGCTTCATGAAGGTTCTGTCCTGAACACATCTATGTGTCAGTATTGCGTCATACTTATAGCGCCACCTATTGGTAAAACAGGAAGTCCTCATAACTCCTCCATACATTATCCAATTCGTCCGATATATCTCACGCTTCATGACGGTTCTGTCCTGAACACATCTATGTGTCAGTATTGCGTCATACTTATAGCGCCACCTATTGTTGAAACAGGAAGTCCTCATAACTCCTCCATACATTATCCGATTTGTCCGATTTATCTCACGCTTCATGATGGTTCTGTCCTGAACACATCTATGTGTCAGTATTGCGTCATACTTATAGCGCCACCTATTGGTGAAACAGGAAGTCCTCATAACTCCTGCATACATCATACGATTTGCACCAAATTGCTGACGCTTCGTGAAGGTCACCTTCTGAACACATCTATGCGTCGGTATTGAGTTACACTTACAGCGCCACCTACTGGTGAAACAGGAAGTACTCATAACTCCTACATACATTATCCGATTTACTCCAAATTGCTCATGCTTGATGAAGGTCGCATCTTGAACACATCTGTAGGTCAGTATTGCGTCATATCTACAGCGCCACCTACTGCTTACAGGAAGTCCTCATAACTCCTACATACTTTGTCCGATTTACACAACATTTCTCACGCTTCATCAAGGTACTGTCCTGAACACATCTATGCGTCGGTATTGAGTCACGCTTAGAGCGCCACCTACTGGTGACAGGAAGTTTCTGTCAGTACTGGACACCGAAATAGCACACCCTTTAACGGCGCCACACCCCGACCCGCGTGGGGTGCGAGGGCCCGCTCACTGCTGCTCGCAGCACTAGTTAGGGCCCGAGCACTGGCGGTGCGAGGCCCTATTGTATTTCGAAGGATTATTATTCTCCTACCTTCTCCTTCTTCTTCTTCTTCTCCCCAAACAAATGCCTTTTTGGCGGCCTAAACATCGATGAAAACGGATGAAACTTTGCAGATACATCAGTCCCGGTGAAAAATTTGATAATTCATTGGTGACGGAAATGGGCGTGGCAAAACGGCTCAAAAGCGCCCCCTGGAAAGTTTAAAATGGCGAGCCCCACCTTTCAGTTTGATGTAGGCGAACGAAATTCGGTGGGCATATGTATTTCATCGAGCCACACTAAAATGTCTCTTGGACCTATACCCAACATGCAACAGGAAGTCCGCCATTTTGCTCTTAATGTGCCATTTTCCCCTTGTTTTGATCATTTCCAACTCCTCATACATATTTCATCCGATCAACTTCATACTCGGTCAGCTTCATCTTAAGCCCTTTGTGATCAAAAGTTATCAAGAAAATTGAGTTTTCACCAAACACCCTTGCCGTGGCGCCCCGCCAAAGTTTGACATTTCGCCATAAAACACGATGTCCTCATAACTCCTCCATACATTATCCGATTTGTCCGATATATCTCACGCTTCATGACGGTTCTGTCCTGAACACATCTATGTGTCAGTATTGCGTCATACTTATAGCGCCACCTATTGGTGAAACAGGAAGTCCTCATAACTCCTCCATACATTATCCAATTTGTCCGATATATCTCACGCTTCATGACGGTTCTGTCCTGAACACATCTATGTTTCAGTATTGCGTCATACTTATAGCGCCACCTATTGGTGAAACAGGAAGTCCTCATAACTCCTCCATACATTATCCAATTTGTCCGATATATCTCACGCTTCATGACGGTTCTGTCCTGAACACATCTATGTTTCAGTATTGCGTCATACTTATAGCGCCACCTATTGGTGAAACAGGAAGTCCTCATAACTCCTCCATACATTATCCAATTTGTCCGATATATCTCACGCTTCATGACGGTTCTGTCCTGAACACATCTATGTTTCAGTATTGCGTCATACTTATAGCGCCACCTATTGGTGAAACAGGAAGTCCTCATAACTCCTCCATACATTATCCAATTTGTCCGATATGTCTCACGCTTCATGACGGTTCTGTCCTGCACACATCTATGTTTCAGTATTGCGTCATACTTATAGCGCCACCTATTGGTGAAACAGGAAGTCCTCATAACTCCTCCATACATTATCCAATTTGTCCGATATAGCTCACGCTTCATGACGGTTCTGTCCTGAACACATCTATGTGTCAGTATTGCGTCATACGTATAGCGCCACCTATTGGTGAAATAGGAAGTCCTCATAACTCCTGCATACATCATCCGATTTGCACCAAATTGCTGACGCTTCATGAAGGTGGCCTTCTGAACCCATCTATGTGTCGGTATTGAGTCACACTTACAGCGCCACCTACTGGTGAAACAGGAAGTCCTCATAACTCCTACATACGTTATCCGATTTACTCAACATTTCTCACGCTTCATCAAGGTACCGTCCTGAACACATCTATGCTTCGGTATTGAGTCACGCCTAGAGCGCCACCTACTGGTGACAGGAAGTTTCTCTCAGTACTGCACACCGAAATAGCACAGCCTTTAACGGCGCAGCACCCCGACACGCGTGGGGTGCGAGGGCCCGCTCACTGCTGCTCGCAGCCCTAGTTATTATTATTATTAGGGCCCGAGCACTGGCGGTGCGAGGCCCTATTGAAACTCGAAGGATTATTATTCTTCTCCTTCTTCTCCTTCTTCTTCTCCTTTACTCCAAACAAATGCCTTTTAGGCGGCCTGAACATCGATGAAAACGGATGAAACTTTGCAGATACGTCAGTCCCGGTGAAAAATTTGATAATTCATGGGTGACGGAAATGGGCGTGGCAAAACGGCTCAAGAGCGCCCCCTGGAAAGTTTAAAATGGCGAGCCCCACCTTTCAGTTTGATGTAGGCTAACGAAATTCGGTGGGCATATGTATTTCATCGAGCCACACTTAAATGTCTCTTGGAGCTATACCCAACATGCAACAGGAAGTCCGCCATTTTGCTCTTAATGTGCCATTTTGTCCTTGTTTTGACCATTTCCATGCCTCGTACTTCGACGAACTCCTCCTACAGATTTCATCCGATCAACTTCATATCGGGTCAGCTTCATCTTAAGACCTTTGTGATCAAAAGTTATCAAAAAAATTGAGTTTTCACCAAACACCCTTGCCGTGGCGCCCTGCCAAAGTTTGACATTTCGCCATAAAACACGAAGTCCTCATAACTCCTCCATACATTATCCAATTTGTCCGATATATCTCACGCTTCATGACGGTTCTGTCCTGAACACATCTATGTGTCAGTATTGCGTCATACTTATAGCGCCACCTATTGGTGAAACAGGAAGTCCTCATAACTCCTCCATACATTATCCAATTTGTCCGATATATCTCACGCTTCATGACGGTTCTGTCCTGAACACATCTATGTGTCAGTATTGCGTCATACTTATAGCGCCACCTATTGGTGAAACAGGAAGTCCTCATAACTCCTCCATACATTATCCAATTTGTCCGATATATCTCACGCTTCATGACGGTTCTGTCCTGAACACATCTATGTGTCAGTATTGCGTCATACTTATAGCGCCACCTATTGGTGAAACAGGAAGTACTCATAACTCCTCCATACATTATCCAATTTGTCCGATATATCTCACGCTTCATGACGGTTCTGTCCTGAACACATCTATGTGTCAGTATTGCGTCATACTTATAGCGCCACCTATTGGTGAAACAGGAAGTCCTCATAACTCCTCCATACATTATCCAATTTGTCCGATATATCTCACGCTTCATGACGGTTCTGTCCTGAACACATCTATGTGTCAGTATTGCGTCATACTTATAGCGCCACCTATTGGTGAAACAGGAAGTACTCATAACTCCTCCATACATTATCCAATTTGTCCGATATATCTCACGCTTCATGACAGTTCTGTCCTGAACACATCTATGTGTCAGTATTGCGTCATACTTATAGCGCCACCTATTGGTGAAACAGGAAGTCCTCATAACTCCTCCATACATTATCCAATTTGTCCGATATATCTCACGCTTCATGACGGTTCTGTCCTGAACACATCTATGTGTCAGTATTGCGTCATACTTATAGCGCCACCTATTGGTGAAACAGGAAGTCCTCATAACTCCTCCATACATTATCCAATTTGTCCGATATATCTCACGCTTCATGACGGTTCTGTCCTGAACACATCTATGTGTCAGTATTGCGTCATACTTATAGCGCCACCTATTGGTGAAACAGGAAGTCCTCATAACTCCTCCATACATTATCCAATTTGTCCGATATATTTCACGCTTCATGACGGTTCTGTCCTGAACACATCTATGTGTCAGTATTGCGTCATACTTATAGCGCCACCTATTGGTGAAACAGGAAGTCCTCATAACTCCTCCATACATTATCCAATTTGTCCGATATATCTCACGCTTCATGACGGTTCTGTCCTGAACACATCTATGTGTCAGTATTGCGTCATACTTATAGCGCCACCTATTGGTGAAACAGGAAGTCCTCATAACTCCTCCATACATTATCCAATTTGTCCGATATATCTCACGCTTCATGACGGTTCTGTCCTGAACACATCTATGTGTCAGTATTGCGTCATACTTATAGCGCCACCTATTGGTGAAACAGGAAGTACTCATAACTCCTCCATACATTATCCAATTTGTCCGATATATCTCACGCTTCATGACAGTTCTGTCCTGAACACATCTATGTGTCAGTATTGCGTCATACTTATAGCGCCACCTATTGGTGAAACAGGAAGTCCTCATAACTCCTCCATACATTATCCAATTTGTCCGATATATCTCACGCTTCATGACGGTTCTGTCCTGAACACATCTATGTGTCAGTATTGCGTCATACTTATAGCGCCACCTATTGGTGAAACAGGAAGTCCTCATAACTCCTCCATACATTATCCAATTTGTCCGATATATCTCACGCTTCATGACGGTTCTGTCCTGAACACATCTATGTGTCAGTATTGCGTCATACTTATAGCGCCACCTATTGGTGAAACAGGAAGTCCTCATAACTCCTCCATACATTATCCAATTTGTCCGATATATCTCACGCTTCATGACGGTTCTGTCCTGAACACATCTATGTGTCAGTATTGCGTCATACTTATAGCGCCACCTATTGGTGAAACAGGAAGTCCTCATAACTCCTCCATACATTATCCAATTTGTCCGATATATCTCACGCTTCATGACGGTTCTGTCCTGAACACATCTATGTGTCAGTATTGCGTCATACTTATAGCGCCACCTATTGGTGAAACAGGAAGTCCTCATAACTCCTCCATACATTATCCAATTTGTCCGATATATCTCACGCTTCATGACGGTTCTGTCCTGAACACATCTATGTGTCAGTATTGCGTCATACTTATAGCGCCACCTATTGGTGAAACAGTACGTCCTCATAACTCCTCCATACATTATCCGATTTGTCCGATATGTCTCACGCTTCATGACGGTTCTGTCCTGAACACATCTATGTGTCAGTATTGCGTCATACTTATAGCGCCACCTATTGGTGAAACAGTACGTCCTCATAACTCCTTTATACATTATCCGATTTGTCCGATATGTCTCACGCTTCATGACGGTTCTGTCCTGAACACATCTATGTGTCAGTATTTTGTCATACTTATAGCGCCACCTATTGGTGAAACAGGAAGTGCTCATAACTCCTACATACATTATCCGATTTTCACCAAATTGCCGACGATTCATGAAGGTCGCATTCTGAACACATCTATGCGTCGGTATTGAGTCACACTTACAGCGCCACCTACTGGTGAAACAGGAAGTACTCATAACTCCTACATAAGTCATCCGATTTACTCCAAATTGCTCACGCTTGATGAAGGTCGCATCCTGAACACATCTGTAGGTCAGTATTGAGTCATACTTATAGCACCACCTACAGGTCAAGCAGGAAGTCATCATAACTCCTGCATACATCATCCGATTTGCACCAAATTGATGACGCTTCATGAAGGTCACCTTCTGAACACATCTATGCGTCGGTATTGAGTCACACTTACAGCGCCACCTACTGGTGAAACAGGAAGTACTCATAACTCCTACATACGTTATCCGATTTACTCAACATTTCTCACGCTTCATCAAGGTACCGTCCCGAACACAACTATGCTTCGGTATTGAGTCACACCTAGAGCGCCACCTACTGGTGACAGGAAGTACTCATTACTCCTACATATGTTATCCGATTTACTCCAAATTGCTCATGCTTGATGAAGGTCGCATCTTGAACACATCTGTAGGTCAGTATTGCGTCATACCTACAGCGCCACCTACTGCTTACAGGAAGTCCTCATAAGTCCTACATACTTTGTCCGATTTACACAACATTTCTCACGCTTCATCAAGGTACTGTCCTGAACACATCTATGCGTCGGTATTGAGTCACGCTTAGAGCGCCACCTACTGGTGACAGGAAGTTTCTGTCGGTACTGGACACCGAAATAGCACACCCTTTAACGGCGCCACACCCCGACCCGCGTGGGGTGCGAGGGCCCGCTCACTGCTGCTCGTTCTCCTACCTTCTTCTTCTCCCCAAACAAATGCCTTTTTGGCGGCCTAAACATCGATGAAAACGGATGAAACTTTGCAGATACATCAGTCCCGGTGAAAATCGGATATTTCATTGGTGACGGAAATGGGCGTGGCAAAACGGCTCAAGAGCGCCCCCTGGAAAGTTTAAAATGGCGAGCCCCACCTTTCAGTTTGATGTAGGCAAACGAAATTCGGTGGGCATATGTATTTCATCGAGCAACACTAAAATGTCTCTTGGAGCTATACCCAACATGCAACAGGAAGTCCGCCATTTTGCTCTTAATGTGCCATTTTGTCCTTGTTTTGACCATTTCCATGCCTCGTACTTCGACGAACTCCTCCTACAGATTTCATCTGATCAACTTCATATCGGGTCAGCTTCATCTTAAGACCTTTGTGATCAAAAGTTATCAAAAAAATTGAGTTTTCACCAAACACCCTTGCCGTGGCGCCCCGCCAAAGTTTGACATTTCGCCATAAAACACGAAGTCCTCATAACTCCTCCATACATTATCTAATTTGTCCGATATATCTCACCCTTCATGACGGTTCTGTCCTGAACACATCTATGTGTCAGTATTGCATCATACTTATAGCGCCACCTATTGGTGAAACAGGAAGTCCTCATAACTCCTCCATACATTATCTAACTTGTCCGATATATCTCACGCTTCATGACGGTTCTGTCCTGAACACATCTATGTGTCAGTATTGCATCATACTTATAGCGCCACCTATTGGTGAAACAGGAAGTCCCCATAACTCCTACATACATTATCCAATTCGTCCGATATATCTCACGCTTCATGAAGGTTCTGTCCTGAACACATCTATGTGTCAGTATTGCATCATACTTATAGCGCCACCTATTGGTGAAACAGGAAGTCCTCATAACTCCTCCATACATTATCCAATTTGTCCGATATATCTCACGCTTCATGACGGTTCTGTCCTGAACACATCTTTGTGTCAGTATTGCATCATACTTATTGCGCCACCTATTGGTGAAACAGGAAGTCTTCATAACTCCTACATACATTATCCGATTTGTCCGATATATCTCACGCTTCATGAAGGTTCTGTCCTGAACACATCTATGTGTCAGTATTGCATCATACTTATAGCGCCACCTATTGGTGAAACAGGAAGTCCTCATAACTCCTGCATACATCATCCGATTTGCACCAAATTGCTGACGCTTCATGAAGGTGACATTCTGAACACATCTATGCGTCGGTATTGAGTCACACTTACAGCGCCACCTACTGGTGAAACAGGAAGTACTCATAACTCCTACATATGTTATCCGATTTACTCCAAATTGCTCATGCTTGATGATGGTCGCATCTTGAACACTTCTGTAAGTCAGTATTGCGTCATACCTACAGCGCCACCTACTGGTGAAACAGGAAGTCCTCATAACTCCTACATACGTTATCCGATTTACTCAACATTTCTCACGCTTCATCAAGGTACCGTCCTGAACACATCTATGCTTCAGTATTGAGTCACGCCTAGAGCGCCACCTACTGGTGACAGGAAGTTTCTCTCAGTACTGCACACCGAAATAGCACACCCTTTAACGGCGCCACACCCCGACACGCGTGGGGTGCGAGGGCCCGCTCAATGCTGCTCGCAGCCCTAGTTAGGGCCCGAGCACTGGCGGTGCGAGGCCCTATTGTATTTCGAAGGATTATTATTCTACCTTCTTGTTAGGGCCCGAGCACAGGCGGTGCGAGGCCCTATTGAAACTCGAAGGATTATTATTATTATTCTACCTTCTTGTTCTTCTTGTTCTTCTCCCCAAACAAATGCCTTTTTGGCGGCCTAAACATCGATGAAAACGGATGAAACTTTGCAGATACGTCAGTCCCGGTGAAAAATTTGATAATTCATGGGTGACGGAAATGGGCGTGGCAAAACGGCTCAAGAGCGCCCCCTGGAAAGTTTCAAATGGCGAGCCCCACCTTTCAGTTTGATGTAGGCGAACGAAATTCGGAGGGCATATGTATTTCATCGAGCCACACTAAAATGTCTCTTAGAGCTGTACCCAACATGCAACAGGAAGGCCGCCATTTTGCTTTTAATGTGCCATTTTGTCCTTGTTTTGACCATTTCCATGCCTCGTATTTCAACGAACTCCTCCTACAGATTTCATCCGATCAACTTCATACTCGGTCAGCTTCATCTTAAGCCCTTTGTGATCAAAAGTTATCAAGAAAATTGAGTTTTCACCAAACACCCTTGCCGTGGCGCCCCGCCAAAGTTTGACATTTCGCCATAAAACACGATGTCCTCATAACTTCTCCATACATTATCCGATTTGTCCGATATATCTCACGCTTCATGACGGTTCTGTCCTGAATACATCTATGTGTCAGTATTGCGTCATACTTATAGCGCCACCTATTGGTGAAACAGGAAGTCCTCATAACTCCTCCACACATTATCCGATTTGTCCGATATATCTCACGCTTCATGACGGTTCTGTCCTGAACACATCTATGTGTCAGTATTGCGTCATACTTATAGCGCCACCTATTGGTGAAACAGGAAGTCCTCATAACTCCTCCATACATTATCCAATTTGTCCGATATATCTCACGCTTCATGACGGTTCTGTCCTGAACACATCTATGTGTCAGTATTGCGTCATACTTATAGCGCCACCTATTGGTGAAACAGGAAGTCCTCATAACTCCTCCATACATTATCCAATTTGTCCGATATATCTCACGCTTCATGACGGTTCTGTCCTGAACACATCTATGTGTCAGTATTGCGTCATACTTATAGCGCCACCTATTGGTGAAACAGGAAGTCCTCATAACTCCTCCATACATTATCCAATTTGTCCGATATATCTCACGCTTCATGACGGTTCTGTCCTGAACACATCTATGTGTCAGTATTGCGTCATACTTATAGCGCCACCTATTGGTGAAACAGGAAGTCCTCATAACTCCTCCATACATTATCCAATTTGTCCGATATATCTCACGCTTCATGACGGTTCTGTCCTGAACACATCTATGTGTCAGTATTGCATCATACTTATAGCGCCACCTATTGGTGAAACAGGAAGTCCCCATAACTCCTCCATACATTATCGGATTTGTCCGATATATCTCACGCTTCATGACGGTTCTGTCCTGAACACATCTATGTGTCAGTATTGCGTCATACTTATAGCGCCACCTATTGGTGAAACAGGAAGTCCTCATAACTCCTCCATACATTATCCAATTTGTCCGATTTATCTCACGCTTCATGACGGTTCTGTCCTGAACACATCTATGTGTCAGTATTGCGTCATACTTATAGCGCCACCTATTGGTGAAACAGGAAGTCCTCATAACTACTACATACATTATCCAATTTGTCTGATATATCTCACGCTTCATGACGGTTCTGTCCTGAACACATCTATGTGTCAGTATTGCGTCATACTTATAGCGCCACCTATTGGTGAAACAGGAAGTCCTCATAACTCCTACATACATTATCCAATTTGTCCGATATATCTCACGCTTCATGACGGTTCTGTTCTGAACACATCTATGTGTCAGTATTGCGTCATACTTATAGCGCCACCTATTGGTGAAACAGGAAGTCCTCATAACTCCTGCATACATCATCCGATTTGCACCAAATTGCTGACGCTTCATGAAGGTGACATTCTGAACACATCTATGCGTCGGTATTGAGTCACACTTACAGCGCCACCTACTGGTGAAACAGGAAGTTCTCATAACGCCTACATATGTTATCCGATTTACGCCAAATTGCTCTGGGTTGATGAAGGTCACGTCCTGAACACATCTCTAGGTCAGTATTGAGTCATACTTATAGCGCCGCCTACAGGTCAAGCAGGAAGTCATCATAACTCCAACATACATTATCGGATTTACTCAACATGTCTCATGCTTCATTAAGGTACTGTCCTGAACACATCTATGCATCGGTATTGAGTCACGCTTAGAGCGCCACCTACTGGTGACAGGAAGTTTCTCTCAGTACTGGACACCGAAATAGCACAGCCTTTAACGGCGCCGCACCCTGACACGCGTGGGGTGCGAGGGCCCGCTCAATGCTGCTCGCAGCCCTAGTTATTGGGGGCCAAGCAGCGAAGCTGCGAAGGCACCCATTGTTCTTGTACCTTTTCTTATTATTGGGGGCCAAGCAGCGAAGCTGCGAAGGCACCCATTGTTCTTGTACCTTTTCTTATTGGGGGCCAAGCAGCGAAGCTGCGAAGGCACCCATTGTTCTTGTACCTTTTCTTATTATTATTATTATTATTATTATTATTCATCTTCCTCTGGCATTGGAGTCTATGGCAGCCCATAGAACCATATGGTAAAAAGTTGTGAAAATTGGCACACTCATTCATGACAGTCCCCTGAGTCTTTTCACCAAGACCCATGTACACAGCTCGAACCCTCTAGCGCCACCAACATGTCAAAGTTGGAGGTGCGTTTGTGCACACAACTTTTGACCTGTAAGCCCGATTTTCAAAAACAAGGTACCGTTGGATTCCTTGGCTTAAGCCGAGTTCAACGCACCCCATGACATCATTTTCCGCCATATTGGATTTCCCGCCATTTTGGATTTTGTGAAAAACTCTCAAAATGTATCTCCTCCTAGGTTTTTTCTCCAATCTGCACGACACTCGGTAGGCACAATCTGTAGACCGATGTCCACAAAAGTCTTACAGGGATTTCTGATTGTCCATTGCGTTCGCTCGCTGCAGCCAATCAAATTTGGCCTCTAAGCCGCCAAACAGGAAGTGTGGTCATATCTCAGCAAATTGTTAATGTATTAAAGCCACATTTGGCACACTCTTCGGGGACATTCCCATGACCTCTGGCAGCAAGTGGCATTGCGACAGCTCAAACCCTCTAGCGCCACCACCATGTCAAAGTTGGAAGTGCGTTAATGCACACAACTTTTGACCTGTGTAACCGATTTTGAAAAATGAGGTACCGTTGGAATCCCTCGCTCATGCCGAGTTCATCGCATCCTATGATGTCATTTTCCACCAATTGGATTTCCCGCCATTTTGTATTTTGTGTAAAACACTTAAAATGTATCTTCTCCTAGGGATTTTCACCAATCTACATGAAACTGGCTGTACACATTCTTTAGACCAATGTCCACAAAACTCCTAGAGGGATTTTCGATTGTCGAAGGTGTTCGCTCGCTACAGCCAATCGAATTTGGCGTCCAAGCCGCCAAACAGGAAGTGTGGTCAAATCTCAGTAAGGTTTTGATGTATCATAACCACATTAGGCACACTCATCGTGGACGGTCCCGTGACCCCTGTCACCAAGTCTATGTCGACAACTCAAAGTCTCTAGCACCACCAACCTGTCAAAGTTGGAAGTACGTATATTCTGAACCGTATGCCCGATTTTCAACACTGCGGTAGAGCTTTGAATGCGGCTATGACGTGTTTCGCTTGTTGTCTTTGATGCGCTGGTCGCATGTCCTGCTTGGCCCCCACATTGCTGCTTGCAGCTATATTTATTATTATTATTATTATTATTCATCTTCCTCTGGCATTGGAGTCTATGGCAGCCCATAGAACCATATGGTAAAAAGTTGTGAAAATTGGCACACTCATTCATGACAGTCCCCTGAGTCTTTTCACTAAGACCCATGTACACAGCTCGAACCCTCTAGCGCCACCAACATGTCAAAGTTGGAGGTGCGTTTGTGCACACAACTTTTGACCTGTAAGCCCGATTTTCAAAAACAAGGTACCGTTGGATTCCTTGGCTTAAGCCGAGTTCAACGCACCCCATGACATCATTTTCCGCCATATTGGATTTCCCGCCATTTTGGATTTTGTGAAAAACTCTCAAAATGTATCTCCTCCTAGGTTTTTTCTCCAATCTGCACGACACTCGGTAGGCACAATCTGTAGACCGATGTCCACAAAAGTCTTACAGAGATTTCTGATTGTCCATTGCGTTCGCTCGCTGCAGCCAATCAAATTTGGCCTCTAAGCCGCCAAACAGGAAGTGTGGTCATATCTCAGCAAATTGTTAATGTATTAAAGCCACATTTGGCACACTCTTCGGGGACAGTCCCATGACCTCTGGCAGCAAGTGGCATTGCGACAGCTCAAACCCTCTAGCGCCACCACCATGTCAAAGTTGGAAGTGCGTTAATGCACACAACTTTTGACCTGTGTAACCGATTTTGAAAAATGAGGTACCGTTGGAATCCCTCGCTCATGCCGAGTTAATCGCATCCTATGATGTCATTTTCCACCAATTGGATTTCCCGCCATTTTGTATTTTGTGTAAAACACTTAAAATGTATCTTCTCCTAGGGATTTTCACCAATCTACATGAAACTGGCTGTACACATTCTTTAGACCAATGTCCACAAAACTCCTAGAGGGATTTTCGATTGTCGAAGGTGTTCGCTCGCTACAGCCAATCGAATTTGGCGTCCAAGCCGCCAAACAGGAAGTGTGGTCAAATCTCAGTAAGGTTTTGATGTATCATAACCACATTAGGCACACTCATCGTGGACGGTCCCGTGACCCCTGTCACCAAGTCTATGTCGACACCTCAAAGTCTCTAGCACCACCAACCTGTCAAAGTTGGAAGTACGTATATTCTGAACCGTATGCCCGATTTTCAACACTGCGGTAGAGCTTTGAATGCGGCTATGACGTGTTTCGCTTGTTGTCTTTGATGCGCTGGTCGCATGTCCTGCTTGGCCCCCACATTGCTGCTTGCAGCTATATTTATTATTCATCTTCCTCTGGCATTGGAGTCTATGGCAGCCCATAGAACCATATGGTAAAAAGTTGTGACAATTGGCACACTCATTCATGACAGTCCCCTGAGTCTTTTCACCAAGACCCATGTACACAGCTCGAACCCTCTAGCGCCACCAACATGTCAAAGTTGGAGGTGCGTTTGTGCACACAACTTTTGACCTGTAAGCCCGATTTTCAAAAACAAGGTACCGTTGGATTCCTTGGCTTAAGCCGAGTTCAACGCACCCCATGACATCATTTTCCGCCATATTGGATTTCCCGTTATTTTGGATTTTGTGAAAAACTCTCAAAATGTATCTCCTCCTAGGTTTTTTCTCCAATCTGCACGAAACTCGGTAGGCACAATCTGTAGACCGATGTCCACAAAAGTCTTACAGGGATTTCTGATTGTCCATTGCGGTCGCTCGCTGCAGCCAATCAAATTTGGCCTCTAAGCCGCCAAACAGGAAGTGTGGTCATATCTCAGCAAATTGTTAATGTATTAAAGCCACATTTGGCACACTCTTCGGGGACAGTCCCATGACCTCTGGCAGCAAGTGGCATTGCGACAGCTCAAACCCTCTAGCGCCACCACCATGTCAAAGTTGGAAGTGCGTTAATGCACATAACTTTTGACCTGTGTAACCGATTTTGAAAAATGAGGTACCGTTGGAATCCCTCGCTCATGCCGAGTTCATCGCATCCTATGATGTCATTTTCCACCAATTGGATTTCCCGCCATTTTGTATTTTGTGTAAAGCACTTAAAATGTATCTTCTCCTAAGGATTTTCACCAATCTACATGAAACTGGCTGTACACATTCTTTAGACCAATGTCCACAAAACTCCTAGAGGGATTTTCGATTGTCGAAGGTGTTTGCTCGCTACAGCCAATCGAATTTGGCATCCAAGCTGCCAAACAGGAAGTGTGGTCAAATCTCAGTAAGGTTTTGATGTATCATAACCACATTAGGCACACTCATCGTGGACGGTCCCGTGACCCCTGTCACCAAGTCTATGTCGACACCTCAAAGTCTCTAGCGCCACCAACCTGTCAAAGTTGGAAGTGCGTATATTCTGAACCGTACGCCTGATTTTCAAAACTGCGGTAGCGATTTGAATAGACTCCTATGACGTGTTTCGCTTGTTGTCTTTGATGCGCTGGTCGCATGTCCCGCTTGGCCCCCACATTGCTGCTTGCAGCTATATTTATTATTATTCTCCTTCTTCTCCATCTCCTTCTTCTTCTCCCCAAACAAATGCCTTTTTGGCGGCCTAAACATCGATGAAAACGGATGAAACTTTGCAGATACATCAGTCCCGGTGAAAATCGGATATTTCATTGGTGACGGAAATGGGCGTGGCAAAACGGCTCAAGAGCGCCCCCTGGAAAGTTTAAAATGGCGAGCCCCACCTTTCAGTTTGATGTAGGCGAACGAAATTCGGTGGGCATATGTATTTCATCAAGCCACACTTAAATGTCTCTTGGAGCTATACCCAACATGCAACAGGAAGTCCGCCATTTTGCTCTTAATGTGCCATTTTGTCCTTGTTTTGACCATTTCCATGCATTGTACTTCTACGAACTCCTCCTACAGATTTAATCCGATCAACTTCATATCGGGTCAGCATCATCGTAAGACCTTTGGAATCAAAAGTTATCAAAAAAATTGAGTTTTCACCAAACACCCTTGCCGTGGCGCCCCGCCAAAGTTTGACATTTCGCCATAAAACACGAAGTCCTCATAACTCCTCCATACATTATCCAATTTGTCCGATATATCTCACGCTTCATGACGGTTCTGTCCTGAACACATCTATGTGTCAGTATTGCATCATACTTATAGCGCCACCTATTGGTGAAACAGGAAGTCCTCATAACTCCTCCATACATTATCCAATTTGTCCGATATATCTCACGCTTCATGACGGTTCTGTCCTGAACACATCTATGTGTCAGTATTGCGTCATACTTATAGCGCCACCTATTGGTGAAACAGGAAGTCCTCATAACTCCTCCATACATTATCCAATTTGTCCGATATATCTCACGCTTCATGACGGTTCTGTCCTGAACACATCTATGTGTCAGTATTGCGTCATACTTATAGCGCCACCTATTGGTGAAACAGGAAGTCCTCATATCTCCTCCATACATAATCCAATTTGTCCCATATATCTCACGCTTCATGACGGTTCTGTCCTGAACACATCTATGTGTCAGTATTGCATCATACTTATAGTGCCACCTATTGGTGAAACAGGAAGTCCTCATAACTCCTACATACATTATCCAATTTGTCCGATATATCTCACGCTTCATGACGGTTCTGTCCTGAACACATCTATGTGTCAGTATTGCGTCATACTTATAGCGCCACCTATTGGTGAAACAGGAAGTCCTCATAACTCCTACATACATTAGCCAATTCGTCCGATATATCTCACGCTTCATGACGGTTCTGTCCTGAACACATCTATGTGTCAGTATTACATCATACTTATAGCGCCACCTATTGGTGAAACAGGAAGTCCCCATAACTCCTCCATACATTATCGGATTTGTCCGATATATCTCACGCTTCATGACGGTTCTGTCCTGAACACATCTATGTGTCAGTATTGCGTCATACTTATAGCGCCACCTATTGGTGAAACAGGAAGTCCTCATAACTCCTACATACATTATCCAATTCGTCCGATATATCTCACGCTTCATGACGGTTCTGTCCTGAACACATCTATGTGTCAGTATTGCATCATACTTATAGCGCCACCTATTGGTGAAACAGGAAGTCCTCATAACTACTACATACATTATCCAATTTGTCCGATATATCTCACGCTTCATGACGGTTCTGTCCTGAACACATCTATGTGTCAGTATTGCGTCATACTTATAGCGCCACCTATTGGTGAAACAGGAAGTCCTCACAACTCCTCCATACATTATCCAATTTGTCCGATATAGCTCACGCTTCATGACGGTTCTGTCCTGAACACATCTATGTTTCAGTATTGCATCATACGTATAGCGCTACCTATTGGTGAAACAGGAAGTCCTCATAACTCCTGCATACATTATCCGATTTGCACCAAATTGCTGACGCTTCATGAAGGTGGCCTTCTGAACCCATCTATGTGTCGGTATTGAGTCACACTCACAGCGCCACCTACTGGTGAAACAGGAAGTCCTCATAACTCCTTCATACGTTATCCGATTTACTCAACATTTCTCACGCTTCATCAAGGTACCGTCCTGAACACATCTATGCTTCGGTATTGAGTCACGCCTAGAGCGCCACCTACTGGTGACAGGAAGTTTCTCTCAGTACTGCACACCGCCAAAGTTTGATATTTCGCCATAAAACACGAAGTCCTCATAACTCCTCCATACATTATCCAATTTGTCCTATATATCTCACCCTTCATGACGGTTCTGTCCTGAACACATCTATGTGTCAGTATTGCGTCATACTTATAGCGCCACCTATTGGTGAAACAGGAAGTCCTCATAACTCCTCCATACATTATCCAATTTGTCCGATATATCTCACGCTTCATGACGGTTCTGTCCTGAACACATCTATGTGTCAGTATTGCGTCATACTTATAGCGCCACCTATTGGTGAAACAGGAAGTCCTCATAACTTCTACATACATTATCCAATTTGTCCGATATATCTCACGCTTCATGACGGTTCTGTCCTGAACACATCTATGTGTCAGTATTGCGTCATACGTATAGCGCCACCTATTGGTGAAACAGGAAGTCCTCATAAGTCCTGCATACATCATCCGATTTGCACCAAATTGCTGATGCTTCATAAAGGTGGCCTTCTGAACCCATCTATGTGTCGGTATTGAGTCACACTTACAGCGCCACCTACTGGTGAAACAGGAAGTCCTCATAACTCCTACATACGTTATCCGATTTACTCAACATTTCTCACGCTTCATCAAGGTACCGTCCTGAACACATCTATGCTTCGGTATTGAGTCACGCCTAGAGCGCCACCTACTGGTGACAGGAAGTTTCTCTCAGTACTGCACACCGAAATAGCACACCCTTTAACGGCGCCACACCCCGACACGCGTGGGGTGCGAGGGCCCGCTCAATGCTGCTCGCAGCCCTAGTTAGGGCCCGAGCACTGGCGGTGCGAGGCCCTATTGAAACTCGAAGGATTATTATTCTCCTTATTCTTCTCCCCAAACAAATGCCTTTTTGGCGGCCTAAACATCGATGAAAACGGATGAACCTTTGCAGATACGTCAGTCCCGGTGAAAAATTTGATAATTCATGGGTGACGGAAATGGGCGTGGCAAAACGGCTCAAGAGCGCCCCCTGGAAAATTTAAAATGGCGAGCCCCACCTTTCAGTTTGATGTAGGCGAACGAAATTCGGTGGGCTCATGTAGTTCATCGAGACACACTAAAATGTCTCTTGGAACTATACCCAACATGCAACAGGAAGTCCGCCATTTTGCTTTTAATGTGCCATTTTATCCTTGTTTTGACCATTTTTCCTCCTACAGATTTCATCCGATCAACTTCATAGTCGGTCAGCTTCATCTTAAGACCTTTGTGATCAAAAGTTATCAAAAAAAATGAGTTTTCACCATACACCCTTGCCGTGGCGCCCCACCAAAGTTTGACATTTCGCCATAAAACACAAAGTCCTCATAACTCCTCCATACATTATCCAATTTGTCCGATATATCTCACGCTTCATGACGGTTCTGTCCTGAACACATCTATGTGTCAGTATTGCATCATACTTATAGCGCCACCTATTGGTGAAACAGGAAGTCCTCATAACTCCTCCATACATTATCCAATTCGTCCGATATATCTCAAGCTTCATGAAGGTTCTGTCCTGAACACATCTATGTGTCAGTATTGCGTCATACTTATAGCGCCACCTATTGGTAAAACAGGAAGTCCTCATAACTCCTCCATACATTATCCAATTTGTCCGATTTATCTCACGCTTCATGACGGTTCTGTCCTGAACACATCTATGTGTCAGTATTGCGTCATACTTATAGCGCCACCTATTGGTGAAACAGGAAGTCCTCATAACTCCTCCATACATTATCCAATTTGTCCGATATATCTCACGCTTCATGACGGTTCTGTCCTGAACACATCTATGTGTCAGTATTGCGTCATACTTATAGCGCCACCTATTGGTGAAACAGGAAGTCCTCATAACTCCTCCATACATTATCCAATTTGTCCGATATATCTCACGCTTCATGACGGTTCGGTCCTGAACAGATTTATGTGTCCGTATTGTGTCATACTTATAGCGCCACCTATTGGTGAAACAGGAAGTCCTCATAACTCCTGCATACATCATCCGATTTGCACCAAATTGCTGACGCTTCATGAAGGTCACCTTCTGAACACATCTATGCGTCGGTATTGAGTCACACTTACAGTGCCACCTATTGGTGAAACAGGAAGTACTCATAACTCCTACATACGTCATCCCATTTACTCCAAATTGCTCATGCTTGATGAAGGTCGCATCTTGAACACTTCTGTAAGTCAGTATTGCGTCATTCCTACAGCGCCACCTACTGGTGAAACAGGAAGTCCTGATAACTCCTACATACGTTATCCGATTTACTCAACATTTCTCACGCTTCATCAAGGTACCGTCCTGAACACATCTGTAGGACAGTATTGAGTCATACTTATAGCACCGCCAACAGGTCAAGCAGGAAGTCATCATAACTCCTACATACATTATCCCATTTACTCAACATTTCTCACGCTTCATCAAGGTACCGTCCTGAACACACCTATGCATCGATATTGAGTCACGCTTAGAGCGCCACCTACTGGTGACAGGAAGTTTCTCTCAGTACTGGACACCGAAATAGCACACCCTTTAACGGCGCGGCACCCCGACACGCGTGGGGTGCGAGGGCCCGCTCACTGCTGCTCGCAGCCCTAGTTAGGGCCCGAGCACTGGCGGTGCGAGGCCCTATTGTATTTCGAAGGATTATTATTATTCTTCTTCCGAAACAAATGCCTTTTTGGCGGCCTAAACATCGATGAAAACGGATGAAACTTTGCAGATACGTCAGTCCCGGTGAAAAATTTGATAATTCATGGGTGACGGAAATGGGCGTGGCAAAACGGCTCAAGAGCGCCCCCTGGAAAATTTAAAATGGCGAGCCCCACCTTTCAGTTTGATGTAGGCGAACGAAATTCGGAGGGCATATGTATTTCATCGAGACACACTGAAATGTCTCTTGGAGCTATACTCAACATGCAACAGGAAGTCTGCCATTTTGCTCTTAATGTGCCATTTTGTCCTTGTTTTGACCATTTCCATGCCTCGTACTTCGACGAACTCCTCCTACAGATTTCATCCGATCAACTTCATATCGGGTCAGTTTCATCTTAAGACCTTTGTGATCAAAAGTTATCAAAAAAATTGAGTTTTCACCAAACACCCTTGCCGTGGCGCCCCGCCAAAGTTTGACATTTCGCCATAAACCACGAAGTCCTCATAACTCCTCCATACATTATCCAATTTGTCCGATATATCTCACGCTTCATGAGGGTTCTGTCCTGAACACATCTATGTGTCAGTATTGCATCATACTTATTGCGCCACCTATTGGTGAAACAGGAAGTCCTCATAACTCCTCCATACATTATCCAATTCGTCTGATATATCTCACGCTTCATGAAGGTTTTGTCCTGAACACATCTATGTGTCAGTATTGCGTCATACTTATAGCGCCACCTATTGGTAAAACAGGAAGTCCTCATAACTCCTCCATACATTATCCGATTTGTCCGATATATCTCACGCTTCATGACGGTTCTGTCCTGAACACATCTATGTGTCAGTATTGCGTCATACTTATAGCGCCACCTATTGGTGAAACAGGAAGTCCTCATAACTCCTCCATACATTATCCGATTTGTCCGATTTATCTCACGCTTCATGACGGTTCTGTCCTGAACACATCTATGTGTCAGTATTGCGTCATACTTATAGCGCCACCTATTGGTGAAAGAGGAAGTCCTCATAACTCCTGCATACATCATCCGATTTGCACCAAATTGCTGACGCTTCGTGAAGGTCACCTTCTGAACACATCTATGCGTCGGTATTGAGTTACACTTACAGCGCCACCTACTGGTGAAACAGGAAGTACTCATAACTCCTACATACATTATCCGATTTACTCCAAATTGCTCATGCTTGATGAAGGTCGCATCTTGAACACATCTGTAGGTCAGTATTGCGTCATACCTACAGCGCCACCTACTGCTTACAGGAAGTCCTCATAACTCCTACATACTTTGTCCGATTTACACAACATTTCTCACGCTTCATCAAGGTACTGTCCTGAACACATCTATGCATCGGTATTGCATCATACTTATAGCGCCACCTATTGGTGAAACAGGAAGTCCTCATAACTCCTACATACATTATCCAATTCGTCCGATATATCTCACGCTTCATGACGGTTCTGTCCTGAACACATCTATGTGTCAGTATTGCGTCATACTTATAGCGCCACCTATTGTTGAAACAGGAAGTCCTCATAACTCCTCCATACATTATCCGATTTGTCCGATTTATCTCACGCTTCATGATGGTTCTGTCCTGAACACATCTATGTGTCAGTATTGCGTCATACTTATAGCGCCACCTATTGGTGAAACAGGAAGTCCTCATAACTCCTGCATACATCATACGATTTGCACCAAATTGCTGACGCTTCGTGAAGGTCACCTTCTGAACACATCTATGCGTCGGTATTGAGTTACACTTACAGCGCCACCTACTGGTGAAACAGGAAGTACTCATAACTCCTACATACATTATCCGATTTACTCCAAATTGCTCATGCTTGATGAAGGTCGCATCTTGAACACATCTGTAGGTCAGTATTGCGTCATACCTACAGCGCCACCTACTGCTTACAGGAAGTCCTCATAACTCCTACATACTTTGTCCGATTTACACAACATTTCTCACGCTTCATCAAGGTACTGTCCTGAACACATCTATGCGTCGGTATTGAGTCACGCTTAGAGCGCCACCTACTGGTGACAGGAAGTTTCTGTCAGTACTGGACACCGAAATAGCACACCCTTTAACGGCGCCACACCCCGACCCGCGTGGGGTGCGAGGGCCCGCTCACTGCTGCTCGCAGCACTAGTTATTAGGGCCCGAGCACTGGCGGTGCGAGGCCCTATTGAAACTCGAAGGATTATTATTCTCCTTCTCCTTCTTCTCCTCCTTCTTCTCCCCAAACAAATGCCTTTTTGGCGGCCTAAACATCGATGAAAACGGATGAAACTTTGCAGATACATCAGTCCCGGTGAAAATCGGATATTTCATTGGTGACGGAAATGGGCGTGGCAAAACGGCTCAAGAGCGCCCCCTGGAAAGTTTAAAATGGCGAGCCCCACCTTTCAGTTTGATGTAGGCAAACGAAATTCGGTGGGCATATGTATTTCATCGAGCCACACTAAAATGTCTCTTGGAGCTATACCCAACATGCAACAGGAAGTCCGCCATTTTGCTCTTAATGTGCCATTTTGTCCTTGTTTTGACCATTTCCATGCCTCGTACTTCGACGAACTCCTCCTACAGATTTCATCTGATCAACTTCATATCGGGTCAGCTTCATCTTAAGACCTTTGTGATCAAAAGTTATCAAAAAAATTGAGTTTTCACCAAACACCCTTGCCGTGGCGCCCCGCCAAAGTTTGACATTTCGCCATAAAACACGAAGTCCTCATAACTCCTCCATACATTATCTAATTTGTCCGATATATCTCACCCTTCATGACGGTTCTGTCCTGAACACATCTATGTGTCAGTATTGCATCATACTTATAGCGCCACCTATTGGTGAAACAGGAAGTCCTCATAACTCCTCCATACATTATCTAACTTGTCCGATATATCTCACGCTTCATGACGGTTCTGTCCTGAACACATCTATGTGTCAGTATTGCATCATACTTATAGCGCCACCTATTGGTGAAACAGGAAGTCCCCATAACTCCTACATACATTATCCAATTCGTCCGATATATCTCACGCTTCATGACGGTTCTGTCCTGAACACATCTTTGTGTCAGTATTGCATCATACTTATTGCGCCACCTATTGGTGAAACAGGAAGTCTTCATAACTCCTACATACATTATCCGATTTGTCCGATATATCTCACGCTTCATGACGGTTCTGTCCTGAACACATCTTTGTGTCAGTATTGCATCATACTTATTGCGCCACCTATTGGTGAAACAGGAAGTCTTCATAACTCCTACATACATTATCCGATTTGTCCGATATATCTCACGCTTCATGAAGGTTCTGTCCTGAACACATCTATGTGTCAGTATTGCATCATACTTATAGCGCCACCTATTGGTGAAACAGGAAGTCCTCATAACTCCTGCATACATCATCCGATTTGCACCAAATTGCTGACGCTTCATGAAGGTGACATTCTGAACACATCTATGCGTCGGTATTGAGTCACACTTACAGCGCCACCTACTGGTGAAACAGGAAGTCCTCATAACTCCTACATACATTATCCAATTCGTCCGATATATCTCACGCTTCATGACGGTTCTGTCCTGAACACATCTATGTGTCAGTATTGCGTCATACTTATAGCGCCACCTATTGTTGAAACAGGAAGTCCTCATAACTCCTCCATACATTATCCGATTTGTCCGATTTATCTCACGCTTCATGATGGTTCTGTCCTGAACACATCTATGTGTCAGTATTGCGTCATACTTATAGCGCCACCTATTGGTGAAACAGGAAGTCCTCATAACTCCTGCATACATCATACGATTTGCACCAAATTGCTGACGCTTCGTGAAGGTCACCTTCTGAACACATCTATGCGTCGGTATTGAGTTACACTTACAGCGCCACCTACTGGTGAAACAGGAAGTACTCATAACTCCTACATACATTATCCGATTTACTCCAAATTGCTCATGCTTGATGAAGGTCGCATCTTGAACACATCTGTAGGTCAGTATTGCGTCATATCTACAGCGCCACCTACTGCTTACAGGAAGTCCTCATAACTCCTACATACTTTGTCCGATTTACACAACATTTCTCACGCTTCATCAAGGTACTGTCCTGAACACATCTATGCGTCGGTATTGAGTCACGCTTAGAGCGCCACCTACTGGTGACAGGAAGTTTCTGTCAGTACTGGACACCGAAATAGCACACCCTTTAACGGCGCCACACCCCGACCCGCGTGGGGTGCGAGGGCCCGCTCACTGCTGCTCGCAGCACTAGTTGGGGGCCAAGCAGCGAAGCGCTAAGCGCTGGCACCCATTGTTCTTGTACCTTTTCTTATTATTATTATTATTATTCTTCTGCCATTGGAGTCTATGGCAGCCCATAGAACCGTATGGTAAAAAGTTGGGAAAATTGGCACACTCATTCATGACAGTCCCCAAAGTCTTCTCACCAAGACCCATGTCCACAGCTTGAACGCTCTAGCGCCACCAACCTGTCAAAGTTGGAGGTGCATTTGTGCATGCAACTTTTGACCTGTAAGCCTGATTTTCAAAAACGAGGCAGCGTTGGATTCCTTCGCTCAAGCCAAGTTCAACGCACCCTATGACATCATTTTCCACCATATTTGATTTCCCGCCATATTGGATTTAGTGTAAAACACTCAAAATGTATCTCCTCCTAGGTTTTTTCACCAATCTGCACCACACGCAGTATACACAATCTATAGACCGATGTCCACAAAAGTCTTACAGATATTTTTGATTGTCCATTGCGTTCCCTCGTGACAGCCAATCAAAATTGGCCGAAAAGCTGCAAAACAGGAACTGGGGTCATATCTCAGTAATGTTTTAATCTATCAAAACCACATTTGGCACACTCATCCGGGACACACCCATAACATCTGTCACCAAGCCTTATGTTGACATCTCGTGCACTCTAGCGCCACCAGCGTGTCAAAGTTGGAGTTGCGTTTATGCCAGTAACTTTTGAACTGTATGTCCAATCTTCAAAATGATGGTAGCAATGGATTCCCTGGCTCATGCCGAGTTCAAAACACCCCATGGTTTCATTATTACTTTATTTGTTTGATTGCAGAATGAAAGAAACACTTTTTGTCCTCTGCACAATTTCACCAGTTTCAGAGGTTTTTGGAAAAAGTCACACATTTTCTAAACTGCCATCCCTCTTCTAATTCTCACAGCTCATACACATTTTATATATCAAAACGTTCACACGACTCTTGGGATTCATAAAATCAAAAAAGCTAAGCTCTTCGATGTATATTTTTCACTCTGGGACAGTTCGAATAATGACTCCCCCCCCTCCATTGAAATCAATGGAGCCACGCTCTAGAAAATCTCTCTTCGCTCTAGAATCTCTTACTGTTTCTAACTCTTCACCTCTCCTACACTTCTGAAGACCGAAGGACATTTTATACATGGAAATGTTCGCGTGATTGTCTGGATTCTGAAGAAGTAAATAGTTGAGCTATGCTATGTATACTTTTCGCTGTGTGCCAATTTAAACAACGACACCCCCCCCTCTCACTCTACCGAGAGGAAGCAACCCTGCCAGGTGATATTAATTAAGTGCTCAGGACTCAGACTCACGGGGTTAGGGAAGGCTCACATGCCTTGTGGACTAGGGTGGTTCACTTTCGCAACATCCTGCGTAGCACAGTGGTTAGCGTGTCGGCCTTGCAAGCAGCAGGTAAAGAGATCGAATCCTGTTCAACCATGTCTGGCTTTTGACATGTTTTGCTTGTTGTCTTTGATGCGCTGGTCGTGCGTCCCGCTTGGCCCCCACATCGCTGCTTGCAGCTATATTTATTATTATTATTCTCCTACCTTCTTCTTCTCCCCAAACAAATGCCTTTTTGGCGGCCTAAACATCGATGAAAACGGATGAAACTTTGCAGATACATCAGTCCCGGTGAAAATCGGATATTTCATTGGTGACGGAAATGGGCGTGGCAAAACGGCTCAAGAGCGCCCCCTGGAAAGTTTAAAATGGCGAGCCCCACCTTTCAGTTTGATGTAGGCAAACGAAATTCGGTGGGCATATGTATTTCATCGAGCAACACTAAAATGTCTCTTGGAGCTATACCCAACATGCAACAGGAAGTCCGCCATTTTGCTCTTAATGTGCCATTTTGTCCTTGTTTTGACCATTTCCATGCCTCGTACTTCGACGAACTCCTCCTACAGATTTCATCTGATCAACTTCATATCGGGTCAGCTTCATCTTAAGACCTTTGTGATCAAAAGTTATCAAAAAAATTGAGTTTTCACCAAACACCCTTGCCGTGGCGCCCCGCCAAAGTTTGACATTTCGCCATAAAACACGAAGTCCTCATAACTCCTCCATACATTATCTAATTTGTCCGATATATCTCACCCTTCATGACGGTTCTGTCCTGAACACATCTATGTGTCAGTATTGCATCATACTTATAGCGCCACCTATTGGTGAAACAGGAAGTCCTCATAACTCCTCCATACATTATCTAACTTGTCCGATATATCTCACGCTTCATGACGGTTCTGTCCTGAACACATCTATGTGTCAGTATTGCATCATACTTATAGCGCCACCTATTGGTGAAACAGGAAGTCCCCATAACTCCTACATACATTATCCAATTCGTCCGATATATCTCACGCTTCATGAAGGTTCTGTCCTGAACACATCTATGTGTCAGTATTGCATCATACTTATAGCGCCACCTATTGGTGAAACAGGAAGTCCTCATAACTCCTCCATACATTATCCAATTTGTCCGATATATCTCACGCTTCATGACGGTTCTGTCCTGAACACATCTTTGTGTCAGTATTGCATCATACTTATTGCGCCACCTATTGGTGAAACAGGAAGTCTTCATAACTCCTACATACATTATCCGATTTGTCCGATATATCTCACGCTTCATGAAGGTTCTGTCCTGAACACATCTATGTGTCAGTATTGCATCATACTTATAGCGCCACCTATTGGTGAAACAGGAAGTCCTCATAACTCCTGCATACATCATCCGATTTGCACCAAATTGCTGACGCTTCATGAAGGTGACATTCTGAACACATCTATGCGTCGGTATTGAGTCACACTTACAGCGCCACCTACTGGTGAAACAGGAAGTACTCATAACTCCTACATATGTTATCCGATTTACTCCAAATTGCTCATGCTTGATGATGGTCGCATCTTGAACACTTCTGTAAGTCAGTATTGCGTCATACCTACAGCGCCACCTACTGGTGAAACAGGAAGTCCTCATAACTCCTACATACGTTATCCGATTTACTCAACATTTCTCACGCTTCATCAAGGTACCGTCCTGAACACATCTATTCTTCAGTATTGAGTCACGCCTAGAGCGCCACCTACTGGTGACAGGAAGTTTCTCTCAGTACTGCACACCGAAATAGCACACCCTTTAACGGCGCCACACCCCGACACGCGTGGGGTGCGAGGGCCCGCTCAATGCTGCTCGCAGCCCTAGTTAGGGCCCGAGCACTGGCGGTGCGAGGCCCTATTGTATTTCGAAGGATTATTATTCTACCTTCTTGTTCTTCTTCTTCTCCCCAAACAAATGCCTTTTTGGCGGCCTAAACATCGATGAAAACAAATGAAACTTTGCAGATACGTCAGTCCCGGTGAAGAATTTGATAATTCATGGGTGACGGAAATAGGCGTGGCAAAACGGCTCAAGAGCGCCCCCTGGAAAATTTAAAATGGAGAGCCCCACCTTTCAGTTTGATGTAGGCGAACGAAATTCGGTGGGCTTATGTATTTCATCGAGCCACACTAAAATGTCTCTTGGAGCTATACCCAACATGCAACAGGAAGTCCGCCATTTTGCTTTTTATGTGCCATTTTGTCCTTGTTTTGACCATTTCCATGCCTCGTACTTCGACGAACTCCTCCTACACATTTCATCCGATCAACTTCATATCGGGTCAGCTTCATCTTAAGACCTTTGTGATCAAAAGTTATTTAAAAAATTGAGTTTTCACCAAACACCCTTGCCGTGGCGCCCCGCCAAAGTTTGACATTTCGCCATAAAACACGAAGTCCTCATAACTCCTCCATACATTATCCAATTTGTCCGATATATCTCACGCTTCATGACGGTTCTGTCCTGAACACATCTATGTGTCAGTATTGCATCATACTTATAGCGCCACCTATTGGTGAAACAGGAAGTCCTCATAACTCCTCCATACATTATCCAATTCGTCCGATATATCTCACGCTTCATGAAGGTTCTGTCCTGAACACATCTATGTGTCAGTATTGCGTCATACTTATAGCGCCACCTATTGGTAAAACAGGAAGTCCTCATAACTCCTCCATACATTATCTGATTTGTCCGATATATCTCACGCTTCATGACGGTTCTGTCCTGAACACATCTATGTGTCAGTATTGCGTCATACTTATAGCGCCACCTATTGATGAAACAGGAAGTCCTCATAACTCCTCCATACATTATCCGATTTGTCCGATTTATCTCACGCTTCATGACGGTTCTGTCCTGAACACATCTATGTGTCAGTATTGCGTCATACTTATAGCGCCACCTATTGGTAAAACAGGAAGTCCTCATAACTCCTCCATACATTATCCGATTTGTCCGATATATCTCACGCTTCATGACGGTTCTGTCCTGAACACATCTATGTGTCAGTATTGCGTCATACTTATAGCGCCACCTATTGGTGAAACAGGAAGTCCTCATAACTCCTGCATACATCATCTGATTTGCACCAAATTGCTGACGCTTCATGAAGGTCACCTTCTGAACACATCTATGCGTCGGTATTGAGTTACACTTACAGCGCCACCTACTGGTGAAACAGGAAGTACTCATAACTCCTACATACATTATCCGATTTACTCCAAATTGCTCATGCTTGATGAAGGTCGCATCTTGAACACATCTGTAGGTCAGTATTGCGTCATACCTACAGCGCCACCTACTGCTTACAGGAAGTCCTCATAACTCCTACATACTTTGTCCGATTTACACAACATTTCTCACGCTTCATCAAGGTACTGTCCTGAACACATCTATGCATCGGTATTGAGTCACGCTTAGAGCGCCACCTACTGGTGACAGGAAGTTTCTGTCAGTACTGGACACCGAAATAGCACACGCTTTAACGGCGCCACACCCCGACCCGCGTGGGGTGCGAGGGCCCGCTCACTGCTGCTCGCAGCACTAGTTAGGGCCCGAGCACTGGCGGTGCGAGGCCCTATTGAAATTCGAAGGATTATTATTAGGGCCCGAGCACTGGCGGTGCGAGGCCCTATTGAAACTCGAAGGATTATTATTAGGGCCCGAGCACTGGCTGTGCGAGGCCCTATTGAAACTCGAAGGATTATTATTATTAGGGCCCGAGCACTGGCGGTGCGAGGCCCTATTGTATTTCGAAGGATTATTAGGGCCCGAGCACTGGCGGTGCGAGGCCCTATTGTATTTCGAAGGATTATTATTAGGGCCCGAGCACTGGCGGTGCGAGGCCCTATTGTATTTCGAAGGATTATTATTATTCTCCTTGTTCTTCTTGTTCTTCTCCCCAAACAAATGCCTTTTTGGCGGCCTAAACATCGATGAAAACGGATGAAACTTTGCAGATACGTCCGTCCCGGTGAAAAATTTGATAATTCATGGGTGACGGAAATGGGCGTGGCAAAACGGCTCAAGAGCGCCCCCTGGAAAGTTTAAAATGGCGAGCCCCACCTTTCAGTTTGATGTAGGCGAACGAAATTCGGAGGGCATATGTATTTCATCGAGACACACTAAAATGTCTCTTGAAACTATACCCAACATGCAACAGGAAGTCCGCCATTTTGCTCTTAATGTGCCATTTTGTCCTTGTTTTGACCATTTCCATGCCTCGTACTTCGACGAACTCCTCCTACAGATTTCATCCGATCAACTTCATATCGGGTCAGCTTCATCTTAAGACCTTTGTGATCAAAAGTTATCAAAAAAATTGAGTTTTCACCAAACACCCTTGCCGTGGCGCCCCGCCAAAGTTTGACATTTCGCCATAAAACACGAAGTCCTCATAACTCCTCCATACATTATCCAATTTGTCCGATATATCTCACGCTTCATGACGGTTCTGTCCTGAACACATCTATGTGTCAGTATTGCGTCATACTTATAGCGCCACCTATTGGTGAAACAGGAAGTCCTCATAACTCCTCCATACATTATCCGATTTGTCCGATATATCTCACGCTTCATGACGGTTCTGTCCTGAACACATCTATGTGTCAGTATTGCGTCATACTTATAGCGCCCCCTATTGGTGAAACAGGAAGTCCTCATAACTCCTCCATACATTATCCGATTTGTCCGATATATCTCACGCTTCATGACGGTTCTGTCCTGAACACATCTATGTGTCAGTATTGCGTCATACTTATAGCGCCACCTATTGGTGAAACAGGAAGTCCTCATAACTCCTCCATACATTATCCAATTTGTCCGATATATCTCACGCTTCATGACGGTTCTGTCCTGAACACATCTATGTTTCAGTATTGCGTCATACTTATAGCGCCACCTATTGGTGAAACAGGAAGTCCTCATAACTCCTCCATACATTATCCAATTTGTCCGATATAGCTCACGCTTCATGACGGTTCGGTCCTGAACACATCTATGTGTCAGTATTGCGTCATACGTATAGCGCCACCTATTGGTGAAACAGGAAGTCCTCATAACTCCTGCATACATCATCCGATTTGCACCAAATTGCTGACGCTTCATGAAGGTCACCTTCTGAACACATCTATGCGTCGGTATTGAGTCACACTTACAGCGCCACCTACTGGTGAAACAGGAAGAACTCATAACTCTTACATACGTTATCCGATCTACTCCAAATTGCTCATGCTTGATGAAGGTCGCATCTTGAACACATCTGTAAGTCAGTATTGCATCATACCTACAGCGCCACCTACTGGTGAAACAGGAAGTCCTCATAACTCCTACATACCTTATCCGATTTACTCCAAATTGCTCAGGGTTGATGAAGGTTGCATCCTGAACACATCTGTCCGTCAGCATTGAGTCATACTTATAGCGCCACCTACTGCTTACAGGAAGTCCTCATAACTCCTACATACTTTGTCCCATTTACGCAACATTTCTCACGCTTCATCAAGGTACTGTCCTGAACACATCTATGCGTCGGTATTGAGTCACGCTTAGAGCGCCACCTACTGGTGACAGGAAGTTTCTGTCAGTACTGGACACCGAAATAGCACACCCTTTAACGGCGCCACACCCCGACCCGCGTGGGGTGCGAGGGCCCGCTCACTGCTGCTCGCAGCACTAGTTATTATTATTATTCTCCTTCTACCTTCTTCTTCCAAAACAAATGCCTTTTTGGCGGCCTAAACATCAATGAAAACGGATGAAACTTTGCAGATACGTCAGTCCCGGTGAAAAATTTGATAATTCATGGGTGACCGAAATGGGCGTGGCAAAACGGCTCAAGAGCGCCCCCTGGAAAATTTAAAATGGCGAGCCCCACCTTTCAGTTTGATGTAGGCGAACGAAATTCGGTGGGCTTATGTAGTTCATCGAGACACACTAAAATGTCTCTTGGAGCTATACCCAACATGCAACAGGAAGTCCGCCATTTTGCTTTTAATGTGCCATTTTGTCCTTGTTTTGACCATTTCCATGCCTCGTACTTCAACGAACTCCTCCTAGAGATTTCATCCGATCAACTTCATATCCGGTCAGCTTCATCTTAAGACCTTTCTGATCAAAAGTTATCAAAAAAATTGAGTTTTCACCACACACCCTTGCCGTGGCGCCCCGCTAAATTTTGACATTTCGCCATAAAACACGAAGTCCTCATAACTCCTCCATACATTATCTGATTTGTCCGATATATCTCACGCTTCATGACGGTTCTGTCCTGAACACATCTATGTGTCAGTATTGCGTCATACTTATAGCGCCACCTATTGGTGAAACAGGAAGTCCTCATAACTCCTCCATACATTATCCAATTTGTCCGATATATCTCACGCTTCATGACGGTTCTGTCCTGAACACATCTATGTGTCAGTATTGCGTCATACTTATAGCGCCACCTATTGGTGAAACAGGAAGTACTCATAACTCCTCCATACATTATCCAATTTGTCCGATATATCTCACGCTTCATGACGGTTCTGTCCTGAACACATCTATGTGTCAGTATTGCATCATACTTATAGCGCCACCTATTGGTGAAACAGGAAGTCCTCATAACTCCTCCATACATTATCCGATTCGTCCGATATATCTCACGCTTCATGACGGTTCTGTCCTGAACACATCTATGTGTCAGTATTGCGTCATACTTATAGCGCCACCCATTGGTGAAACAGGAAGTCCTCAGAACTACTGCATACATCATCCGATTTGCACCAAATTGCTGACGCTTCATGAAGGTCACCTTCTGAACGCATCTATGCGTCGGTATTGAGTCACACTTACAGCGCCACCTACTGGTGAAACAGGAAGTACTCATAACTCCTACATACGTTATCCGATTTACTCCAAATTGCTCATGCTTGATGAAGGTCGCATCTTGATCACTTCTGTAAGTCAGTATTGCGTCATACCTACAGCGCCACCTACTGGTGAAACAGGAAGTCCTCATAACTCCTCCATACATTATCCGATTTACTCAAGATGTCTCACGCTTCATCAAGGTACCGTCCTGAACACATCTATGCTTCGGTATTGTCACGCTTAGAGCGCCACCTACTGGTGACAGGAAGTTTCTCTCAGCACAGGACACCGAAATAGCACACCCTTTAACGGCGCCGCACCCCGACACGCGTGGGGTGCGAGGGCCCGCTCACTGCTGCTCGCAGCCCTAGTTGGGGGCCAAGCAGCGCAGCGCTGGCACCCATTGTTCTTGTACCTTTTCTTATTATTATTATTTATTTATTATTATTCTTCTGCCATTGGAGTCTATGGCAGCCCATAGAACCGTATGGTAAAAAGTTGGGAAAATTGGCACACTCATTCATGACAGTCCCCAAAGTCTTCTCACCAAGACCCATGTCCACAGCTTGAACGCTCTAGCGCCACCAACGTGTCAAAGTTGGAGGTGCATTTGTGCATGCAACTTTTGACCTGTAAGCCTGATTTTCAAAAACGAGGCAGCGTTGGATTCCTTCGCTCAAGCCAAGTTCAACGCACCCTATGACATCATTTTCCACCATATTGGATTTCCCGCCATATTGGATTTAGTGTAAAACACTCAAAATGTATCTCCTCCTAGGTTTTTTCACCAATCTGCACCACACGCAGTATGCACAATCTATAGACCGATGTCCACAAAAGTCTTACAGGGATTTTTGATTGTCCATTGCGTTCTCTCGTGACAGCCAATCAAAATTGGCCGAAAAGCTGCAAAACAGGAACTGGGGTCATATCTCTGTAATGTTTTAATCTATCAAAACCACATTTGGCACACTCATCCGGGACACACCCATGACATCTGTCACCAAGCCTTACGTTGACATCTCGTGCACTCTAGCGCCACCAGCGTGTCAAAGTTGGAGTTGCGTTTATGCCAGTAACTTTTGAACTGTATGTCCAATCTTCAAAATGATGGTAGCAATGGATTCCCTGGCTCATGCCGAGTTCAGAACACCCAATGGTTTCATTATTACTTCATTTGTTTGATTGCAGAATGAAAGGAACACTTTTTGTCCTCTGCACAATTTCACCAGTTTCAGAGGATTTTGGAAAAAGTCACACATTTTCTAAACTGCCATCCCTCTTCTAATTCTCACAGCTCATACACATTTTATATATCAAAACGTTCACACGACTCTTGGGATTCATAAAATCAAAAAAGCTAAGCTCTTCGATGTATATTTTTCACTCTGGGACAGTTAGAATAATGACTCCCCCCCCTCCATTGAAATCAATGGAGCCACGCTCTAGAAAATCTCTCTTCGCTCTAGATTCTCTAACTGTTTCTAACTCTTCACCTCTCCTACACTTCTGAAGACCGAAGGACATTTTATACATGGAAATGTTCGCGTGATTGTCTGGATTCTGAAGAAGTAAATAGTTGAGCTATGCTATGTATACTTTTCGCTGTGTGCCAATTTAAACAACGACACCCCCCCCTCTCACTCTACCGAGAGGAAGCAACCCTGCCAGGTGATATTAATTAAGTGCTCAGGACTCAGACTCACGGGGTTAGGGAAGGCTCACATGCCTTGTGGACTAGGGTGGTTCACTTTCGCAACATCCTGCGTAGCACAGTGGTAAGCGTGTCGGCCTTGCAAGCAGCAGGTACAGAGATCGAATCCTGTTCAACCATGTCTGGCTTTTGACATGTTTTGCTTGTTGTCTTTGATGCGCTGGTCGTGCGTCCCGCTTGGCCCCCACATCGCTGCTTGCAGCTATATTTATTATTATTCTTCTCCTTCTCCTTCTTCTTCTCCCCAAACAAATGCCTTTTTGGCGGCCTTAACATCGATGAAAACGGATGAAACTTTGCACATACGTCAGTCCCGGTAAAAAATTTGATAATTCATGGGTGACGGAAATGGGCGTGGCAAAACGGCTCAAGTGCGCCCCCTGGAAAATTTAAAATGGCGAGCCCCACCTTTCAGTTTGATGTAGTCGAACGAAATTCGGTGGGCATATGTAGTTCATCGAGACACACTAAAATGTCTCTTGGAGCTATACCCAACATGCAACAGGAAGTCCGCCATCTTGCTTTTAATGTGCCATTTTGTCCTTGTTTTGACCATTTCCATGCCTCGTACTTCAACGAACTCCTCCTACAGATTTCATCCGATCAACTTCATATCGGGTCGGCTTCATCTTAAGACCTTTGTGATCAAAAGTTATCAAAAAAATTGAGTTTTCACCACACACCCTTGCCGTGGCGCCCCGCCAAAGTTTGACATTTCGCCATAAAACACGAAGTCCTCATAACTCCTACATACATTATCCAATTTGTCCGATATATCTCATGCTTCATGACGGTTCTGTCCTGTACACATCTATGTTTCAGTATTGCATCATACTTATAGCGCCACCTATTGGTGAAACAGGAAGTCCTCATAACTCCTACATACATTATCCAATTCGTCCGATATATCTCACGCTTCATGAAGGTTCTGTCCTGAACACATCTATGTGTCAGTATTGCGTCATACTTATAGCGCCACCTATTGGTGAAACAGGAAGTTTTCATAACTCCTACATACATTATCCAATTCGTCCGATATATCTCACGCTTCATGAAGGTTCTGTCCTGAACACATCTATGTTTCAGTATTGCATCATACTTATAGCGCCACCTATTGGTGAAACAGGAAGTCCTCATAACTCCTACATACATAATCCAATTCGTCCGATATATCTCACGCTTCATGAAGGTTCTGTCCTGAACACAACTATGTGTCAGTATTGCGTCATACTTATAGCGCCACCTATTGGTGAAACAGGAAGTCCTCATAACTCCTCCATACATTATCCGATTCGTCCGATATATCTCACGCTTCATGACGGTTCTGTCCTGAACACATCTATGTGTCAGTATTGCATCATACTTATAGCGCCACCTATTGGTGAAACAGGAAGTCCTCATAACTCCTACATACATTATCCAATTCGTCCGATATATCTCACGCTTCATGAGGGTTCTGTCCTGTACACATCTATGTTTCAGTATTGCATCATACTTATAGCGCCACCTATTGGTGAAACAGGAAGTCCTCATAACTCCTACATACATTATCCAATTCGTCCGATATATCTCACGCTTCATGAAGGTTCTGTCCTGAACACATCTATGTGTCAGTATTGCGTCATACTTATAGCGCCACCTATTGGTGAAACAGGAAGTCCTCATAACTCCTCCATACATTATCCAATTCGTCCGATATATCTCACGCTTCATGAAGGTTCTGTCCTGAACACATCTATGTGTCAGTATTGCGTAATACTTATAGCGCCACCTATTGGTGAAACAGGAAGTCCTCATAACTCCTACATACATTATCCAATTCGTCCGATATATCTCACGCTTCATGACGGTTCTGTCCTGAACACATCTATGTGTCAGTATTGCGTCATACGTATAGCGCCACCTATTGGTGAAACAGGAAGTCCCCATAACTCCTCCATACATTATCGGATTTGTCCGATATATCTCACGCTTCATGACGGTTCTGTCCTGAACACATCTATGTGTCAGTATTGCATCATACTTATAGCGCCACCTATTGGTGAAACAGGAAGTCCTCATAACTCCTCCATACATTATCCGATTTGTCCGATATATCTCACGCTTCATGACCGTTCTGTCCTGAACACATCTATGCATCGGTATTGAGTAACACTTACAGCGCCACCTACTGGTGAAACAGGAAGTACTCATAACCCCTACATACGTTATCCGATTTACTCCAAATTGCTCATGCTTATTGAAGGTTGCATCTTGAACACATCTGTAAGTCAGTATTGCATCATACCTACAGCGCCACCTACTGGTGAAAGAGGAAGTACTCATTACTCCTACATACGTTATCCGATTTACTCCAAATTGCTCACGCTTCATGAAGGTTGCATCCTGAACACATCCATGCATCGGTATTGAGTCACACTTACAGCGCCACCTACTGGTGAAACAGGAAGTACTCATAACTCCTACATACATTATCCGATTTACTCCAAATTGCTCATGCTTGATGAAGGTCGCATCTTGAACACATCTGTAGGTCAGTATTGCGTCATACCTACAGCGCCACCTACTGCTTACAGGAAGTCCTCATAACTCCTACATACTTTGTCCGATTTACACAACATTTCTCACGCTTCATCAAGGTACTGTCCTGAACACATCTATGCGTCGGTATTGAGTCACGCTTAGAGCGCCACCTACTGGTGACAGGAAGTTTCTGTCAGTACTGGACACCGAAATAGCACACCCTTTAAGGGCGCCACACCCCGACCCGCGTGGGGTGCGAGGGCCCGCTCACTGCTGCTCGCAGCACTAGTTCTTCTTCTTGTTCTTCTCCCCAAACAAATGCCTTTTTGGCGGCCTAAACATCGATGAAAACGGATGAAACTTTGCAGGTATGTCAGGCCCGGTGAAAAATTTGATAATTCATGGGTGACGGAAATGGGCGTGGCAAAACGGCTCAAGAGCGCCCCCTGGAAAATTTAAAATGGCGAGCCCCACCTTTCAGTTTGATGTAGGCGAACGAAATTCGGTGGGCATATGTACTTCATCGAGACACACTAAAATGTCTCTTGGAGCTATACCCAACATGCAACAGGAAGGCCGCCATTTTGCTTTTAATGTGCCATTTTGTCCTTGTTTTGACCATTTCCATGCCTCGTACTTTGACGAACTCCTCCTACAGATTTCATCCGATCAACTTAATATCGGGTCAGCTTCATCTTAAGACCTTTGTGATCAAAAGTTATCAAAAAAATTGAGTTTTCACCAAACACCCTTGCCGTGGCGCCCCGCCAAAGTTTGACATTTCGCCATAAAACACGAAGTCCTCATAACTCCTCCATACATTATCCAATTTGTCCGATAAATCTCACGCTTCATGACGGTTCTGTCCTGAACACATCTATGTGTCAGTATTGCGTCATACTTATAGCGCCACCTATTGGTGAAACAGGAAGTCCTCATAACTCCTCCATACATTATCCAATTTGTCCGATATATCTCACGCTTCATGACGGTTCTGTCCTGAACACATCTATGTGTCAGTATTGCGTCATACTTATAGCGCCACCTATTGGTGAAACAGGAAGTCCTCATAACTCCTACATACATCATCCGATTTGCACCAAATTGCTGACGCTTCATGAAGGTGGCCTTCTGAACCCATCTATGTGTCGGTATTGAGTCACACTTACAGCGCCACCTACTGGTGAAACAGGAAGTCCTCATAACTCCTACATACGTTATCCGATTTACTCAACATTTCTCACGCCTCATCAAGGTACCGTCCTGAACACATCTATGCTTCGGTATTGAGTCACACCTAGAGCGCCACCTACTGGTGACAGGAAGTTTCTCTCAATACTGCACACTGAAATAGCACAGCCTTTAACGGCGCAGCACCCCGACACGCGTGGGGTGCGAGGGCCCGCTCACTGCTGCTCGCAGCACTAGTTAGGGCCCGAGCACACTGGCGGTGCGAGGCCCTATTGTATTTCGAAGGATTATTCTCCTTCTCCTTCTCCTTCTTCTTCCAAAACAAATGCCTTTTTGGCGGCCTAAACATCGATGAAAACGGATGAAACTTTGCAGATACGTCAGTCCCGGTGAAAAATTTGATAATTCATGGGTGACGGAAATGGGCGTGGCAAAACGGCTCAAGAGCGTCCCCTGGAAAGTTTCAAATGGCGAGCCCCACCTTTCAGTTTGATGTAGGCGAACGAAATTCGGAGGGCATATGTATTTCATCGAGCCACACTAAAATGTCTCTTAGAGCTCTACCCAACATGCAACAGGAAGGCCGCCATTTTGCTTTTAATGTGCCATTTTGTCCTTGTTTTGACCATTTCCATGCCTCGTATTTCAACGAACTCCTCCTACAGATTTCATCCGATCAACTTCATACTCGGTCAGCTTCATCTTAAGCCCTTTGTGATCAAAAGTTATCAAGAAAATTGAGTTTTCACCAAACACCCTTGCCGTGGCGCCCCGCCAAAGTTTGACATTTCGCCATAAAACACGATGTCCTCATAACTTCTCCATACATTATCCGATTTGTCCGATATATCTCACGCTTCATGACGGTTCTGTCCTGAACACATCTATCTGTCAGTATTGCGTCATACTTATAGCGCCACCTATTGGTGAAACAGGAAGTCCTCATAACTCCTCCATACATTATCCAATTTGTCCGATATAGCTCACGCTTCATGACGGTTCTGTCCTGAACACATCTATGTGTCAGTATTGCGTCATACGTATAGCGCCACCTATTGGTGAAACAGGAAGTCCCCATAACTCCTACATACATTATCGGATTTGTCCGATATATCTCACGCTTCATGACGGTTCTGTCCTGAACACATCTATGTGTCAGTATTGCATCATACTTATAGCGCCACCTATTGGTGAAACAGGAAGTCCTCATAACTCCTCCATACATTATCCGATTTGTCCGATTTATCTCACGCTTCATGACGGTTCTGTCCTGAACACATCTATGTGTCAGTATTGCGTCATACTTATAGCGCCACCTATTGGTGAAACAGGAAGTCCTCATAACTCCTGCATACATCATCCGATTTGCACCAAATTGCTGACGCTTCATGAAGGTCACCTTCTGAACACATCTATGCGTCGGTATTGAGTAACACTTACAGCGCCACCTACTGGTGAAACAGGAAGTACTCATAACTCCTACATACATTATCCGATTTACTCCAAATTGCTCATGCTTGATGAAGGTCGCATCTTGAACACATCTGTAGGTCAGTATTGCGTCATACTTACAGCGCCACCTACTGCTTACAGGAAGTCCTCATAACTCCTACATACTTTGTCCGATTTACACAACATTTCTCACACTTCATCAAGGTACTGTCCTGAACACATCTATGCGTCGGTATTGAGTCACGCTTAGAGCGCCACCTACTGGTGACAGGAAGTTTCTGTCAGTACTGGACACCGAAATAGCACACCCTTTAACGGCGCCACACCCCGACCCGCGTGGGGTGCGAGGGCCCGCTCACTGCTGCTCGCAGCCCTAGTTAGGGCCCGAGCACTGGCGGTGCGAGGCCCTATTGTATTTCGAAGGATTATTATTCTCCTACCTTCTTCTTCTCCCCAAACAAATGCCTTTTTGGCGGGCTAAACATCGATGAAAACGGATGAAACTTTGCAGATACATCAGTCCTGGTGAAAATCGGATATTTCATTGGTGACGGAAATGGGCGTGGCAAAACGGCTCAAGAGCGCCCCCTGGAAAGTTTAAAATGGCGAGCCCCACCTTTCAGTTGGATGTAGGCGAACGAAATTTGGTGGGCATATGTATTTCATCGAGCCACACTTAAATGTCTCTTGGAGCTATACCCAACATGCAACAGGAAGTCCGCCATTTTGCTCTTTATGTGCCATTTTGTCCTTGTTTTTACCATTTCCATGCCTCGTACTTCGACGAACTCCTCCTACAGATTTCATCCGATCAACTTCATATCGGGTCAGCTTCATCTTAAGACCTTTGTGATCAAAAGTTATCAAAAAAATTTAGTTTTTACCAAACACCCTTGCCGTGGCGCCCCGCCAAAGTTTGACATTTCGCCATAAAACACGAAGTCCTCATAACTCCTCCATACATTATCCAATTTGTCCGATATATCTCACGCTTCATGACGGTTCTGTCCTGAACACATCTATGTGTCAGTATTGCGTCATACTTATAGCGCCACCTATTGGTGAAACAGGAAGTCCTCATAACTCCTCCATACATTATCCAATTCGTCCGATATATCTCACGCTTCATGACGGTTCTGTCCTGAACACATCTATGTGTCAGTATTGTGTCATACTTATAGCGCCACCTATTGGTGAAACAGGAAGTCCTCATAACTCCTCCATACATTATCCAATTTGTCCGATATATCTCACGCTTCATGACGGTTCTGTCCTGTTCACATCTATGTTTCAGTATTGCATTATACTTATAGCGCCACCTATTGGTGAAACAGGAAGTCCTCATAACTCCTACATACATTATCCAATTCGTCCGATATATCTCACGCTTCATGAAGGTTCTGTCCTGAACACATCTATGTGTCAGTATTGCGTCATACTTATAGCGCCACCTATTGGTGAAACAGGAAGTCCTCATAACTCCTCCATACATTATCCAATTCGTCCGATATATCTCACGCTTCATGAAGGTTCTGTCCTGAACACATCTATGTGTCAGTATTGCGTCATACTTATAGCGCCACCTATTGGTGAAACAGGAAGTCCTCATAACTCCTACATACATTATCCAATTCGTCCGATATATCTCACGCTTCATGACGGTTCTGTCCTGAACACATCTATGGGTCAGTATTGCGTCATACTTATAGCGCCACCTATTGGTGAAACAGGAAGTCCTCATAACTCCTCCATACATTATCCGATTTGTCCCATATGTCTCACGCTTCATGACGGTTCTGTCCTGAACACATCTATGTGTCAGTATTGCGTCATACTTATAGCGCCACCTATTGGTGAAACAGTACGTCCTCATAACTCCTCCATACATTATCCGATTTGTCCGATATGTCTCACGCTTCATGACGGTTCTGTCCTGAACACATCTATGTGTCAGTATTGCGTCATACTTATAGCGCCACCTATTGGTGAAACAGTACATCCTCATAACTCCTCCATACATTATCAGATTTGTCCGATATGTCTCACGCTTCATGACGGTTCTGTCCTGAACACATCTATGTGTCAGTATTGCGTCATACTTATAGCGCCACCTATTGGTGAAACAGTACGTCCTCATAACTCCTCCATACATTATCCGATTTGTCCGATATGTCTCACGCTTCATGACGGTTCTGTCCTGAAGACATCTATGTGTCAGTATTGCGTCATACTTATAGCGCCACCTATTGGTCAAACAGGAAGTCCTCATAACTCCTGCATACATCATCCGATTTGCACCAAATTGCAGACGCTTCATGAAGGTCACCTTCTGAACACATCAATGCGTCGGTATTGAGTCACACTTTCAGCGCCACCTACTGGTGAAACAGGAAGTACTCATAATTCATCATACGTTATCCGATTTACTCCAAATTTCTCATGCTTGATGAAGGTCGCATCTTGAACACTTCTGTAAGTTAGTATTACGTCATACTTATAGCGCCGCCTAGAGGTCAAGCAGAAAGTCATCATAACTCCTACATACATTATCCGATTTACTCAACATTTCTCACGCTTCATCAAGGTACCGTCCTGAACACACCTATGCATTGGTATTGAGTCACGCTTAGAGCGCCACCTACTGGTGACAGGAAGTTTCTCTCAGTACTGGACACCGAAATAGCACACCCTTTAACGGCGCCGCACCCCGACACGCGTGGGGTGCGAGGGCCCGCTCAATGCTGCTCGCAGCCCTAGTTAGGGCCCGAGCACTGGCTGTGCGAGGCCCTATTGAAACTCGAAGGATTATTAGGGCCCGAGCACTGGCGGTGCGAGGCCCTATTGTATTTCGAAGGATTATTATTCTTCTTCCAAAACAAATGCCTTTTTGGCGGCCTAAACATCGATGAAAACGGATGAAACTTTGCAGATACGTCAGTCCCGGTGAAAAATTTGATAATTCATGGGTGACCGAAATGGGCGTGGCAAAACGGCTCAAGAGCGCCCCCTGGAAAAATTAAAATGGCGAGCCCCACCTTTCAGTTTGATGTAGGCGAACGAAAATCGGTGGGCATAAGTAGTTCATCAAGACACACTAAAATGTCTCTTGGACCTATACCCAACATCGAACAGGAAGTCAGCCATTTTGCTTTTAATGTGCCATTTTGTCCTTGTTTTGACCATTTCCATGCCTCGTACTTCGACGAACTCCTCCTCCAGATTTCATCCGATCAACTTGATATTCGGTCAGCTTCATCTTTAGACCTTTGTGATCAAAAGTTATCAAAAAAATTGAGTTTTCACCAAACACCCTTGCCGTGGCGCCCCACCAAAGTTTGACATTTCGCCATAAAACACGAAGTCCTCATAACTCCTCCATACATTATCCGATTTGTCCGATATATCTCACGCTTCATGACGGTTCTGTCCTGAACACATCTATGTGTCAGTATTGCGTCATACTTATAGCGCCACCTATTGGTGAAACAGAAAGTCCTCATAACTCCTCCATACATTATCCAATTTGTCCGATATATCTCACGCTTCATGACGGTTCTGTCCTGAACACATCTATGTGTCAGTATTGCGTCATACTTATAGCGCCACCTATTGGTGAAATAGGAAGTCCTCATAACTCCTCCATACATTATCCAATTTGTCCGATATATCTCACGCTTCATGACTGTTCTGTCCTGAACACATCTATGTGTCAGTATTGCGTCATACTTATAGCGCCACCTATTGGTGAAACAGGAAGTCCTTATAACTCCTCCATACATTATCCAATTCGTCCGATATATCTCACGCTTCATGACGGTTCTGTCCTGAACACATCTATGTTTCAGTATTGCGTCATACTTATAGCGCCACCTATTGGTGAAACAGGAAGTCTTCATAACTCCTACATACATTATCCAATGCGTCTGATATATCTCACGCTTCATGACGGTTCTGTCCTGAACACATCTATGTGTCAGTATTGCGTCATACTTATAGCGCCACCTATTGGTGAAACAGGAAGTCCTCATAACTCCTCCATACATTATCCAATTTGTCCGATATATCTCACGCTTCATGACGGTTCTGTCCTGAACACATCTTTGTGTCAGTATTGCATCATACTTATTGCGCCACCTATTGGTGAAACAGGAAGTCCCCATAACTCCTCCATACATTATCGGATTTGTCCGATATATCTCACGCTTCATGACGGTTCTGTCCTGAACACATCTATGTGTCAGTATTGCGTCATACGTATAGCGCCACCTATTGGTGAAACAGTAAGTCCTCATAACTCCTGCATACATCATCCGATTTGCACCAAATTGCTGACGCTTCATGAAGGTGGCCTTCTGAACCCATCTATGTGTCGGTATTGAGTCACACTTACAGCGCCACCTACTGGTGAAACAGGAAGTCCTCATAACTCCTACATACATTATCCCATTTACTCAACACTTCTCACGCTTCATCAAGGTACGGCCCTGAACACATCTATGCATCGGTATTGAGTCACGCTTAGAGCGCCACCTACTGGTGACAGAAAGTTTCTCTCAGTACTGCACACCGAAATAGCACACCCTTTAACGGCGCCACACCCCGACACGCATGGGGTGCGAGGGCCCGCTCACTGCTGCTCGCAGCCCTAGTTGGGGGCCAAGCAGCGCAGCGCTGGCACCCATTGTTCTTGTACCTTTTCTTATTATTTATTATTATTTATTCTTCTGCCATTGGAGTCTATGGCAGCCCATAGAACCGTATGGTAAAAAGTTGGGAAAATTGGCACACTCATTTATGACAGTCCCCAAAGTCTTCTCACCAAGACCCATGTCCACAGCTTGAACGCTCTAGCGCCACCAACCTGTCAAAGTTGGAGGTGCATTTGTGCATGCAACTTTTGACCTGTAAGCCTGATTTTCAAAATCGAGGCAGCGTTGGATTCCTTCGCTCAAGCCAAGTTCAACGCACCCTATGACATCATTTTCCACCATATTTGATTTCCCGCCATATTGGATTTAGTGTAAAACACTCAAAATGTATCTCCTCCTAGGTTTTTTCACCAATCTGCACCACACGCAGTATACACAATCTATAGACCGATGTCCACAAAAGTCTTACAGATATTTTTGATTGTCCATTGCGTTCCCTCGTGACAGCCAATCAAAATTGGCCGAAAAGCTGCAAAACAGCAACTGGGGTCATATCTCAGTAATGTTTTAATCTATCAAAACCACATTTGGCACACTCATCCGGGACACACCCATGACATCTGTCACCAAGCCTTATGTTGACATCTCGTGCACTCTAGCGCCACCAGCGTGTCAAAGTTGGAGTTGCGTTTATGCCAGTAACTTTTGAACTGTATGTCCAATCTTCAAAATGATGGTAGCAATGGATTCCCTGGCTCATGCCGAGTTCAAAACACCCCATGGTTTCATTATTACTTCATTTGTTTGATTGCAGAATGAAAGAAACACTTTTTGTCCTCTGCACAATTTCACCAGTTTCAGAGGTTTTTGGAAAAAGTCACACATTTTCTAAACTGCCATCCCTCTTCTAATTCTCACAGCTCATACACATTTTATATATCAAAACGTTCACACGACTCTTGGGATTCATAAAATCAAAAAAGCTAAGCTCTTCGATGTATATTTTTCACTCTGGGACAGTTCGAATAATGACTCCCCCCCCTCCATTGAAATCAATGGAGCCACGCTCTAGAAAATCTCTCTTCGCTCTAGAATCTCTAACTGTTTCTAACTCTTCACCTCTCCTACACTTCTGAAGACCGAAGGACATTTTATACATGGAAATGTTCGCGTGATTGTCTGGATTCTGAAGAAGTAAATAGTTGAGCTATGCTATGTATACTTTTCGCTGTGTGCCAATTTAAACAACGACACCCCCCCCTCTCACTCTACCGAGAGGAAGCAACCCTGCCAGGTGATATTAATTAAGTGCTCAGGACTCAGACTCACGGGGTTAGGGAAGGCTCACATGCCTTGTGGACTAGGGTGGTTCACTTTCGCAACATCCTGCGTAGCACAGTGGTTAGCGTGTCGGCCTTGCAAGCAGCAGGTACAGAGATCGAATCCTGTTCAACCATGTCTGGCTTTTGACATGTTTTGCTTGTTGTCTTTGATGCGCTGGTCGTGCGTCCCGCTTGGCCCCCACATCGCTGCTTGCAGCTATATTTAGGGCCCGAGCACTGGCGGTGCGAGGCCCTATTGTATTTCGAAGGATTATTATTATTCTTGTTCTTCTCCCCAAACAAATGCCTTTTTGGCGGCCTAAACATCGATGAAAACGGATGAAACTTTGCAGATACGTCAGTCCCGGTGAAAAATTTGATAATTCATGGGTGACGGAAATGGGCGTGGCAAAACAGCTCAAGAGCGCCCCCTGGAAAGTTTCAAATGGCGAGCCCCACCTTTCAGTTTGATGTAGGCGAACGAAATTCGGAGGGCATATGTATTTCATCGAGCCACACTTAAATGTCTCTTGGAGCTATACCCAACATGCAACAGGAAGTCCGCCATTTTGCTCTTAATGTGCCATTTTGTCCTTGTTTTGACCATTTCCATGCCTCGTACTTCGACGAACTCCTCCTACAGATTTCATCCGATCAACTTCATATCGGGTCAGCTTCATCTTAAGACCTTTGTGATCAAAAGTTATCAAAAAAATTGAGTTTTCACCAAACACCCTTGCCGTGGCGCCCCGCCAAAGTTTGACATTTCGCCATAAAACACGATGTCCTCATAACTCCTCCATACATTATCGGATTTGTCCGATATATCTCACGCTTCATGACGGTTCTGTCCTGAACACATCTATGTGTCAGTATTGCGTCATACTTATAGCGCCACCTATTGGTGAAACAGTACGTCCTCATAACTCCTCCATACATTATCCGATTTGTCCGATATGTCTCACGCTTCATGACAGTTCTGTCCTGAACACATCTATATGTCAGTATTGCGTCATACTTATAGCGTCACCTATTGGTGAAACAGTACGTCCTCATAACTCCTCCATACATTATCCAATTTGTCCGATATATCTAACGCTTCATGACAGTTCTGTCCTGAACACATCTATGTGTCAGTATTGCGTCATACTTATAGCGCCACCTATTGGTGAAACAGTACGTCCTCATAACTCCTCCATACATTATCCGATTTGTCCGATATGTCTCACGCTTCATGACAGTTCTGTCCTGAACACATCTATGTGTCAGTATTGCGTCATACTTATAGCGCCACCTATTGGTGAAACAGTACGTCCTCATAACTCCTACATACATTATCCGATTTGCACCAAATTGCTGATGCTTCATGAAGGTCGCATTCTGAACACATCTATGCTTCGGTATTGAGTCACACTTACAGCGCCACCTACTGGTGAAACAGGAAGTACTCATAACTCCTACATACGTTATCCGATTTACTCCAAATTGCTCAAGCTTGATGAAGGTCGCATCCTGAACACATCTGTGCGTCAGCAGTGAGTCATACTTATAGCGCCGCCTACAGGTCAAGCAGGAAGTCCTCATAACTCCTACATACATTATCCGATTTGCACCAAATTGCTGACGCTTCATGAAGGTCACCTTCTGAACACATCTATGCGTCGGTATTGAGTCACACTTACAGCGCCACCTACTGGTGAAACAGGAAGTACTCATAACCCCTCCATACATTATCCAATTTGTCTGATATATCTCACGCTTCATGACGGTTCTGTCCTGAACACATCTATGTGTCAGTATTGCGTCATACTTATAGCGCCACCTATTGGTGAAACAGGAAGTCCTCATAACTCCTACATACATTATCCAATTTGTCCGATATATCTCACGCTTCATGACGGTTCTGTCCTGAACACATCTTTGTGTCAGTATTGCATCATACTTATAGCGCCACCTATTGGTGAAACAGGAAGTCCTCATAACTCCTACATACATTATCCAATTTGTCCGATATAGCTCACGCTTCATGACGGTTCTGTCCTGAACACATCTATGTGTCAGTATTGCGTCATATGTATAGCGCCACCTATTGGTGAAACAGGAAGTCCTCATAACTCCTGCATACAACATCCGATTTGCACCATATTGCTGACGCTTCATGAAGGTGGCCTTCTGAACCCATCTATGTGTCGGTATTGAGTCACACTTACAGCGCCACCTACTGGTGAAACAGGAAGTCCTCATAACTCCTACATACGTTATCCGATTTACTCAACATTTCTCACGCTTCATCAAGGTATCGTCCTGAACACATCTATGCTTCGATATTGAGTCACGCCTAGAGCGCCACCTACTGGTGACAGGAAGTTTCTCTCAGTACTGCACACCGAAATAGCACAGCCTTTAACGGCGCAGCACCCCGAAACGCGTGGGGTGCGAGGGCCCGCTCACTGCTGCTCGCAGCACTAGTTATTATTCTTCTCCTCCTTCTTCCAAAACAAATGCATTTTTGGCGGCCTAAACATCGATGAAAACGGATGAAACTTTGCAGATACGTCAGTCCCGGTGAAAAATTTGATAATTCATGGGTGACGGAAATGGGCGTGGCAAAACGGCTCAAGAGCGCCCCCTGGAAAATTTAAAATGGCGAGCCCCACCTTTCAGTTTGATGTAGGGGAACGAAATTCGGAGGGCACATGTATTTCATCGAGACACACTAAAATGTCTCTTGGAGCTATACCCAACATGCAACAGGAAGTCCGCCATTTTGCTCTTAATGTGCCATTTTGTCCTTGTTTTGACCATTTCCATGCCTCGTACTTCGACGAACTCCTCCTACAGATTTCATCCGATCAACTTCATATCGGGTCAGCTTCATCTTAAGACCTTTGTGATCAAAAGTTATCAAAAAAATTGAGTTTTCACCAAACACCCTTGCCGTGGCGCCCCGCCAAAGTTTGACATTTCGCCATAAAACACGAAGTCCTCATAACTCCTCCATACATTATCCAATTTGTCCGATATATCTCACGCTTCATGACGGTTCTGTCCTGAACACATCTATGTGTCAGTATTGCGTCATACTTATAGCGCCACCTATTGGTGAAACAGGAAGTCCTCATAACTCCTCCATACATTATCCAATTTGTCCGATATATCTCACGCTTCATGACGGTTCTGTCCTGAACACGTCTTTGTGTCAGTATTGCATCATACTTATAGCGCCACCTATTGGTGAAACAGGAAGTCCTCATAACTCCTCCATACATTATCCAATTTGTCCGATATATCTCACGCTTCATGACGGTTCTGTCCTGAACACATCTATGTGTCAGTATTGCGTCATACTTATAGCGCCACCTATTGGTGAAACAGGAAGTCCTCATAACTCCTCCATACATTATCCAATTTGTCCGATATATCTCACGCTTCATGACGGTTCTGTCCTGAACACTTCTATGTGTCAGTATTGCGTCATACTTATAGCGCCACCTATTGGTGAAACAGTACGTCCTCATAACTCCTCCATACATTATCCAATTTGTCCGATATATCTCACGCTTCATGACGGTTCTGTCCTGAACACATCTATGTGTCAGTATTGCGTCATACTTATAGCGCCACCTATTGGTGAAACAGGAAGTCCTCATAACTCCTCCATACATTATCCAATTTGTCCGATATATCTCACGCTTCATGACGGTTCTGTCCTGAACACATCTATGTGTCAGTATTGCGTCATACTTATAGCGCCACCTATTGGTGAAACAGGAAGTCCTCATAACTCCTCCATACATTATCCAATTTGTCCGATATATCTCACGCTTCATGACGGTTCTGTCCTGAATACATCTATGTGTCAGTATTGCGTCATACTTATAGCGCCACCTATTGGTGAAACAGGAAGTACTCATAACTCCTGCATACATCATCCGATTTGCACCAAATTGCTGACGCTTCGTGAAGGTAACCTTCTGAACACATCTATGCGTCGGTATTGAGTCACACTTACAGCGCCACCTACTGGTGAAACAGGAAGTACTCATAACTCCTACATACGTTATCCGATTTACTCCAAATTGCTCATGCTTGATGAAGGTCGCATCTTGAACACTTCTGTAAGTCAGTATTGCGTCATACCTACAGCGCCACCTGCTGGTGAAACAGGAAGTCCTCATAACTCCTACATACGTTATCCGATTTACTCAACATTTCTCACGCTTCATCAAGGTACCGTCCTGAACACATCTATGCTTCGGTATTGAGTCACGCTTAGAGCGCCACCTACTGGTGACAGAAAGTTTCTCTCAGTACTGCACACTGAAATAGCACACCCTTTAACGGCGCCACACCCCGACACGCATGGGGTGCGAGGGCCCGCTCACTGCTGCTCGCAGCCCTAGTTATTATTATTCTTCTCCTTCTCCTTTACTCCAAACAAATGCCTTTTAGGCGGCCTGAACATCGATGAAAACGGATGAAACTTTGCAGATACGTCAGTCCCGGTGAAAAATTTGATAATTCATGGGTGACGGAAATAAGCGTGGCAAAACGGCTCAAGAGCGCCCCCTGGAAAGTTTAAAATGGCGAGCCCCACCTTTCAGTTTGATGTAGGCTAACGAAATTCGGTGGGCATATGTATTTCATCGAGCCACACTTAAATGTCTCTTGGAGCTATACCCAACATGCAACAGGAAGTCCGCCATTTTGCTCTTAATGTGCCATTTTGTCCTTGTTTTGACCATTTCCATGCCTCGTACTTCGACGAACTCCTCCTACAGATTTCATCCGATCAACTTCATATCGGGTCAGCTTCATCTTAAGACCTTTGTGATCAAAAGTTATCAAAAAAATTGAGTTTTCACCAAACACCCTTGCCGTGGCGCCCTGCCAAAGTTTGACATTTCGCCATAAAACACGAAGTCCTCATAACTCCTCCATACATTATCCAATTTGTCCGATATATCTCACGCTTCATGACGGTTCTGTCCTGAACACATCTATGTGTCAGTATTGCGTCATACTTATAGCGCCACCTTTTGGTGAAACAGGAAGTCCTCATAGCTCCTCCATACATTATCCAATTTGTCCGATATATCTCACGCTTCATGACGGTTCTGTCCTGAACACATCTATGTGTCAGTATTGCGTCATACGTATAGCCCCACCTATTGGTGAAACAGGAAGTCCTCATAACTCCTCCATACATTATCCAATTTGTCCGATATATCTCACGCTTCATGACGGTTCTGTCCTGAACACATCTATGTTTCAGTATTGCGTCATACTTATAGCGCCACCTATTGGTGAAACAGGAAGTCCTCATAACTCCTCCATACATTATCCAATTTGTCCGATATAGCTCACGCTTCATGACGGTTCTGTCCTGAACACATCTATGTGTCAGTATTGCGTCATACGAATAGCGCCACCTATTGGTGAAACAGGAAGTCCTCATAACTCCTGCATACATCATCCAATTTGTACCAAATTGCTGACGCCTCATGAAGGTGGCCTTCTGAACCCATCTATGTGTCGGTATTGAGTCACACTTACAGCGCCACCTACTGGTGAAACAGGAAGTCCTCATAACTCCTACATACGTTATCTGATTTACTCAACATTTCTCACGCTTCATCAAGGTACCGTCCTGAACATATCTATGCTTCGGTATTGAGTCACGCCTAGAGCGCCACCTACTGGTGACAGGAAGTTTCTCTCAATACTGCACACCGAAATAGCACAGCCTTTAACGGCGCAGCACCCCGACACGCGTGGGGTGCGAGGGCCCGCTCACTGCTGCTCGCAGCCCTAGTTAGGGCCCGAGCACAGGCGGTGCGAGGCCCTATTGAAACTCGAAGGATTATTATTAGGGCCCGAGCACTGGCGGTGCGAGGCCCTATTGAATTTCGAAGGATTATTATTATTCTCCCTTCTCCTTCTTCTTCTCCCCAAACAAATGCCTTTTAGGCGGCCTGAACATCGATGAAAACGGATGAAACTTTGCAGATACGTCAGTCCCGGTGAAAAATTTGATAATTCATGGGTGACGGAAATGGGCGTGGCAAAACGGCTCAAGAGCGCCCCCTGGAAAATCTAAAATGGCGAGCCCCACCTTTCAGTTTGATGTAGGCGAACGAAATTCGGTGGGCATATGTATTTCATCGAGCCACACTTAAATGTCTCTTGGAGCTATACCCAACATGCAACAGGAAGTCCGCCATTTTGCTTTTAATGTGCCATTTTGTCCTTGTTTTGACCATTTCCATGCCTCGTACTTCGACGAACTCCTCCTACAGATTTCATCCGATCAACTTCATATCGGGTCAGCTTCATCTTAAGACCTTTGTGATCAAAAGTTATCAAAAAAATTGAGTTTTCACCAAACACCCTTGCCGTGGCGCCCCGCCAAAGTTTGACATTTCGCCATAAAACACGAAGTCCTCATAACTCCTCCATACATTATCCAATTTGTCCGATATATCTCACGCTTCATGACGGTTCTGTCCTGAACACATCTATGTGTCAGTATTGCGTCATACTTATAGCGCCACCTATTGGTGAAACAGGAAGTCCTCATAACTCCTCCATACATTATCCAATTTGTCTGATATATCTCACGCTTCATGACGGTTCTGTCCTGAACACATCTATGTGTCAGTATTGCGTCATACTTATAGCGCCACCTATTGGTGAAACAGGAAGTCCTCATAACTCCTCCATACATTATCCAATTTGTCCGATATATCTCACGCTTCATGACGGTTCTGTCCTGAACACATCTATGTGTCAGTATTGCGTCATACTTATAGCGCCACCTATTGGTGAAACAGGAAGTCCTCATAACTCCTGCATACATCATACGATTTGCACCAAATTGCTGACGCTTCATGAAGGTCACCTTCTGAACACATCTATGCGTCGGTATTGAGTTACACTTACAGCGCCACCTACTGGTGAAACAGGAAGTACTCATAACTCCTACATACATTATCCGATTTACTCCAAATTGCTCATGCTTGATGAAGGTCGCATCTTGAACACATCTGTAGGTCAGTATTGCGTTATACCTACAGCGCCACCTACTGCTTACAGGAAGTCCTCATAACTCCTACATACTTTGTCCGATTTACACAACATTTCTCACGCTTCATCAAGGTACTGTCCTGAACACATCTATGCGTCGGTATTGAGTCACGCTTAGAGCGCCACCTACTGGTGACAGGAAGTTTCTGTCAGTACTGGACACCGAAATAGCACACCCTTTAACGGCGCCACAACCCGACCCGCGTGGGGTGCGAGGGCCCGCTCACTGCTGCTCGCAGCACTAGTTATTATTCTACCTTCTTGTTAGGGCCCGAGCACTGGCGGTGCGAGGCCCTATTGAATTTCGAAGGATTATTAGGGCCCGAGCACTGGCGGTGCGAGGCCCTATTGAATTTCGAAGGATTATTATTATTAGGGCCCGAGCACTGGCGGTGCGAGGCCCTATTGTATTTCGAAGGATTATTATTATTCTACCTTCTTGTTCTTCTTCTCCCCAAACAAATGCCTTTTTGGCGGCCTAAACATCGATGAAAACGGATGAAACTTTGCAGATACGTCAGTCCCGGTGAAAAATTTGATAATTGATGGGTGACGGAAATAGGCGTGGCAAAACGGCTCAAGAGCGCCCCCTGGAAAATTTAAAATGGCGAGCCCCACCTTTCAGTTTGATGTAGGCAAACGAAATTCGGTGGGCTTATGTAGTTCATCGAGACACACTAAAATGTCTCTTGGAGCTATACCCAACATGCAACAGGAAGTCCGCCATTTTGCTTTTAATGTGCCATTTTGTCCTTGTTTTGACCATTTCCATGCCTCGTACTTCAACGAACTCCTCCTAGAGATTTCATCCGATCAACTTCATACTCGGTCAGCTTCATCTTAAGACCTTTGTGATCAAAAGTTATCAATAAAATTGAGTTTTCACCAAACACCCTTGCCGTGGCGCCCCGCCAAAGTTTGACATTTCGCCATAAAACACGAAGTCCTCATAACTCCTCCATACATGATCCAATTTGTCCGATATATCTCACGCTTCATGACGGTTCTGTCCTGAACACAGCTATGTGTCAGTATTGCGTCATACTTATAGCGCCACCTATTGGTGAAACAGGAAGTCCTTATAACTCCTCCATACATTATCCAATTTGTCCGATATATCTCACGCTTCATGACGGTTCTGTCCTGAACACGTCTTTGTGTCAGTATTGCATCATACTTATAGCGCCACCTATTGGTGAAACAGGAAGTCCTCATAACTCCTCCATACATTATCCAATTCGTCCGATATATCTCACGCTTCATGAAGGTTCTGTCCTGAACACATCTATGTGTCAGTATTGCGTCATACTTATAGCGCCACCTATTGGTAAAACAGGAAGTCCTCATAACTCCTACATGCATTATCGGATTTGTCCGATATATCTCAGGCTTCATGACGGTTCTGTCCTGAACACATCTATGTGTCAGTATTGCATCATACTTATAGCGCCACCTATTGGTGAAACAGGAAGTCCTCATAACTCCTCCATACATTATCCAATTTGTCCGATATATCTCACGCTTCATGACGGTTCTGTCCTGAACACATCTATGTGTCAGTATTGCGTCATACTTATAGCGCCACCTATTGGTGAAACAGGAAGTCCTTATAACTCCTCCATACATTATCCAATTTGTCCGATATATCTCACGCTTCATGACGGTTCTGTCCTGAACACGTCTTTGTGTCAGTATTGCATCATACTTATAGCGCCACCTATTGGTGAAACAGGAAGTCCTCATAACTCCTCCATACATTATCCAATTCGTCCGATATATCTCACGCTTCATGAAGGTTCTGTCCTGAACACATCTATGTGTCAGTATTGCGTCATACTTATAGCGCCACCTATTGGTAAAACAGGAAGTCCTCATAACTCCTACATACATTATCGGATTTGTCCGATATATCTCACGCTTCATGACGGTTCTGTCCTGAACACATCTATGTGTCAGTATTGCATCATACTTATAGCGCCACCTATTGGTGAAACAGGAAGTCCTCATAACTCCTCCATACATTATCCAATTCGTCCGATATATCTCACGCTTCATGAAGGTTCTGTCCTGAACACATCTATGTGTCAGTATTGTGTCATACTTATAGCGCCACCTATTGGTAAAACAGGAAGTCCTCATAACTCCTACATACATTATCGGATTTGTCCGATATATCTCACGCTTCATGACGGTTCTGTCCTGAACACATCTATGTGTCAGTATTGCATCATACTTATAGCGCCACCTATTGGTGAAACAGGAAGTCCTCATAACTCCTCCATACATTATCCAATTCGTCCGATATATCTCACGCTTCATGAAGGTTCTGTCCTGAACACATCTATGTGTCAGTATTGTGTCATACTTATAGCGCCACCTATTGGTAAAACAGGAAGTCCTCATAACTCCTACATACATTATCGGATTTGTCCGATATATCTCACGCTTCATGACGGTTCTGTCCTGAACACATCTATGTGTCAGTATTGCATCATACTTATAGCGCCACCTATTGGTGAAACAGGAAGTCCTCATAACTCCTCCATACATTATCCAATTTGTCCGATATATCTCACGCTTCATGACGGTTCTGTCCTGAACACATCTATGTGTCAGTATTGCGTCATACTTATAGCGCCACCTATTGGTGAAACAGGAAGTCCTTATAACTCCTCCATACATTATCCAATTTGTCCGATATATCTCACGCTTCATGACGGTTCTGTCCTGAACACGTCTTTGTGTCAGTATTGCATCATACTTATAGCGCCACCTATTGGTGAAACAGGAAGTCGTCATAACTCCTCCATACATTATCCAATTCGTCCGATATATCTCACGCTTCATGAAGGTTCTGTCCTGAACACATCTATGTGTCAGTATTGCGTCATACTTATAGCGCCACCTATTGGTAAAACAGGAAGTCCTCATAACTCCTACATACATTATAGGATTTGTCCGATATATCTCACGCTTCATGACGGTTCTGTCCTGAACACATCTATGTGTCAGTATTGCATCATACTTATAGCGCCACCTATTGGTGAAACAGGAAGTCCTCATAACTCCTCCATACATTATCCGATTTGTCCGATATATCTCACGCTTCATGACGGTTCTGTCCTGAACACATCTATGTGTCAGTATTGCATCATACTTATAGCGCCACCTATTGGTGAAACAGGAAGTCCTCATAACTCCTCCATACATTATCCAATTTGTCCGATATATCTCACGCTTCATGACGGTTCTGTCCTGAACACATCTATGTGTCAGTATTGCGTCATACTTATAGCGCCACCTATTGGTGAAACAGGAAGTCCTCATAACTCCTACATACATTATCCAATTTGTCCGATATATCTCACGCTTCATGACGGTTCTGTCCTGAACACATCTTTGTGTCAGTATTGCATCATACTTATAGCGCCACCTATTGGTGAAACAGGAAGTCCTCATAACTCCTACATACATTATCCAATTTGTCCGATATATCTCACGCTTCATGACGGTTCTGTCCTGAACACATCTTTGTGTCAGTATTGCATCATACTTATAGCGCCACCTATTGGTGAAACAGGAAGTCCTCATTACTCCTGCATACATCATCCGATTTGCACCAAATTGCTGACGCTTCATGAAGGTCACCTTCTGAACACATCTATGCGTCGGTATTGAGTTACACTTACAGCGCCACCTACTGGTGAAACAGGAAATACTCATAACTCCTACATACATTATCCGATTTACTCCAAATTGCTCATGCTTGATGAAGGTCGCATCTTGAACACATCTGTAGGTCAGTATTGCGTCATACCTACAGCGCCACCTACTGCTTACAGGAAGTCCTCATAACTCCTACATACTTTGTCCGATTTACACAACATTTCTCACGCTTCATCAAGGTACTGTCCTGAACACATCTATGCGTCGGTATTGAGTCACGCTTAGAGCGCCACCTACTGGTGACAGGAAGTTTCTGTCAGTACTGGACACCGAAATAGCACACCCTTTAACGGCGCCACACCCCGACCCGCATGGGGTGCGAGGGCCCGCTCACTGCTGCTCGCAGCACTAGTTATTATTATTATTCTTCTTTACTCCAAACAAATGCCTTTTAGGCGGCCTGAACATCGATGAAAACGGATGAAACTTTGCAGATACGTCAGTCCCGGTGAAAAATTTGATAATTCATGGGTGACGGAAATGGGCGTGGCAAAACGGCTCAAGAGCGCCCCCTGGAAAGTTTAAAATGGCGAGCCCCACCTTTCAGTTTGATGTAGGCGAACGAAATTCGGTGGGCATATGTATTTCATCGAGCCACACTAAAATGTCTCTTGGAGCTATACCCAACATGCAACAGAAAGGTCGCCATTTTGCTTTTAATGTGCCATTTTCCCTTGTTTTTACCATTTCCATGCCTCGTACTTCAACGAACTCCTCCTACAGATTTCATCCGATCAACTTCATATCGGGTCAGCTACATCTTAAGGCCTTTGTGATCAAAAGTTATCAAAAAAATTGAGTTTTCACCAAACACCCTTGCCGTGGCGCCCCGCCAAAGTTTGACATTTCGCCATAAAACACGATGTCCTCATAACTCCTCCATACATTATCCGATTTGTCCGATTTATCTCACGCTTCATGACGGTTCTCTCCTGAACACATCTATGTGTCAGTATTGCGTCATACTTATAGCGCCACCTATTGGTGAAACAGGAAGTCCTCATAACTCCTCCATTTATTATCCAATTTGTCCGATATAGCTCACGCTTCATGACGGTTCTGTCCTGAACACATCTATGTGTCAGTATTGCGTCATACGTATAGCGCCACCTATTGGTGAAACAGGAAGTCCTCATAACTCCTGCATACATCATCCGATTTGCACCAAATTGCTGACGCTTCATGAAGGTGGCCTTCTGAACCCATCTATGTGTCGGTATTGAGTCACACTGACAGCGCCACCTACTGGTGAAACAGGAAGTCCTCATAACTCCTACATACGTTATCCGATTTACTCAACATTTCTCACGCTTCATCAAGGTACCGTCCTGAACACATCTATGCTTCGGTATTGAGTCACGCCTAGAGCGCCACCTACTGGTGACAGGAAGTTTCTCTCAGTACTGCACACCGCAATAGCACAGCCTTTAACGGAGCAGCACCCCGACACGCGTGGGGTGCGAGGGCCCGCTCACTGCTGCTCGCAGCACTAGTTATTATTCTCCTTCTTCTTCTCCCCAAACAAATGCCTTTTTGGCGGCCTAAACATCGATGAAAACGGATGAAACTTTGCAGATACATCAGTCCCGGTGAAAAATGGATATTTCATTGGTGACGGAAATGGGCGTGGCAAAACGGCTCAAGAGCGCCCCCTGGAAAGTTTAAAATGGCGAGCCCCACCTTTCAGTTTGATGGAGGCGAACGAAATTCGGAGGGCATATGTATTTCATCGAGACACACTAAAATGTCTCTTGGATCTATACCCAACATGCAACAGGAAGTCCGCCATTTTGCTTTTAATGTGCCATTTTGTCCTTGTTTTGACCATTTCCATGCCTCGTACTTCGACGAACTCCTCCTACAGATTTCATCCGATCAACTTCATATCGGGTCAGCTTCATCTTAAGACCTTTGTGATCCAAAGTTATCAAAAAAATTGAGTTTTCACCACACACCCTTGCCGTGGCGCCCCGCCAAAGTTTGACATTTCGCCAAAAAACACGAAGTCCTCATAACTCCTCCATACATTATCCAATTTGTCCGATATATCTCACGCTTCATGACGGTTCTGTCCTGAACACATCTATGTGTCAGTATTGCGTCATACTTATAGCGCCACCTATTGGTGAAACAGGAAGTCCTCATAACTCCTCCATACATCATCCAATTTGTCCGATATATCTCACGCTTCATGACGGTTCTGTCCTGAACACATCTATGTGTCAGTATTGCATCATACTTATTGCGCCACCTATTGGTGAAACAGGAAGTCCTCATAACTCCTGCATACATCATCCGATTTGCACCAAATTGCTGATGCTTCATGAAGGTGGCCTTCTGAACCCATCTATGTGTCGGTATTGAGTCACACTTACAGCGCCACCTACTGGTGAAACAGGAAGTCCTCATAACTCCTACATACTTTGTCCGATTTACACAACATTTCTCACGCTTCATCAAGGTACTGTCCTGAACACATCTATGCGTCGGTATTGAGTCACGCTTAGAGCGCCACCTACTGGTGACAGGAAGTTTCTGTCAGTACTGGACACCGAAATAGCACACCCTTTAACGGCGCCACACCCCGACCCGCGTGGGGTGCGAGGGCCCGCTCACTGCTGCTCGCAGCACTAGTTCTTCTTGTTCTTCTCCCCAAACAAATGCCTTTTTGGCGGCCTAAACATCGATGAAAACGGATGAAACTTTGCAGATACGTCAGTCCCGGTGAAAAATTTGATAATTCATGGGTGACGGAAATGGGCGTGGCAAAACGGCTCAAGAGCGCCCCCTGGAAAATTTAAAATGGCGAGCCCCACCTTCCAGTTTGATGTAGGCGAACGAAATTCGGTGGGCATATGTAGTTCATCGAGACACACTAAAATGTCTCTTAGAGCTATACCCAACATGCAACAGGAAGTCCGCAATTTTGGTCTTAATGTGCCATTTTCCCCTTGTTTTGACCATTTCCATGCCTCGTACTTTAACGAACTCCTCCTACAGATTTCATCCGATCAACTTCCTATTCGGTCAGCTTCATCTTAAGACCTTTGTGATCAAAAGTTATCAAAAAAATTGAGTTTTCACCAAACACCCTTGCCGTGGCGCCCCGCCAAAGTTTGACATTTCGCCATAAAACACGAAGTCCTCATAACTCCTCCATACATTATCCAATTTGTCCGATATATCTCACGCTTCATGACGGTTCTGTCCTGAACACATCTATGTGTCAGTATTGCATCATACTTATAGCGCCACCTATTGGTGAAACAGGAAGTCCTCATAACTCCTCCATACATTATCCAATTTGTCCGATATATCTCACGCTTCATGACGGTTCTGTCCTGAACACATCTATGTGTCAGTATTGCGTCATACTTATAGCGCCACCTATTGGTGAAACAGGAAGTCCTCATAACTCCTCCATACATTATCCAATTTGTCCGATATATCTCACGCTTCATGACGGTTCTGTCCTGAACACATCTATGTGTCAGTATTGCGTCATACTTATAGCGCCACCTATTGGTGAAACAGGAAGTACTCATAACTCCTACATACATTAGCCAATTCGTCCGATATATCTCACGCTTCATGACGGTTCTGTCCTGAACACATCTATGTGTCAGTATTACATCATACTTATAGCGCCACCTATTGGTGAAACAGGAAGTCCCCATAACTCCTCCATACATTATCGGATTTGTCCGATATATCTCACGCTTCATGACGGTTCTGTCCTGAACACATCTATGTGTCAGTATTGCGTCATACTTATAGCGCCACCTATTGGTGAAACAGGAAGTCCTCATAACTCCTACATACATTATCCAATTCGTCCGATATATCTCACGCTTCATGACGGTTCTGTCCTGAACACATCTATGTGTCAGTATTGCATCATACTTATAGCGCCACCTATTGGTGAAACAGGAAGTCCTCATAACTCCTCCATACATTATCCAATTTGTCCGATATATCTCCCGCTTCATGACGGTTCTGTCCTGAATACAGCTATGTGTCAGTATTGCGTCATACTTATAGCGCCACCTATTGGTCAAACAGGAAGTACTCATAACTCCTGCATACATCATCCGATTTGCACCAAATTGCTGACGCTTCGTGAAGGTAACCTTCTGAACACATCTATGCATCGGTATTGAGTCACACTTACAGCGCCACCTACTGGTGAAACAGGAAGTACTCATAACTCCTACATATGTTATCCGATTTACTCCAAATTGCTCATGCTTGATGAAGGTCGCATCTTGAACACTTCTGTAAGTCAGTATTGCGTCATACCTACAGCGCCACCTGCTGGTGAAACAGGAAGTCATCATAACTCCTACATACGTTATCCGATTTACTCAACATGTCTCACGCTTTATCAAGGTACCGTCCTGAACACATCTATGCTTCGGTATTGAATCACGCCTAGAGCGCCACCTACTGGTGACAGGAAGTTTGTCTCAGTACTGCACACCGAAATAGCACACCCTTCAACGGCGCCACACCCCGACACGCGTGGGGTGCGAGGGCCCGCTCACTGCTGCTCGCAGCACTAGTTATTATTATTCTCCTACCTTCTCCTTCTTCTCCCCAAACAAATGCCTTTTTGGTGGCCTAAACATCAATGAAAACGGATGAAACTTTGCAGATACGTCAGTCCCGGTGAAAATTTTTATAATTAATTGGTGACAGAAATGGGCGTGGCAAAACGGCTCAAGAGCACCCCCTGGAAAATTTATGGCGAGCCCCACCTTTCAGTTTGATGTAGGCGAACGAAATTCGGTGGGCATATGTAGTTCATCGAGACACACTAAAATGTCTCTTGGACCTATACCCAACATCCAACAGGAAGTCAGCCATTTTGCTTTTAATGTGCCATTTTGTCCTTGTTTTTACCATTTCCATGCCTCGTACTTCAACGAACTCCTCCTCCAGATTTCATCCGATCAACTTCATATTCGGCCAGCTTCATCTTAAGACCTTTGCGATCAAAAGTTATCAAAAGAAATGAGTTTTCACCAAACACCCTTGCCGTGGCGCCCCGCCAAAGTTTGACATTTCGCCATAAAACACGAAGTCCTCATAACTCCTCCATACATTATCCAATTTGTCCGATATATCTCACACTTCATGACGGTTCTGTCCTGAACACATTTATGTGTCAGTATTGCGTCATACTTATAGCGCCACCTATTGGTGAAATAGGAAGTCCTCATAACTCCTACTTACAGTATCCGATTTGCACCAAATTGCTGATGATTCATGAAGGTCACATTCTGAACACATCTTTGTGTCGGTATTGAGTCACACTTACAGCGCCACCTACTGGTGAAACAGGAAGTACTCATAACTCCTACATACGTTATCCGATTTACTCCAAATTGCCCATGCTTGATGAAGGTCGCATCTTGAACACATCTGTAAGTCAGTATTGCGTCATACCTACAGCGCCACCTCCTGGTGAAACAGGAAGTCCTCATAACTCCTACATACGTTATCCGATTTACTCCAAATTGCTCAGGGTTGATGAAGGTCGCACCCTGAACACAACTGTGCGTCAGCATTGAGTCATACTTATAGCGTCACCTACTGTTTACATTGAAGTCCTCATAACTCCTACATACATTATCCGATTTATCCCAAATTGATCATGCTTGATGAAGATCGCGTCCTGAACACATCTGTAGGTAACTATTGAGTCATACTTATAGTGCCGCCTACAGGTCAAGCAGGAAGTCATCATAACTTCTACATACATTGTCCGACTTACACAACATTTCTCACGCTTCATCAAGGTAGCGTCCTGAACACATCTATGCATCGGTATTGAGTCACGCTTAGAGTGCCACCTACTGGTGACAGGAAGTTCCTCTCAGTACTGGACACCGAAATAGCACACCCTTTAACGGCACCGCACCCCGACATGCGTGGGGTGCGAGGGCCCGCTCACTGCTGCTCGCAGCCCTAGTTTAGATTGATTTATCCCCATTTGACGCTCCAAAATGTAAACAAGTTCGGAATAGAACGGAGTAGAGGCAGTTTGACTCGCCTCAAAACGCTTTTGGTGTGTGATCGGCCATTTAAAACAATTGGTGTACTTCAAAACACTAGCATCAGACTTCCAGTGCGTCTGGGGCTTAAGGAGGGGAGAGAACGTTGACCTACCAGAGTTGACTGTGATCGCTTCCACAAACTGCTGTCTCCAGCTGTTGGTTCCAATCAGCAGGGCCAGATTGGTCTTCTTGATCAGTTTATCCACCGTGCTCTGCAGGGACATGCAGGGATATGAACTTGAGTCATAGTGACTTGGACTCGGGTTAACTCAAGTCACTTTTTGGATGACTCATGACTTGACGTGACAGAAAATAAATTACTTGAGACTCGACTTGGACTTGGAAGTTTAAAAACTTGAGACTTAACTTGACTTGAGACATGATGACTCAATAACTCGGACGACTTGTCTGTTTTGTTTTCAGTTTAATTTAGGCATATTAAAATGATCAACGTGGTCTGTTACTCGGTAGCCTAGATGTGTGCGGGGCGCGCGCTGGAAATAGCATCATCATGATTGGATGATTCTATCAATCTCCGTTTTTTCCAACAAGAAGAAGCGATAGCACACACTGAAATGTAGCCCCGATATGCTCCCTAAGATACGCAGTCGCTCCTCTAATCTGGGGTCACATATATAAGGATATAGAAAAGGGTGACCGGACTATTCCAAACGGCGCATTTCAAATCTGATGCTCACCATGCAGTCCTGCAGATGTCTTTTGTTATGTCGGAGCCTTGTGGGTTCATTTATAGGTGAAATAACCACTGTTATAGCCTTTTTTTCATTCACTGTTTTCAGGGTTTCAGGGGTTTCTGCAGGGCGTTCTTCTACGCTCTAGCGGAAATAGTGTGTGCTCTGTTCGATACGTCACAGTGCTGCCACCAATCGGTGAATGCTGCAGCAGCACATGTCCTTGGAATAGTAATAATGGACAGGGATCTCCGGTGGTACCCATGTTTTGATTTAACGAACGGGGTCCCGCAATTAACACAGCAGGAATCAGCTGAACATGTTGGCTGGGCCATCTTCCACCTGTACCTGTACCTTTCCTCACTGATGAAACGGCGCAGGATGACCCTGGTCATCTCCCGCCTGGACTACTGCAACTCCCTCCTCGCTAGGGCGCCGGCGTCAGCCATTAAACCTCTGGAACTTGTCCAGAAAGCTGCTGCTCGCCTGGTGTTCAACCACCCCAAATTCTCCCACACAACTTCCCTCCTCCGTTCCCTACACTGGCTCCCTGTAGCGGCTCGCATCCAGTTTAAAACTCTGGCGCTAACCTACAGGGCAATGAAAGGAACAGTTCCCTCCTACCTCCAGGCCATGGTCAAACCCTACACCCCCTCCCGACCGCTACGCTCTGCTACCTCAGGGCGACTGGTTGCCCCGTCACTCCGAGGCTCCTGCGGTCGATCGACACGGTCACGGCTCTTCTCTGTCCTGGCCCCGCAGTGGTGGAATGAACTGCCCACTGATGTCAGGACAGCAGAGTCGCTGCCCATCTTTCGTCGCAGGCTCAAAACTCATCTCTTCAAGAAGTACTACAACAATCCTCCCGCCTAAGCACTTATTGTATTATATTATATTGCACTGTACTTTAAATTGCTATTCTTGCACTTTGCCTTCAGCACTAGATTATGCTCTTAGTCACTTGTTTTAGAGAGAAGATGCACTTGTGAGTTCTGGCAAGTAGTAGTACATTGGCTCTTCCTACGTTAAATGCAATTATTGTTAGTCGCTTTGGATAAAAGAGTCTGCTAAATGACTGTAATGTAATGTAATGTACCTGCTTTGTGTGACGAGCTTTAAACATGTGCTGCTGCAGCATTCACCTGACTTGCCGTAACCAAAGAATCGACTTGACTTGGCGTGACATAACCTGTGACTTGACTTTACTTGTCCACACAAAAAATACTTGGGACTTGCTTGAGACTTGGACCAAATGACTTAAGACTTACTTGGGACTTGGCTAAAAGTGACTTTGTCAGATCTCTGGGGACATGTTTCATTCACACAAACATTCAACATAAACAACAGTACTTTTAATCACACTAACATCATTACAATAACATGAAAATACATGCATAAATTATGACAAGTAAAACAAATTCTTAATCCCTATCAGTACTATCAACCACTATTTCATAGATAGTGATAACCAATATCCCTATCAATACGATGAACTAATGTTTATGTTGACCCTGAAACCAATCCACTAACTCTGTGCTTAAAACATCCCAGATTTTTTAGGATTTTGTTAAAAATCCAAATAGCTCTGAAATGTAAGACCTATTCATCATCAATGTCATATGTCCATGTAATTCCACACAGCCGAATGGCTTCGGGACCGACATTAATTTCAGCAGTGCTAGGAGGTAACTGAACAAGGGCCTCCAGTGGTGCCTCACTCAGAGAGGAGGAGGTTCTCCTGAGTGCTACTAGTTATGTCCCTGGTTTTATGGATTCTCAGAACTTATCTTAGTTCAGAGATCCTCTCTGAGACAGACCGCCCAGAAGACAGTGGTTTAGTGAGCAGTGGGAAGTCTTTACTCTTTGGTTTTACTGAGTGATTGTGGTGTCATGCTGCACTTTCTTTCTTTCTGTCTTTCTTTCTTTCCATTCCCAAGATATTCAAATGTGTTGATCAGGTAATGTATATATTTACCATGACACCATTGTGTTGCATTGGGATTGTGTTCTGGAATGGAAAAGATAACTGAACCACAGCAAAAGCAAAGCTTGTACCTTGAACTCGTACGACTCTTCAATGACCAACTCCATCTTGACATGCTCGCCCAGGGTGGGTCTGCCCATCTCCGCTATGCGTCTGTCCTCTTCCTCCTTCTTGGTGAGGGCCTCTTCATCCCCCTCATCTGAACACAAAGAAAAGAGAGAACATGACAGAATGGATGGATGGAAGGATGAATGTTGAAATGAGATGAGGATAGATAGATAGATACTGTATGGATGGATGGACGGACAGATACAGTAGATGGATAGATGTATGTATGTATGGATGGATGGATGATAGATAGATACTGTAGATAGAAGAAGAGAAGGGGACAGATGTGAAAGAGAAAGGGAGAGTAAGGAGGAGAGTAGGGTGAAAAGAGAGGATGTATACCTGCGATGCTGACAACAGCGGAGGGGACGGGGTTATCTCTACCCTGTACTTTCCGATAGACGTCTCTGCCTGAAGGACAAGTTCAAAGAACTTCATTTCATGATGGCCCCCTTTTTTACCAAACCCATGTATCAGATTTCCTGGATCACTCAAAAAATGAGTTAGAAATGTTTATATGTACTTAATGAGTCTGTCCATGATTAACGTGAGGTGTGAAAACAAGGACAAAACGAGCCAGCACTTCCTTTGTGCCAAGAAGCATTAAATTATTGAACAGCTGTTGATGCCTGTTGCAGTGATGATGATTTTGATGCGATGATGTTGGTGAGTATGGTGATGACGATGATGGTGGTTGGTGACATTGCGGTGTTGGTGATGGGCGTACATTTTAATGTTTTATGTATGTTTGACGTGTGCTAAACAAATTCCCCTCTGGGGCAATAAAGGTTTCAATTCAAGTGTCACAAAGCATGCAATAAGGCTGAATCCCAATTCACCCCTTGGCCCTACCCCTTACCCCTAACACTTCATTTTTAGGGGTAGGGTTGTCCCAATCCTCGAGGGTGTCAAGTGTAGGGGTAAGGGCGAGGGCTACATAGCCCTCGAAACTGAGATTTTTCAGACTTACACTCCAAACCAAGGGCTATGAGCAAGCAACAAAAGAACGGCACACATTTCTGAAATACTACTGTTGTTGTGTCACGGAATATAATTTTAAGATTTTTTAGGCAATAATGTAGCCTACTTGTTTCACTTCAAATCGGTGGTCAATGTATCAAGATAGAGACAATTAGAAAATTTGCTCGGACGTTTTCGGAGTTAGCTAGCTATCAAGATGACTGGGCGGTCAGTGCTCATGGTACACCGCCGACAACAGCCTTATCTCTATAGGCTAATAGTTTAGAAATCTGCCGCTGGTTTTAATGTCTGTGTTGTGGTCCGTTTTGGGTAGGCTAACATTAGGCGGAAAATCGGTCTTAAGCCTTCTGTACACTGTACGACTAAAAAAATCTTAGATCGGGGATCCCTTCCCACTGTACGACCGGGACTCCGTCTCAAGACCATACGACCATACAACGTGTGTATTCACACTATGCGATTTGTATTCACACTATACGATTTCTGTCAGCCCCGTCCACAATTCATCTTGGCTGCAGCGTGAACTTATATTGACACCTGCGATCTGCGACAAAAATATTTGACATGTCAGATATTTTATCGGGAGGTCCTAGCCTCGTCGTAGAACGTCATAGCAATTAATTGCAGATCGTACACCTTCTCACACTGTGCGACTTGCGAGTCCCGATTTTGCATACGATGAGCTACGATTGTCTGTGACAACCCACGACCAACTTACGACCTCAGAATCGTGGGTTTTATCGCACAGTGTACATTCGGCTTCAGAGCAAAAGAAAAGCACAAATGTAGCCTAATGTTTTCTTCATTATGAATGATTCTAAAACTATGATAACCAACATATTATTGTTGTTTAATAGCCTATCGTTTCAATTATATACCTTTTCTTTATAACAAGCATAGCCTAAAGAAAAATCGCTATGGCATGCTGTTATGTCTTAGCTAACATTTGTTTTAAGGCTGATATGTCCATGACAGCCCCGCATTTTGATACATTTCCATGTCACATTTCCCCCCTTTGATAGAGTGACACTATAAATACTTGTTACCACTCCATGCAGACTAGAGGACCTACTGATGACGTGTCGGTCTTGAAGGGGTGTCCCATTTCATAGGGGAAGATTTCAACCCACTAGCCCTTGACATTCTGTTCATAGGGGCAAGGGGTAGGGGTAAAAATGAGAAATGGCATTCAGCCTAAGCCTCTTGGCTGTAATACATATAATGTAATCCAGTGTCCACACCGTGAAGAACGATTCATTTGAAACCACCGCATGCTCAAATCTGTGTAGGTCTGTCAGAGTGCTCTCAATATATCCATCTAGTGCTGGTTAGTCATACAGAGTTAGTTATGGGCCTCTTAACATCTCTGTCACTTGAACAGGAGTTGCTTTATATTTGGATTATTTAAAGCAAAGAGTTCAACATCTTACCAAATAGTCTTTTGTCTATCAAAAAAATAATGAGAATGATATCCATAAGTCATTTAACTATATGCCAAGTAAAATCACTGTATACACAGTAAACATGGTTGCAGTGGCAATATATCATACCTGTCTTAACGAATCCACCTGAAACCACAGTACAGTAAAAAACAAAAACATATATATCAAAACACACCCTTTACTAAAAATAATTTATTTCAAATTATTTTTGTAATGTGTTGCTACACTAAAGAATGATAGCCTTGCGTTCATATAAAACTGCAATGCCAGCTTGGAAAAATAAAGGCACCAAATGAAAGATTTCATTATATGATATAAAGCACATCAGATATTCTTCTTGACTACAGCAGCACAGACAATGACTGACTAAGACGACGGGGAACAGAGACAGTCAATTTGAAATCATAGAATAGAATAGAACAGAGGGTTGAATTGCCATATACAGTATAACCAGTACAGGAACAGGTACATTAGCCACTCATAGCAGATGACCAACGAGGGAAGTAGACTGCTTACCGACTTCTTTAAGCAGAACAGCTGATGGAGGGAAACGGGTCAGACAAAAGAAGTGAGAAAAGACAAGCGAGACATGAGAGAGAGAAGCAACACAGAAAAAAACAGGACATGAACACACAAGCTGACAGAAAGAAAAGTCCAGTCAGTCAGTTCAGATATCTGAAGGCTGGTTTTGTGGTTGTAGTTTTCTGTACTGTACTCTGGTGCGTCATGTACACAAATCAAAATACATGATGTGAAGTGAATTTGAATTCCTCTCAGGAACTGAATTTTGATTTTGTGTGTACGGTCTGTAACAAACCAATTAGATGTAACAAACCAATCATTAACTGCCTGTGTCTAAGGACAGAGGAAACACGTGGTGAGCTTTGCAGAGTGTACTGTCTAGCATCACAGTATTTGTTATGTGCAAAAGGTTTCTCCTTCATGAAAGCTTGAACAGTTACAGTGGGATGCCCTGAACAGAGGCAAAGTGTGTCATATAAAATTATCATGACAATTACGTTTACAGCTTTATTTTAAATTACATAGCTGAGTGTTCTAATGGAGGCGACACAAACTAGACTCAGTCATCTGTTAATAGCTTTGTCTTCACTGATGAGATACAGACTGCATTTCTGCCATACTTTGGATAGTAGCGACGTATTAACATGAATTATATGGCACAATCAATGTAAAACGTTAATATTCTTACTAAAAAACAACAACAACAATGTCAATGTTTCCCCAAATCCCAAAACATCAATAAAGATGTTATCATATTCTATATTAATATTACCCTTGGAAACTGTGAGTTTGTGTTTAAAGCAATACTCCAAATCTGTTTAAAAGTGTTAGTGCCAAGGACAACGGTTAGAGATTAGATGTTTGTTTCAAGATACCATGCAGAACACAGTTCAGTTCTATCGTCAGTTCTGTCTCTCAGGGTGGGGGAAGGGAGGCGGGGTCAAGGCTGGCTTCTGTAGGAAGAGCATCGAGGGGGCTAGACACTGGATGTAGCTTCCTCTTTCGGAGCCACTCGCTGTGAGCATAATCAATTTCATATGAGAACGCAACATTATTTTAAGCTCCTCCTACCCCAACTCATGATTGGTTGGAAGAGCTGCCTGTCTTTCTGATCTTCCCAGATACACATCCAGTCAGTTGCTGTGAGAACTTGAAATTTGTGGGGAGCAACTGTGTGAGAGACCAGAGGAGATGCAGAGGAGGAGAGACAAGAGGAGATGCGGAGGAGGAGAGACCAGAGGAGACCTGGAGGAGGAGAGACCAGAGGAGAAGTGGAGGAGGAGAGACCAGAGGAGAAGTGGAGGAGAGACCAGAGGAGACGTGGAGGAGAGACCAGAGGAGACGTGGAGGAGGAGAGACCAGAGGAGATGTGGAGGAGGAGAGACCAGAGGAGACGTGGAGGCGGAGAGACCAGAGGAGAAGTGGAGGAGAGATCAGAGGAGAAGTGGAGGAGCGACCAGAGGAGACATGGAGGAGAGACCAGAGGAGACATCAAAGAGGTGAGACCAGAGGAGACATGGAGGAGGAGAGACCAGAGGAGAGACCAGAGGAGACATGGAGGAGAGACCAGAGGTGACGTGGAGGAGAGACCAGAGGAGATGAGGAGGAGGCAGCCCGGCAACAGCGGAGGAAATGAGAGGGAAGGAGCAGTAAGGAGGAAGAGGAGAGAAAAGACAGTGAGGAGGAGGCACAGTAAGGAGGAGGAGGAGAAGGAAGAGGAGAAGGAGGAGACTGTCGAGCCCGCTGGTCTACTCTGTAAAAGACCGTCACACCTGTCCAGCTCCTCCTGTTCCAGTGCGGCTCCTGCAGCTCTATGTAGAAGCTGCACTGCTTATCGTACTCCTCGTGGTCAAATATGCTAACCGCTATGGTCTTCCTGTGGACACAAGACATGATAGAACAGCACAAGGGGTAGAGGTGAGGGTTAGGGTTAGGGTGAGGAGGGGGGATCGTGCAAGGTCACTAGACACCACACACATACATACACAAACACACACACTGATTTGGACTGCTCCATTTTTACAGCCCCTAGAGGATCCTCGTTACAGGGCAGTGTGTCCTGGGGGAAGCAGAACTTTGTTGCACACACAAACACCACCACCTCATGTAGTGTACCAGGGGTAGCACTCGGGCCTCGTCTTGATGGAATCTTTATTCAGTCTCAGTGAACAAGACATTTCAAATCAAAACCTTTTGATGTTGACCTACAACTATAACCCTGATGTTGTCTCTGGATAAACAGCCAACCATCGCTAATTGAAGGCTGCCAGATTATCAGTAGCCAGTCCATAAAACAGGTTGTTCCCTTGGTCAGTCTACTGGTCCTATTTACGGTCCTACAAGAGTATAATTTGATGGTTTGTAATTGAAATCATATTTGATTTACGGATTCACAAATCTTACAATATGCTGTATACACATCAACATTGCAAAGTTTATATTTGGAAACATCCCAAATTCTACTTTGTTTAGTCGGAGGGAAGACCAGTGTAAACGGCGCTATTTGACGAGGCTCTGTGGACGGCCTCCCCTTGTACGGCCTGCGTAGTGGTTGGAAGTGGGCAAGCAAAGTCTGACGGTACTGGAGGGGGGGGGCACATGCCATGGGGGTTGTGGAGGGGGTCGGTACGGGGGGGAGGGGGGGGGGGGGGTGACACCCCACCTTTCCTCTCACTCATCTCCAGCAGCCCCGGTTCTCCAATCTCAATGAAGAAGTTCTTGTTTTTCTCATATTCCTCATCATCGATTATATTGATCTGTATAACTTGGCTGAAAGAGAGAGAGTGAGAGAGAGAGAGAGAGAGTGTTTGCTGAGGGAGAAGCATGTGGAACGAGCAGTCTCGACAAAGGCTGAGAACATGAGGCATGTGTTTATCAAAGGAGGTGGTGGGCTGGCATCCAGGCCATTCTAGTAACATCATGACTGCAAAACAACAGACAGTGAACACAGCCATTCCTTTCACGAGTATGAAGGTGGAAACGATATTCTGCCTGGTTTAAAAAAAAAAAAGAAGCTATATGTGAAAAATGGTGTGTACAGTGGATTTCATGCATCCATTTATCCATCCAGGAAAAACACAAGAGAAACACAACATCTCACAGCAGGAGAAGCAGGCTGTTGTCTGAGAGTTCATTCTATTCACAGGAAACATGTTCTTGGTAAAGGCAGGTTGTTGAGATGTCAGTCTTGGCTACTCAAGGCTCCCCTGGCTTGCCAAGGGGACCAAGGTTGAGCAACGTACCATAGTACACCTTTTTCTGAGAAAGATCAATGCCATTCCTGTGGAGACCAAGCCTTTTACTCAGTAGCATGAATGTACAGTACTGGTTGACGGTTTTCACCACTTTGTAGGCTCAAAATAACAGCTCTATCAGCAGTCTCTGGCTCTACAATGGTCACTCAGAGCTGTACTGTACTTAAATCCTCTGGCTTAAGCACAAACAATGATGATTCAGAGCTGTGTACTTAAATCCTCTGACTTTAACACTAACAATGGTCACTCAGAGCTGTACTTAAATCCTCTGATTTAAACAGTTTAGTCCACAATGCCTGATAGCGACATGATAAGCCTGGGGTGTCAAGATGTTTTATATAGGTTGGCCAACTATTTTAATGTTTCCCGTACACATACACCCTGAACACGGAAACAACATCCTGTTAAGTCTTCTTTCTGCTTCCTGCTGTTAACAAGACACTGAAGTTTTAATGACATGGTTTTAGCGTACAGTACAGTTTGTCAGACAAGCTTGCTTGTTGGCCTGTTTAAGATTCAACAAAGTCACAAGATGTTCAGTAGTTGGAAAGAAGCCACCTACCTCCCCTACACCAGGACCCAAAGACCAAGCCATGTATGGCCTATTAATCAGTTGTATAGCTTTATCCTGTGACTCCCACCTCCTGTTCCGCAAGGATCAGGGTCCTCTCAACAGCAATCACAACCAAATATGGGAATTGAAACATTGCAGGAGCCTGAAGCAGAGCATGGTGAAACCCTTGCTGCTGAATTTTGTTTATCAGCTGAGCCAGGGACTGGGAGGCCAGAGGCATTCTGCACCAACACCAAGCCAACATGTCTGTTGCACCCACCTAATAATAACATAAGCTTGAATAGACACAGAAACCATGGTGGAACAGGACGGAGACTTGGGAAGAAACACAGATGCTTCTGTAATGTCATTGATTCAGAGCACGAGGACAAACTGGCGGTTTATCAAGGGAAATGTCCAGTAACTTGGGTTTTGAACGCATGCAGCTCTAGCAGACATCCATTCGCGGTTGGATTCAAGCACAATAAGTAGTGCAACCCGATTTCACCTATCTGCGTATAAATAACACACTTTTACACCGTGTATATCATACGCCAAATCGCAATTCTGCGACTCTGCGTGTAATACATATGCCAAAACCGCGTGGAGGCGCTCAGGCAGAGAGCATTGAGCAATTGCCCTGCATGCGCGAGCACAGGGGTATTGCGTTATGCGGAGCACACCCACTAAGTGCCACCTGAGTAGCTCCACATCTGGGTCCAGTTTCGTAAATTAGCCTGATCCCTGTGTCCACGTCTAACCTGTGTTGACGTGGATTGTGCTTGTGTACAGTGTACTGTGAATAGCTAGCTCTGTTCGCATTATCTAGCTAGCTTCCTAGCTACTGTTCGCATTAGCTAGCTAGCGTCCTAGCATTATATAGCATTTGCTAGCTAGCTCATATTATAATGCTAGCTCACGCTAGAACGCTAGCTTGCTAATATGAACAGTAGCTATAAGAACTGTCAGTACCCGGTTCCGGCTGCCCAATCAGTTCCAATAGCATCTGCACATGCGTGATTAACTTGGTATTAGATCTATGCATAAATTTATCACCCAAAATGTTTTAGTGATCATGCAAAACAGTCTGGGGAAGTGCAACGCAATCCCACTGTCACAACATCAGCTACTACCCTACCGGCACTACAAGACGAATTTGCAAGGAATAGGCAATCTATTCTGTAGGCCTAAGAAACCCCAGATTCCTAAAATTCTGAACAGATATCTGTCATTCAGCTTTCTTGTAATCTGCAGTGTGACTTTTAATTCCTTGTGTCAACTAATTTATATATACAGTATATATACTTGTGTCAATTGTGTTTTGTTTTTTTATCACCAGTCACTCAATGGTTACAACCCAGCTAACACATGACGTCTTGAAGACGTCGCCAGAAGATCGTGTCACCCAGCGCCACTTTGTGCCACAAAGTCGCATTTAATTGAATAACATGTTCAAGACGTCATAGCAACGTCTTCCCTACATGTCGCCAGGTGGTCGCACACACGACGTAAACACGTAAACTCTATTGCTATTACTATTATAACTACAAATATAACCGTTAGCACTACCAATAATCAATCAATCAATCAATCAATCAAAGCTTTATTTGTAGTATTGTATAATAATTCATATAACTAAATATTACTATTATTATAACTATTATAAACTACTCTAAATAGCCTACCACAGTTAGTGAAATGTGAAAAGCATCCATTGAATGCATTCTGGAGTCAAAGCCTCTTTAATGGGAGTGTGGACATCCAATCCACTGTCTTGAGAGTGGTCTACACCACTGTCTGGGGCGATCTACAGAATATTGAACTGAATTGTTATTTAAAATGGACATGCTTTTTAGATTTAGATTCCACTTTAAAATACAAATGCATAGGCTACCCTATTGTAACCGTGCCAGCGTTTATGCATGCTATTCATGTAATGTTAGCATTTTAAACTGTTTCTAATGTGTATTATTGTGCCTGTTAAAAGCTCAATTATGAAAGACGTACAACTTAAAAGCACAGTTTGGGTTGACAAATTCTGATTTCTTAACTTACAACCGAATTTACACTATCATTAAGACATTATTGTCCAGAGATACAGAGTTGGGAACAAATAGACTATTGGAGGAAAAACTAACAGCAGCCACCAAAAGTAAAGGCACAGTTTCTACAATGTATAAGTTGCTTTCTGTAACAAACCCTTGCACAAATTTGCAAACTAAGTGTCAATGGGAACTTGACATGGGTCTGCCTATCTCTGAAGCACAATGGAATGCAGCCCTTCGAAATAGCACAAACATTTCAAAATGTGTCAGAAATAAAATTATCCAATTAAAAATAATTCACATAAAGTAAGATTCTAGTTCATCTGGAAAGGCTTTTTAATTTTTTTCTTTTTTTAGCATAGAACTATTTAGTCGCAGCACATACATGTGTAAACTTCCGCAAACTAGGTAGCCTAGCAATATAAACAATAACAATAGCTACCGTAAGTAGTTCCACTTCCTGAATCCCCTCTGCGGATTGATCTACAGTAAACCTTAAAACTGTAGGCATGGTGACAAGTTAGAAAAAGGGTATTAATTCAAAATTAGATGCTCACAAGTTAGAGTGGAGTGCCATTCATTAGAATGGAGAGCATGGTTGTCAAAGAAATGGTTATACGCCGAAAACTATAAGTCACACAGCTTAGATACTTGCATACTTACACTTACAGAGAGACCCCCCCCCCCCCAAGCGAGCCTCTTCTATTCCTGTGTGTGTGGGGGTGCAGTAAGGACTCATCTTTCAAACATGATAGTTTTCAACCAAGAATGCAACTATTGTGTGTGACGACTGTAATTTATTTATTTTTTAAGCTAGATTTTGAGCTGATTATATGTTGCAGCTTTGGCAAAGGCAAACATGGGATAAAGACAGACACGCAGAGAGAGAGGGAGAAGTTAATCCAAGGGACCAGAAGGAGACAAGGAAAGACTGGTAGACAGTTTAGAAGGAGAGAGGGAAGATTGGCAGACAGTTTAGAAGGACATAGGGAAGATTGGCACAGTTTAGAAGGAGAAAGGAAAGATTGACAGATAGTTTAGTAGGAGAGAGGGAAACATTGACAGATACTGTAGTTTAGTCGGAAGAGATGGAAGATTGACATATAGTTTAGGAGGGAGGGGAGATTGACAGATAGTTTAGAAGGAGAGAGGGAAGATTGGCAGATGTGAATGACAGCTGGAGTGAGTGAAGGAAAGGGTGATTGACAGAGAGAGAGGGAAGATTAGAGCGAGTCGAGAGCAATTTACTCAGGCTTCATAGACCCATGTCAGTTGTATATATTAATTATATTATTATTAATTATATACAGTTTCTGTACCTACTGTAAATCGTACCTGTCTTATTTATTGTGCCCTTGCTACTGCTGCCCTCTGCTGCACTTTTTTTGTGCCTACTGAGCCTTTTGTGGATTGTTGTGTGTATGCTATAACAAAGGAATTTCCCTTCGGGGATCAATAACATTGATACACTATGTGGACAAAAGTATTGGGACACCTACACATTACACCTACAGGAGCTTTTATGACATTCCATTCTAAATTCATAGACCCAACTCAAACCCAGCTGATATGATTGGAGGTGAAGCCTTGAGAAGGGAGGCCTATGGCCAGAGTGTATAGTCAAATTCTCAGTCAGTCAGTCAGGGATCAGGCTGGGGAGTTTTTGACATCACTAGAGGACATGTGCCCCCCACTTTCTGTTTCTTTGTCCTGGCCCCGCAGTGGTGGAATGAACTGCCCACTGATGTCAGGACAGCAGAGTCGCTGCACATCTTTTGCCACAGGCTCAAAACTAATTTCTTCAAGAAGTAATACCACAATCCTCCCTCTTGTGATTGTTTATTGCCAGTCACTTGTTTTAGAAAAGAGATGCACTTCTGAGTTCTGGCAAGTAGTAGGCTTTTCCTACAATAAATGCAATTATTGTGAGTCGATTTAGATAAAAGCGTCAGCTAAATAACTGTAATGTAATGTACTACAGCTTATTGATATATAAGAACACCTGGGCCCTGTACTACGAAACAGGATTACGGGGTTAGCGCGATATAACATCATTGTCAGGCATTGGTGCTATCACAATTCAATTAAATGTAGCCTACTTCTCTTTGTTCCTAGGAGGGAGGCTAGTCTAATAAATCAACATTAAAGACTTGAAAATTGAATTAAAAATGAGTGTTTTTACTTCTTCTCCGCATCACCCACAGCCTACACGAAACTGCAGGTAGGCTAATAAAACGCATAGCCTACAGTCTACGACTGTAAATGCACAAGGCAAAAAATGTCTCAAGCAGCTGTCATTCTGTAATTCCTCATATGATATCGGGGAAAGCCAAAGAAGGTTTTATCGGTTTGTAAAAACCTCTCACTGTTCGCGTAGCCTACTGCAGATTATTTTTGTGTTGGCCGACACACCAAGAAGAGGGAATCCTATTTGTCGCTCCCTTCCTCTTTCTTGTTGTTGTTGACCTGCAGTTCTATGTTGCTACCACAAGAGGCAGTTGTCCCAAAACATCAAAACCAAAAGACTCCACAGAATTCCCAGGTCAGTGGTGGCCGAGTGGATAGTGCGCTGCCTATCACCTCGAAGGTTGTGAGTTCAATCCTTGGTGTGGACATACCAAGGTACTAGGGATGTCAATTTTAGGATTTTTTCTTTATCAATAATTGGTAATGTTAACGATCAGTTAATCGATTAATTCAATAAAAATGCTATAATAATAATAATAATAATAATAATCGTTTTTGTTCCTCAATCCGTTTCATCATTTTCTCATCAACATTCCTCAATCAGTTTTATTCCTTTCTCAACATTAGAAATTAGGTTATTAAAATGAAAATAAAACATTAACTTAACATTCCTCCAAAATGAACTTGGTTAATAAGGAAAAAATGTAACAGAACAAATTATTCTGTTATTCTAATGAAATCTGCACATCTGACATTTAGCGGCCTACTTGTTCTTGTTAGGGAAGATTAGACGTGTTCGGGTGTGAGTTCTATTAATACATCCATGGTCGGGAGTGGAGCCTGGTAACAAGCAGTCCAGCATTAGAAAATGCCCTCTCCGATGGCACTGAAGTCGCGAATGCAGAGGTACTGGCGTGCTAACTGTGTCAATCTGGGGAATCTCGTGGCGTTAACGTTCCACCAGTCTTCCGGATTTGTATCCAGTTGTGGGGGCATGTCGCGTACAAAGTTCTTAACCTCCATGTCCATGTTGCCAATAGCAGGAGCAGCTGCGTACTGCTCGCCCAAAAGAAGAGCCATGGCTGAGACATTACGCACGGCTGCAGCTTCAGCTCCCGGTGCTGGCTGAACGTCTGCATCGAGAAAGCAGACGGATGAACTGCGCTTAGCTGACAAGAAAAGAGCATGGCTAGCTGGTGGTGGGCGGAAGAAAGTTAGCTTGGAGCTAGAAGTATAAGGTGGTCTTAACGGCCGCACTCGGGAGAGGTGTTCGTAACGCCCAAACGCTGTGACAAGAGTGATTTCTGGGCTTGTGCTAGCGCCATTTTCAACTGCAACGGAAAAGTAACCGACTCTCCTACAATTACATATCATAGAGAGTCTACCTTCATATTTTCTGCTTGTTATGTGCATATTTAGTTATATAAAAACGACCACAAATCACCACTATGAATTCTGTGAAGTGTCTCCCTGAAAATATTGCTTGGCGATGCCTCGTCATTGTATTAGAATTCCATATTACTGTACCAATGTTAGCCTACTGTCCCTAGGAGTTGGTGGAATGGGAGTTAACGTAGCCCCCCTCTAGGATTCCAAATTGCAGCGCTATCGTCCAAATTAGCAACCCATTTTAAAACCGACCCATTGCCGCTAGATTTGAAAACAGGAATTGTTTACAGGACACTTTGAGCTACAAAGAAAGCTAAATTGTTATCACCAAACGTCTGGTTATATACATTTACATTGACATAGCCACTTCCACTAAACTTTCACTTTCTGTTTACATATGGTAGGCCACTTTGATTTGTTTTGTTGGATGACACAGGGCATATTTTTTAATTTGTGCAACGTTTTTGCAATAAAAGTTCTGAAATTAAGGGATTATGTCCATGAGAGTTTAATTTTAAGAAATAAAGGCCTGCCTCTAATATAGGCCTACCTCCAATAAAGGCCTGGGGCTCTCTGCAGCTCAGTAAATAAAGACTATTAGAGGATTTACGGTACACAATCCTATATCGAGTAAAATCCCATTATCGAGTAAATCCTTAACGATCAATTAATCGATTTTCGATAAATTGATTGCATCCGTACAAGGTACCATGACATATTTTGTCACTGGATGTTGTAGAAGTTATGTTACGAGCGTGGGTCATATTTGTTAATTATAGACCCTTTTACAGCCTAGTCAGCGCAAGTATGCGCGCATTCTTGAAACAGTAGCAGAGGAAGACAGACGAAATCACCATTATTAAGCGTACGGACTGGACTGAGGAAATGATCAGAAATGCCTGCGTTTGCGGTGCCCATTTTATATCAGGTAAGTTATTTTGACTACCTGGTTTCACTGGAATGTCTGGTTGAAATATAGCCCTTCTCAGTCCCGTTGTCGCATTCCGCTCACTCATGCCAGACAACAGTGCTGGTCCATTCACTTTTCCGTCAAAATAAATCGGTGTCGGCCTAGTTAGGAGAGGCGCTCATATTTAGCCTATAAGTATCAGATAAACATGAAACTTCACTTACCTAAGCAAAAGGGTCTATTTTAACAAATGCTGGGTTGAAGCTTCAAAGCACCGCCACCACCACAGAAGAAGACTACCTTGGAAAAATAATTTCACTCGGACAGAACGCATCTAAATAAGTTATTTATTGGTAGCGCTGAGGCTTCAAAACCCAGCATTTGTTAAAATAGAGCGTGTGTCATATTTGTTCATTATAGACCCAGCTATGTATGCACGCGCATTCTTGAAACAGAAGCAGAGGGAGACAGACGAGTTCAGAGCGAGCCGTATTTTAGTGCAAAGACTAGTATTTTATATACCATCAATATGTCTGGATGTTGCGTCTACGGGTGTAGGCTACAAATCGGTGCTCTAGTGACAAACTGTATTCGTTTCAAGAGGAAACCGGCCTTTTCAGAACTGGAGTCGCCTGTGGCTAAGCATAGCCTACGGACTGGACTGAGGACATAATCAGAAATGCCCGCGTTTGCGGTGCCCATTTTATATCAGGTAAGTTATTTTCTCATCCCTATAGCGCCCTAAAATACAGCTTGTCGGTGGACACGCAACCTGCATTTCAGATTGATCATGTTGGCAATGTGTGTGAATTTGCTGCTATGTGAGAGATAAGGACCTGTTGTCCCATGTTGTTGACAAGCTTCCCCTTATGGTGTCAGAACGATGGCTTATGAATGCGATGTTATTATGTTAAATACAGTAGCCCAGAGATGGTTAGCACTGGCAGGGCTATTTCAGTTTGATAAAAGGCGTTGTGGTGTTTGAGCACGAGTTGTCGTAGCCTAATGGACTTCGTTTTGGTGCGGAATTATAGTTGTTTACGTTTTGATAGGAACAATTAAATTGTCACAAGTGTTGCAAATTATTGGTACCCCAGGCTCCCTGTAGCGGCTCGCATTTAAAACTTACAATTGAAAACTCTGGCGCTAACCTACAGGGCAATGAAAGGAACAGTCCCCTCCTATCTCCAGGCCATGGTCAAACCCTACACCCCCTCCCGACCGCTACGCTCTGCTACCTCAGGGCGACTGGTTGCCCCGTCACTCCGAGGCTCCTGCAGTCGATCGACACGGTCACGGCTCTTCTCTGTCCTGGCCCCGCAGTGGTGGAATGAACTGCCCACTGATGTCAGGACAGCAGAGTCGCTGCCCATCTTTCGTCGCAGGCTCAAAACTCATCTCTTCAAGAAGTACTACAACAATCCTCCCGCCTAAGCACTTATTGTATTTTATTGTATTATATTATATTGCACTGTACTTTAGATTGCTATTCTTGCACTTTGCCTTCAGCACTAGATTATGCTCTTAGTCACTTGTTTTAGAGAGAAGATGCACTTGTGAGTTTTGGCAAGTAGTAGTACATTGGCTCTTCCTACGTTAAATGCAATTATTGTTGGTCGCTTTGGATATAAGCGTCTGCTAAATGACTGTAATGTAATGTAATGTACCCCTACCAGTGGCGGTTGCTCCTTTAAGACAGGGTAATCCTGGCTTACCCATACAAAGCCAAATAAAACTTGATTTGAAAACTTGATCATAAGCCATCGTTCTGACTGGGAGTAATAACAATGTCGGAGAAGACCCTGTGCAAGACCCCACGGCACACTACTGCATTATAGACAGACAGTCCTCATTACAATAGGAGTAGGACACTTCAAATCCTATAGTAATACATTTTTGTATAGGATGTGATGCACCAGTCGCTCTACGCCTATGTGGTTTATTTTCAGTGATTAGACTGACTGTTGACTGGCACAGCTTTAGGTGGTGATGGAGAAATTAGCTTAATGTATTGATGCTTTTTTGTGCATGGCTGTAAGCCAGCGCACTTAGTATAGCGTTCGTCTGGTTATCCCTCCCTCCCTCCCTCCCTCCCTCCCTCCCTCCCTCCCTCCCTCCCTCCCTCCCTCCCTCCCTCCCTCCCTCCCTCCTTCCGTTACTGCGGACAATGTTGGCCTGCATTTCTCTGTTGGCACCACAAGAGGCAGTAGTCCCAGCACACCAAAATCAAGAAGGACAAAAAGGACTCCACTGCCTGGCTGGCTGTACGATCGCAAACTTGTGAACAAAATAAATACCACATACGAGCAAATATGACCTGCTCCGCTATAATGAAACTGTTAAAACTAAGATGCCTGGATAAAGAAATAATTTTTCGAAACGATATATTTGACAGAATATAACCAGAATATAAACTAACCACAGGTTTGAGGTTTGGGTAACTGAGCGCCTACTAGAGAGGAAGAGTGGTAAATAGATGTGTTTCCGACACTCACGGTTGTCTGAGAGGCTTGCCGATGACGCGGATGGAAAGCTGGCCCATGAATTAGTAGGAGAAGATCTGGGCGCAACATTCTGTGGGTCCGTAGGCCATTGCACGTGTGCAACAAATCCTAGCGAAAATGCACCCCCGGGCGTTCAAGACCAAAGTCCACGCCACAATTGTTCTTGCTTGGAGAACTTTTTCTCTTCTATCTATGTTAATTATTTAATCAGATTTAACAGGTCTCAGCTTTTACCAGATACCAGATTTACCAAATTTGACCTTATGGTTTAAAAGATAAAGCAGTTAAAACAGACCGGCTAAATTTGGCTGGCCTAAAACCGCGAACAACTTGGAAAGGGGGGCAAACAGGAACACAATAGGAGGGTTAAGTGACGAAATGGAGTGTTGTGCTTGAGCAAAATGTAAGGCCACTGGATTCTTGAAGTCTTGTGTTCTGATATCGCTCCTTTGCTCTGAAATTCTCATTTTGATTTGTCTAGAGGTCTTACCTACAAGCCCACAGGTGCACATGATCATATAAATGACATTAGATGTAGTGCAAGTAATAATACCTTTAATCTTGAACTTTTTGCCGGTAACAGGATAGTTGAATGTGTTACATTTATATGTAAAGTTACATTGAGCACATCTGCCGCATTTATAATTGTCATCTGAGATCTGTGTCAAAAAATGGGAGGGTGTGGGCTGACGTAGGTGTGATCTGACTAGTTGATTCCTCAGATTGGGTGGTCGTCTGTATACAATATGAGAAGGAGCTGTAAAGGAATCACCAAGGAAGGAGTCAGACTGTAGAATATGCCAGTGTTTTTTAACTATCCGTTCAAAATGGCAGCCCAATGGAGAATATTGAACAAAACAGTAGGTACACTGTTCCTCAGTTCTCCTCTCCTTAGAGGTCAAGCATTCCGACTGGGAGCTATCCTTGAAACTATCAGCGGCTGGTTTAATCCAACTATCAGGATAGCCTCGCTGCCTGAAACGGGACTCCAGATCTTTAGCATGTTCAGAGTTCATGTTCATTGGTTCAAAGACCACATTTCCTTTCTTCCAATATGACCATTGATAAAACTGTCACATCAATATTTCACTTGAGCAAAGAGTGTCACCCTTGTCCTCCTCTTCCTTATTTGTGGAGTACAACCTGCTGCCTCTTGGCTCCAAAACACTTATATGTAGTATATATCCATACAATGATGTTAAAAGCTTGTCACAAAGATAATCTGTCATCATGTTTTTTTCTCTATGGCCAAGCAACAGTGAATCATCAAGTCTTCCTTTCTGTGGGCAACCAAGGTTTTTTTCATTGGTGTACTCGAATACTCACTACTCACTACTTAAATACTCACTACAGATACATCATTGTGGTGGTGGGCCTGACTATTGGAGAAATTAAAAACGTTGCAATTACAGATGTGGGAAGTTAGAAATGTCACATGCTGCAACATTTCACCTTCGCGGTATTTGGCAGGGAAATCCCGTTGGAAATCTCGTGGGATTTCAGACGGGTGTTATTTCGTTTTAGTGATGCACCACCGCCAGGTGGCGTCTTTGAGTAGATTTAGCAGGCTGGGCTCAGTGTTTTTCTCCTATAGTCTACGAATGAAGCATCATTAAATTTCACATTCTTTAATTTAAATGCTCTGTTGTAAAGCACTTTGAGCTGAATTTATCTGTATAAAAGGTGCTTTACAAATAACGTTAAATTGTTATTATTGCCTTGTTCTCAAACACATGTTTTCTCCATCTCGATGTAATTTAATTATTACGAACACCTATAATATATCTAGGCCTACAGTAGCCTATCTATCTCGGCAACTGACGTCGGTTCAAGACGTGGTGTCTGTTAAGTCAAATGCGCAAAATAACAGTATTGTAAATATATTTGTTAGTAAAGATGTGGTGAACGTGAGGGTTTTGCGTTTTGTTTCTGGAACGCATTCAACTGGTAGGCTACTCGTAAACCCCGCCCTTACAAAAAAGTCCTGCACAATTCCTGCAGGAATTTCCTTGCAGGACTCCTGCAGGAATTTCCCTGCAGGAATTCTGCAGGAAAAAAACCTACAGGAAACCTACAGGATTTTGGGGGCCATAATCCTGTAGGATTCCTACAGGATTAGTGGGTTCCTGCAGGAATCCATCACATGTCTCCTCCAGGATTCCAGGTCAATCCCTCACACCTTTCTTGCAGGAAATGTCCTGCAGGATTCCAGGTAAAGGAAATGTCCTGCAGGAACTAGGAGGTCACACTTCAAAACTCTTTGCAGAATCAGCATTATTTATTTTAGGATGATGGTATAGTACCAGTACATAGTACAGTATGTAGCCTAAGGAAACATAAATGTATGCTATGAACTTAAAACTTCCTGATCGATGAAGTAGCCTACAAATAAAGAAAGCAGTCAACACGACAAATCATATTTATGTTATTTATTTTCCCCAAAAAATAAACAGCTAAATGTTAAGTGGGTTGGGTGGTGGACTGGGCTGTAGTCATCTCGGTTGGGTTGTAGTGGACTGGGTTGGGTTGTAGTGGACTGGGTTGGGTTGTAGTGGACTGGCTGGGTAGTAGTGGGTTGGGTTGTAGTGGACTGGTCTGGGTTGTAGTGGACTGGTCAGGGTTGTAGTGGACTGGTCTGGGTTGTAGTGGGTTGGGTTGTAGTGGACTGGGCTGGGTAGTAGTGGGTTGGGTTGTAGTGGACTGGTCTGGGTTGTAGTGGACTGGGCTGGGTAGTAGTGGGTTGGGTAGTAGTGGACTGGGCTGGGTTGTAGTGGACTGGGCTGGGTAATAGTGGACTGGGCTGGGTTGTAGTGGACTGGTCTAGGTAGTAGTGGGTTGGGTAGTAGTGGACTGGGCTGGATAGTAGTGGGTTGGGTAGTAGTGGACTGGGCTGGGTTGTAGTGGACTGGGCTGGGTTGTCGTGGACTGGTCTAGGTAGTAGTGGGTTGGGTTGTAGTGGACTAGGCTGGGTAGTAGTGGGTTGGGTAGTAGTGGACTGGGCTGGGTTGTAGTGGACTGGGCTGGGTAGTAGTGGACTGGTCTGGGTAGTAGTGGACTGGGCTGGGTAGTAGTGGACTGGGCTGGGTTCCCTCCCCCTCACCCTAACCCGGGTCCGTATCCTTTTCCTACCCCCCACCCTACCCCAACCCCTGCCTCTATCGGGGCCCAGGCACGCACACACACACACACACATTAGTGTTTGCCACACCTCTCCCATGATGCTCTTAGCCTTTTGTTGCTCTGAAAATGTAGTTTGACGTAATGTATTGCTCTATATATGGCTCCGTGTGCTACTAACCCTGTTCTGCCTCCCCTCTCCCTAGTGCCTCTCTCTCTCCCTCCTATCTTCTAACCAGGTCCAGTGGATGCCCCACTGTCACCAGTAGACCACCCTGAGTCCGATAGATACCCCTGTGTCTGCTGCAGATGTCGTAGCAAATTAGTTAACATACACACACGCACACACAGACATACAACAGTCCACTTCCGGCCTTAGGCCTGGGTCCAGTACCCCCTTCCCCTCACCCTACCCCGGGTCCGTATCCTCTTCCTACCCCCACCCTACCCCTGACCCCTGCCTCTACCTGGACCCAGGCACACTCACACACACACTGACAGACACCAGTCCTGGGCTCAGATCCCCTTCCCCTCACCCTAACCCGGGTCCGTATCCTTTTCCTACCCCCCACCCTACCCCAACCCCTGCCTCTATCTGGGCCCAGGCACATTTATGCACACACAGACATACACCAATGTTTGCCATGTCTCTCCTATGATGTTATTAGCCTCTCTTACTCTGAAAATGTAATTTAATGTTATTTATTGCTCTATAAATGTTCTTAGCCGGTAGACAAACATACTCCAGGAGCTTGCTCGATCGCCTCGTTGAGAGGGGTCAGGGAAGAATTTTTACAGCTCACTTATCTGGCCCCCGGGTGATTACTGTTTTTTTGCTTCCCTCTGGAATATGTAGGGGTGGGATGTCTGCCCACCTCCCTTGTTCTCTGTAAAGCGCATTGTGTTGCCTCTGGGTATGAAATGCGCTATATAAATAAAGCTTTGATTGATTGATTGATAGTGGACTGGGCTGGGTAGTAGTGGACTGGGCTGGGTTGAAGTGGACTGGGCTGGGTAGTAGTGGACTGGGCTGGGTTGTAGTGGACTGGGCTGGGTAGTAGTGGACTGGGCTGGGTTGTAGTGGACTGGTCTGGGTAGTAGTGGACTGGGCTGGGTTGTACTGGACTGGTCTGGGTAGTAGTGGACTGGTCTAGGTAGTAGTGGGTTGGGTTGTAGTGGACTAGGCTGGGTAGTAGTGGGTTGGGTAGTAGTGGACTGGGCTGGGTTGTAGTGGACTGGGCTGGGTAGTAGTGGACTGGGCTGGGTTGTAGTGGACTGGGCTGGGTAGTAGTGGACTGGGCTGGGTTGTAGTGGACTGGGCTGGGTAGTAGTGGACTGGGCTGGGTTGTAGTGGACTGGTCTGGGTAGTAGTGGACTGGGCTGGGTTGTAGTGGACTGGTCTGTGTAGTAGTGGACTGGGCTGGGTAGTAGTGGACTGGTTTGGGTTGTAGTGGACTGGGCTGGGTTGTAGTGGACTGCTCTGGGTAGTAGTGGACTGGTCTGGGTTGTAGAGGACTGGTCTGGGTAGTAGTGGACTGGTATGGGTTGTAGTGGACTGGTCTGGGTAGTAGTGGACTGGTCTGGGTAGTAGTGGACTGGTCTGGGTAGTAGTGGACTGGGCTGGGTAGTAGTGGGTTGGGTTGTAGTGGACTGGGCTGGGTAGTAGTGGACTGAGCTGGGGTGTAGTGGACTGGTCTAGGTAGTAGTGGGTTGGGTTGTAGTGGACTGGGTTGGGTAGTAGTGGGTTGGGTAGTAGTGGACTGGGCTGGGTTGTAGTGGACTGGGCTGGGTAGTAGTGGACTGGTCTGGGTAGTAGTGGACTGGGCTGGGTAGTAGTGGACTGGGCTGGGTTGTAGTGGACTGGGCTGGGTAGTAGTGGACTGGGCTGGGTTGTAGTGGACTGGTCTGGGTAGTAGTGGACTGGGCTGGGTAGTAGTGGACTGGTTTGGGTTGTAGTGGACTGGGCTGGGTTGTAGTGGACTGCTCTGGGTAGTAGTGGACTGGTCTGGGTTGTAGTGGACTGGTCTGGGTAGTAGTGGACTGATCTGGGTTGTAGTGGACTGGTCTGGGTAGTAGTGGACTGGTCTGGGTAGTAGTGGACTGGGCTGGGTAGTAGTGGGTTGGGTTGTAGTGGACTGGGCTGGGTAGTAGTGGACTGAGATGGGTTGTAGTGGACTGGTCTAGGTAGTAGTGGGTTGGGTTGTAGTGGACTGGGTTGGGTAGTAGTGGGTTGGGTAGTAGTGGACTGGGCTGGGTTGTAGTGGACTGGGCTGGGTAGTAGTGGACTGGTCTGGGTAGTAGTGGACTGGGCTGGGTAGTAGTGGACTGGGCTGGGTTGTAGTGGACTGGGCTGGGTTGTAGTGGACTGGGCTGGGTAGTAGTGGACTGGGCTGGGTTGTAGTGGACTGGTCTGGGTAGTAGTGGACTGGTCTGGGTAGTAGTGGACTGGGCTGGGCTGGTCTGGTAGTAGTGGGTTGGGTTGTAGTGGACTGGGCTGGGTTGTAGTGGACTGGGCTGGGTAGTAGTGGACTGGGCTGGGTTGTAGTGGACTGGTTTGGGTTGTAGTGGGCTGGGTTGGGCTGTAGTGGACTGGGCTGGATTGAAGTGGGTTGGGCTGGGTTGTAGTGGGCTGGGTTGGGCTGTAGTAAACTGGGCTGGATTCAAGTGGGTTGGGCTGGGTTGTAGTGGGCTGGGTTGGGCTGTAGTGGACTGGGCTGGATTGAAGTGGCCCAGCTCAGTCCGCTGGGTTGTAGTGAGCTGGGTTGGGCTGTAGTGGACTGGGCTGTAGTGAATACACAGTGTAGTGTAGGCCGTTCATTGTTCAGTTGATGTATTATGTTGCCTGAAAAAAAAGATGTAGAATATTACATTCTTGACTTTCTTATTGCAGTCTTGATCACCCAAGGGTTGTAATGCAGACAAGAATAAATAACAAGGGTTAAAGTGTTTTCTGAAAGAGTTATCAAGAACAAGTAAACTTGCAAAAAAAATTAACAAATGATATATATATGATACATCTAAGTAATTTTGGATATTACTATATCATGATTTGTTAAAATCTGTGATGTAGAAATTTTTGATTTCACCCCAAACTTGTTTTGCAATAATCATATTAGCATACTTGTTCTTGATAGGATTTTAATATACGGTTGGTAATTTAATAATCTTTTTTACATAGTGTTATATTTACCTCAGGTACACTTTATGTTCATCGTTCATTTTTTCCCGGAGCGATGATCTGAATGATTTGCGGGGTACTCCAGGGAATTTTTCCTGTACAATGTCTATAAACACAAAAGGAAACGGATGTGATGCCGGTGATATCAAAATAGAAATTCATACTTGATGTACAATCATTGGAATAAATAGCCTACTTCATAGTACCTAATATAAGATTGACTTTAGTCGAGTCCAGCGATGGCTTGGCTGTGGACCCTTTGTTGGCATTCCCTGCTTTCCCCGACAGGCCATGAGTGGCGAGCAGCTGACACCCGAAGACCGCTACTGCCAGGTCCTTGGTCATAGCTGACCATGATTTCCCCCCTCTGCCACAGGCTTCTAAGGTTTCAAGGGTGATCCCAAGGCTTTGGGCTGATGTCTTGAGCTAAAGAGGATAAAGACAGTTCGTGAGAAAGGAGGAGAAAAAGTGACACATGTAGAGATCAGATCACAAATCAAATCAAACATGTGTCTTCTGTGCAAATGTGTTTTGGATAATCAAACTTCTAACAACAACAACTGTTCTCAAGTATCTTGGATAATCAAGAAACTTCTGCATCTTCTTTTATCCTCTTATACCTTAATTGGTTGGGGTGGGTTGTTAAGGGGCAGTGATTGTAGTTGGGGTGTAGAGGAGGGACTGTTCTGGTGGGGGCTGGTACTGCGGCTGGGAGTCTAGCTTTTTGAGCAGTTCTGAAGAAGAAATTATTGTATTTTTTTAGAGAGATTGTAACATGTCTACGGGAAGGTTCAGAAAGTTGTAGCTCAGTTGGTAGAGCGGGTCGTTCAATGATCGAAGGGTCAGTGGTTCGAATCCCGGCTCCAACTGTCCACATGTCGAAGTGTCCTTGAGCAAGACACCTAACCCCAAATTGCTCCCAATGAGCAGCTTAGCACCTTGCATGGCAGCTACCGCCATTGGTGTGTGAGTGTGTGTGTGAATGGGTGAATGGGAGGCCATTGTAAAGCACTTTGAGTGCAGTCCATTTACTATTCATCATGACTCCAAAAAATAAAAGATGGATAAAGTAATACATGATTTGAGTGAGCCCAAGCTTGTGATTAGTAATTTGCAAAGGTAAAAATGTGTGATTTCATTTAATGCATGGTTAATTATGCAGCCCGAAAACATGCATTGCCATCATTAGAGAAAAAAAAAGGATACCAGTACCTCTCTGTAGCTTCATGTTGAGAGTCCTCAGGCCTTCGTTCTCTCTTCTGAGGATTTCATTTTGTGATTTAATCTTCATCAATTCATTTTCCAATTCACTTTTCTCTCTTTTTTTCCGTTCAATTTTATGGTGTCCATCAGGATTTGTGAATTTTTTGTCGTGGTCGATTTTGCAGTAGTCATCAACTAAAAAGGAAAGGAAGACCTCAATACATTCTCTGCACAACTGTAAGCAAGCACTGTGTGTTATACACACACTACAAAGAATGAAATAACCCTATAAAAAATATACTACAAGTGTATAACATGTTGATACATGGTAACTTAAATGTAAACCTACTACAAACATGACAATGATAGTTTGCACTCTTGTACTCAGACCAACAAAATATTTACCCAGGTGCATAGAGCCAGGTAGAGGAACAGTGCAAACAGGGAGAGAAGAGGGCTTGCCTCGCACACTGATATTTTTGCATCCGTCTGCCTCAACATTTTTTTTTTTTTTACTAGTGTACGAACCCTCTTCTCTCCCTGTTTTAACCCATTACAAACAAAATCCTGATATAACCAACCATACTATCACTTCCCCCTCTACCATAGCACGTTGAGCATCTTTTTGTTGGAAAAGTGCTTTATAAATCATTTATTATATATTATTATTATTATTATTTCCACCTTTACAGAGACTGCCAATGCAGCAAGGTTGAAGATGTGACTGTGCACGATTATCTATTATGTTTATTCAGATTTACCTTTTTTTTCATAGGACATGTCTGGTCAGGGGAGGATCTGCTTGGGGAGAAAGCTTTTTTTCGTATGACCGGCCTCTTCTTTGGGAGATCAGCTGTGAGCTTTGGCCTGGTTCCCTCCATCTTCTGTAAACCCCTTTTGATTTTGTCTTTGTTGTCTAAAAAGGTATGGTTACATGCATTTAGCATATGGGTTGTAGTGTGCTGGGCTGTAGCAGTAATGTTAATTTGTTTGGAGTACATTTGCCTTCTGAGACCAATCACCTGGTGCATCAGGTTAAGACATGAGTGTACAGTAGGACCCCACTTATCCGAACCCAACGGGACCGAAGGTCGTTCTTATCTCTGAAATGTCCGGATGACTGAAACTTATGTTAAAATGCACCAAATTCAATAAGTGTTATACTTGTTTCATATAGACTCATAATAGACCGATAAATACCCTTAATTGCTTGTGAAAATGCATCAAAATTGCAATCAAATAGCCAACTAAACTCATATAGCCTAGCCTATAATAGACCTACAGTAGCCTATAATAAAATAACCGAATTTCCACTTGAGTGCATGCTTTGATCAAATACAATACTTTAGTCTCAAATGAGGCGTATGCTGCATTGATAAGCTACTGTATTCGCAAAACAAAATGGTATAGCCTAAAAACAACCCAACATTAGAACAATTAGAGCAAATGATAAACAATAAATAAATAAATGAAATGATAGACAAGTTGTCGTGTCTGGCTATTGTAGCCTAAAAGAAAGTCTCTAAAACAACCGATGTAGTCTAACGTGGCCTAGGCTGTAGGCTATTATTTAACAAATAGCCTACAGTAGGTCTAGGCTAATCTACATGCTTACAACACGTCTGTGTTCCTGAAGTCCATTAACTGGGAACGAAAAATGACTCGATGCTCCTCTGCTTCAGGTTGCTGACGCGCTTTCTGGCTACCAAGGAATGCAGCTCTCGCGCAGCAGACTCGTTTGGGTTTTGCGCTCGACATTAACATCAAGTAACAAATAAATTAAACGTGACAGTAGACTACAGCCTACAGGCAACATGTAGGTCTACATACAGTTCTGTTTTTATTCACAGTAGGATACAGTACTGTAATGAAAATCCCACCAGTAACCAGATAGCAGGCTAAAAATAAAAAATAAACGTTTTTTAAGCCTGTCCGGTAGACCGGGAGGTTCGGATCTCTGAAGTTCGGATGAGTGGGGTCCTACTGTATATGTAACCAAGTGAAATGTGGAGTAGGCCTAGCTGATGAAACGCACTGAAGTAAAGATGGCATCAGGATAGGCTAAATAGTTACCATCCAGCTTGATGATTACAGCGGGAGAAATCTTATCCTCCCACTCCACATCCACCTAGACTGCAGTCAAGTGAGCCGCACTTTTTTCTTCCACGGTCAAGTGAGCCGCACTTTTTTTTTTCTAAATTCAAAACAAGAACTGGGTGCGTACCTATTAGTAGTATTACGGTAAAACGGTGAAACGGTTTCTGCACTAGATATTTATATCGTCGCTGCTTCTTTTTCTTACACTGATATTGCTAATCGCACATTGGGACATTAATTTATATAATTAAGATATAATGTAGAATAAATAAATGTAGGCCTATGTATTTCGGAAAATAGGTAGGCTAGACGCAGAACTAGCCTATTTCTCACCCCCTCATGCACTTGACGTCAATTCTGACTCTCTCTCTCTCTCTTCTCTTGCTCTCAGTCTCTCTTCTCTTGCTCTCAGTCTCTCTCTGGCTAAGAATATGTAATGCTCATGTAGTCAATATAATGTGAATTATCCAAACCTCTTCACAGGATGGATTTTGAATAATTTCCTCACAAAGTATTACTGTACAAACATTGTGTACAGTGTATTTTTCTCGTTCTTGACAAGCAATAAAAGTATAATTATACGGTGTTCATTAGAGTCTCTCATACATGCTTTCAGGACCTCTCCCTCTACCAAACTATAATTTTGACGGTCAATAATCCCATCACAAAATCCTACTGTAAGCACATTTTGACGTTTTTTCTGAATTTTGACAGGTGATTATAGGAGAAAAATAATTTTGTTCATGGGAGTGTCTCATTTCCCTGAGTTCAGGACCTCTCCCTCTATCATGTCATGCAGGGATATTAGACTTTTACAGTGTAGATTTTGAATAATCCCATCACAAAATCCTACTGTAAGCACATTTTCACTGTTTTTCTGAACATTGACAGGTGATTATATGAGAAATATAATTTTATTCATGGGAGTGTCTCATATCCATGAGTTCAGGACCTCTCCCTCTATAACTTCATGCAAGAATATTAGACTTTTACAGTGTAGATTTTGAATAATCCCATCACAAAATCCTACTGTAAGCACATTTTGACGGTTTTTCTGAAGGATGACAGGTGATTATAGGAGAAAAATAATTTTGTTCATGGGAGTGTCTCATAGCCCTGCGTTCAGGACCTCTCCCTCTATAACTTCATGCAAGAATATTTGAATTCTACAGTGTAGATTTTGAATAATCCCATCACAAAGTCGTACTGTAAGCACATTTTGACTGTTTTTCTGAACATTGACAGGTGATTATATGAGAAATATAATTTTATTCATGGGAGTGTCTCATATCCATGAGTTCAGGACCTCTCCCTCTATAACTTCCTGCAAGAATATTTGACTTTTACAGTGTAGATTTTGAATAATCCCATCACAAAATCCTACTGTAAGCACATTTTGACGGTTTTTCTGAAGGATGACAGGTGATTATAGGAGAAAAATAATTTTGTTCATGGGAGTGTCTCATATCCCTGCGTTCAGGACCTCTCCCTCTATAACTTCATGCAAGAATATTTGAATTCTACAGTGTAGATTTTGAATAATCCATCACAAAGTCGTACTGTAAGCACATTTTGACTGTTTTTCTGAAAGTTGACAGGTGATTATAGGAGAAATATAATTTTATTCATGGGAGTGTCTCATATCCATAAATTCAGGACCTCTCCCTCTATCATGTCATGCAAGAATATTAGACTTTTACAGTGTAGATTTTGAATAATCCCATCACAAAGTCGTACTGTAAGCACATTTTGACTGTTTTTCTGAATTTTGACAGGTTATTATAGGATAAATATAATTTTGTTCATGGGAGTGTCTCATATCCCTGAATTCAGGACCTCTCCCTCTATAAATTCATGCAAGAATATTAGACTTTTACAGTGTAGATTTTGAATAATCCCATCACAAAGTCGTACTGTAAGCACATTTTGACTGTTTTTCTGAACTTTGACAGGTGATTATAGGAGAAATATAATTTTGTTCATGGGAGTGTCTCATATCCATGAGTTCAGGACCTCTCCCTCTATCATGTCATGCAAGAATATTAGACTTTTACAGTGTAGATTTTGAATAATCCCATCACAAAATCCTACTGTAAGCACATTTTGACGGTTTTTCTGAAGGATGACAGGTGATTATAGGAGAAAAATAATTTTGTTCATGGGAGTGTCTCATATCCCTGCGTTCAGGACCTCTCCCTCTATAACTTCATGCAAGAATATTTGAATTCTACAGTGTAGATTTTGAATAATCCCATCACAAAGTCGTACTGTAAACACATTTTGACTGTTTTTCTGAACATTGACAGGTGATTATATGAGAAATATAATTTTATTCATGGGAGTGTCTCATATCCATGAGTTCAGGACCTCTCCCTCTATAACTTCCTGCAAGAATATTAGACTTTTACAGTGTAGATTTTGAATAATCCCATCACAAAATCCTACTGTAAGCACATTTTGACGGTTTTTCTGAAGGATGACAGGTGATTATAGGAGAAAAATAATTTTGTTCATGGGAGTGTCTCATATCCCTGCGTTCAGGACCTCTCCCTCTATAACTTCATGCAAGAATATTTGAATTCTACAGTGTAGATTTTGAATAATCCATCACAAAGTCGTACTGTAAGCACATTTTGACTGTTTTTCTGAAAGTTGACAGGTGATTATAGGAGAAATATAATTTTATTCATGGGAGTGTCTCATATCCATAAATTCAGGACCTCTCCCTCTATCATGTCATGCAAGAATATTAGACTTTTACAGTGTAGATTTTGAATAATCCCATCACAAAGTCGTACTGTAAGCACATTTTGACTGTTTTTCTGAATTTTGACAGGTTATTATAGGATAAATATAATTTTGTTCATGGGAGTGTCTCATATCCCTGAATTCAGGACCTCTCCCTCTATAAATTCATGCAAGAATATTAGACTTTTACAGTGTAGATTTTGAATAATCCCATCACAAAGTCGTACTGTAAGCACATTTTGACTGTTTTTCTGAACTTTGACAGGTGATTATAGGAGAAATATAATTTTGTTCATGGGAGTGTCTCATATCCATGAGTTCAGGACCTCTCCCTCTATCATGTCATGCAAGAATATTAGACTTTTACAGTGTAGATTTTGAATAATCCCATCACAAAGTCGTACTGTAAGCACATTTTGACTTTTTCTGAATTTTGACAGGTTATTATAGGATAAATATAATTTTGTTCATGGGAGTGTCTCATATCCCTGAGTTCAGGACCTCTCCCTCTATCATGTCATGCAGGAATATTTGACTTTTACAGTGTAGATTTTGAATAACCCCATCACAAAGTCCTACTGTAAGCACATTTTGACTGTTTTTCTGAAATTTGACAGGTGATTATAGGAGAAAAATAATTTTGTTCATGGGAATGTCTCATATCCCTGAGTTCAGGACCTCTCCCTCTATAAAGTCATGCAAGAATATTTGACTTTTACAGTGTAGATTTTGAATAATCCCATCACAAACTCATACTGTAAGCACATTTTGACTGTTTTTCTGAACTTTGACAGGTGATTATAGGAGAAATATAATTTTGTTCATGGGAGTGTCTCATATCCATGAGTTCAGGACCTCTCCCTCTATAAAGTCATGCAAGAATATTTGACTTTTACAGTGTAGATTTTAAATAATCCCATCACAAAGTCGTACTGTAAGCACATTTTGACTTTTTCTGAAATTTGACAGGTTATTATAGGACAATTTTAATTTTGTTCATGGAAGTGTCTCATATCCCTGAGTTCAGGACTTCTCCCTCTATCATGTCATGCAAGAATATTTGACTTTTACAGTGTAGATTTTGAATAATCCCATCACAAACTCATACTGTAAACACATTTTGACTGTTTTTCTGAACTTTGACAGGTGATTATAGGAGAAATATAATTTTGTTCATGGGAGTGTCTCATATCCATGAGTTCAGGACCTCTCCCTCTATAAAGTCATGCAAGAATATTTGACTTTTACAGTGTAGATTTTAAATAATCCCATCACAAAGTCGTACTGTAAGCACATTTTGACTTTTTCTGAAATTTGACAGGTTATTATAGGACAATTTTAATTTTGTTCATGGAAGTGTCTCATATCCCTGAGTTCAGGACTTCTCCCTCTATCATGTCATGCAAGAATATTAGACTTTTACAGTGTAGATTTTGAATAATCCCATCACAAAGTCCTACTGTAAGCACATTTTGACTGTTTTTCTGAACTTTGACAGGTGATTATAGGAGAAAAATTATTTTCTTCATGGGAGTCTCATATCCCTGAGTTCAGGACCTCTCCCTCTATCATGTCATGCAGGGATATTAGACTTTTACAGTAAGATTTTGTGATGGGATTATTCAAAATCTACACTGTAAAATTCTAATATTCTTGCATGACATGATAGAGGGAGAGGTGCTGAACTCTGGGATATGAGACACTCCCATGAACAAAATTATTTTTCTCCTATAATCACCTGTCAAAGTTCAGAAAAACAGTCAAAATGTGCTTACAGTAGGATTTTGTGATGGGATTATTCAAAATCTACACTGTAAAAGTCAAATATTCTTGCATGACCTTATAGAGGGAGAGGTCCTGAACTCATGGATATGAGACACTCCCATGAACAAAATTATTTTTCTCCTATAATCACCTGTCAAAGTTCAGAAAAACAGTCAAAATGTGCTTACAGTAGGATTTTGTGATGGGATTATTCAAAATCTACACTGTAAAAGTAAAATATTTTTGCATGACCTTATAGAGGGAGAGGTCCTGAACTCATGGATGAGACACTCCCATGAACAAAATTATTGTTCTCCTATAATCACCTGTCAAAGTTCAGAAAAACAGTCAAAATGTGTTTACAGTAGGACTTTGTGATGGGATTATTCAAAATCTACACTGTAAAAGTCAAATATTCTTGCATGAATTTATAGAGGGAGAGGTCCTGAACTCAGGGATATGAGACACTTCCATGAACAAAATTATATTTATCCTATAATAACCTGTCAAAATTCAGAAAAACAGTCAAAATGTGCTTACAGTAGGACTTTGTGATGGGATTATTGAAAATCCACACCGTCAAAATGAAATCTTTTCATAGTTTGGTAGAGGGAGAGGTCCTGAAAGCATGTATGATAGACTCTAATGAACACCGTACAATTATCCTTTTATTACTTGTCAAGAACGAGAAAAACACACTTCAAATGTTTGTACATTAATACTTTATGAGGATTGATTCAAAATGCATCATGTGAAGAGTTTTGTATAATTCACATTATATTGACTACATGAGTATTAAATATTCTTAGCCAGAGAGACTGAGAGCAAGAGAAAGGCGAGCAATGGGAGAGAGAGAGAGAGAGAGAGAGAGAGAGAGAGAGGGAGGGAGGGGGGGGCTCAGCTCGGAGGAATCAGATTGACGTCAGTGCATGAGTGCATGAGAAGTAGCCTAGTTCTGTGTCTAGCCTACATAATTTCCGAAATACAGACATTTGTTTATTCTACATTATATCTAAATAATATACATAGATGTCCCAATGTGTGAGTCAGTTCTAAGGAAAAGCTGCAATGACGATATAAAATTGCATTCCAGCAACCGGTTCACTGTGTACCGTAATAGGTGCGCACCCCATTTTCTTTTCTGAAATTAGAAAAAAAAGTGCGGCTCACTTGACCGTGGAAGAAAAAAGTCCGGCTCACTTGACTGCAGTCCACCTAGGGTGCTCTGAATTATTTTTTTGGTGTGTACAACATCCAATGGCGAGCCCTCCTCACACCACTCAATAAGTGCCCACATTGTCTGGCAGGGATAGAGACAGACACTAAATTATATATAGCCTATATCAGCTAACGTTATCCCACAATTTATCTTCACAAGCTGCACTGTCACAATCAAAACAAGAATGGATAGACCTAATTTGCTGTCAACCCATGCCCTACATTTCCTTTCAATGTCCAGTAGGAGAGTGCCTGCCCACAATACCTGTTGCAGAGGATGAGACCGGATGAGACAGATGTTGGACTGCTGAAGAGAGGAAGAAAAAACATTAGTGAGCTAATTTGGTAAATCATAGTCTAACGTTACACAGTAGGCTAGCATAACGTTAGCTACCATTGAAACCACCCAAAACATAAATAACGTTATGCTCACTTTATACCGAGATAGGCTATACCAGCTACGTTGATGTTAACAAAGTAACCGCTAGCTAGCTGAACGGGCAACATGAAGGTTCAGGTTTGCGCAGAAATTCCGGCTGTATCTTCAGGCTAGTAACGTTACTTTATAAAATATCATATAATTAGCTAACAATATAACTTCTTTTTGTGACAAGTGACAACTATAGCTAGCTAACTAGGTATCTTACCTGATCTTTGCCAACGAACTTGTCTTCGAAAAAGACGGTTGGAAATGCGTCTCGCTCTCTCGAGAGCAAGCTTGAAGCCTCTGAAGTTGCCGTTGGTCTCTGTCCTCGCGGAAGGTAGCTCTAGCTCGTGCATCTTCATGTTCAGTGTTTCAATGGATTGCGGTCCAGTGTTGCTGTCAACGACCGACGACGAAGCAAGGTACTGTAGTATTCCGTAATGTTGAAGAATTAAGACGAAAAAGTGGCAAAATAGTGGGTAACGTTAACTAAGGCACTTGAACAATTGTGTAATGTGTTGCTGTGTTGAATTGGCACTGCAGAGTAACGTTAGCTAAAGTTAGCTAATCTTTGCAAAAGGAAATAGCCGACATGTAGCTAACAACGCTAGCTAACCGTTTTATCAGCCTGTTGCTTGATAGACTGTGTCTTTTTCCCGTAGAAGCTATGTTGAAATGTGGGCAAACCAACTACCTAGAGATTTCTCCTACCAGAGGTAAGGTATCAAACTAGCTGGCTGGCTAGCTAGCTAACGTTAGCTAGCTATGTCAGCAGTGCAAAGTGCCCGTCTATCATTGTAGCTATGATGTGCAATATTGCAGATGTTTAACGTTACACAGTGTGTTAATAAAGTAGCAAACGGTTTTATGGTTTATTAACGTTATATATTAAATTAGAAAACATATCTGTCCTCTACTCAAGCTGATCATCTTGACCCAGCTACAGTGTCAAGCCAAGGACAGAGAAAGGTATACCTACAGGGATATGAATCAATTCCCAGAAGAACTGAGAGGAGATGGGTTGGTATTCATAAAGGTAAGACAGTGTTGACACATTGGTCAATTATGGTGTTTAATTCACATTGGATTTCTTCAGAGAGGAGCGTAGTGTATCTCTGAAGTCTCAATGGTGCAATGAGTGAATTAAAATCGTGATTTAACTTTGGCTGAGGTGTGTATTATAAGATGTGCAAAATTTAACCAACACCTCTCGATCTGAATTGAGTATTCACCGCGACCATGGTACAAATGTAAGTAATTGACAATGAGGTTTGATTTTCTTTAGGTATGAAAAGGAAGAGGAAATATAAACCATGGTTAAGAGTAAGTATTTGTATACAATGGGTAGATGAAATCAAGCAGTCTGATTGGGTAAGAGCTGTGGTACATTTATGATATATCACAGATCCGCCTTTTACCAGTTCCATTTGAAGTATCACTGCGTTTATCCAAACGTTGCCTACACAACATACTGGCGTCATTCATTTGGTTGTTATTGAAACTCTAGCAAAGTGATAGTTTTTGCAACTATTTCTCTGGGCGCAGTTCAGAGTTGTATAAAAGCAATAACACACTCGAGGGTTGTGGTATATCGCCAATATACCACGGGTGGTATAATAGACTTGCAAGCCAGTTCAGAGTTTTTGAGAGTGTGTCTAAATGTTTGTTTTCTTCTCACTGTAGCAAGCCGATTCTGACGGTGACGTTGAGCAGAGTGGGTCCCATGGACACCATCCTCCGTTGCCTCAGGTAAGAGGGTGCAATGCTGATGTCACGTCACTCATCAGTCAGTTCAGACTAGTTTGAGAGTGTGTCTAAATGTTTGTTTTCTTTCACTCTAGCATACCGATTCTGACAGTGACATTGAGCAGAGTGGGTCCCATGGACACCATCCTCCGTTGTCTCAGGTAAGAGGGTGCAATGCTGACTTCACTCGTCAGAGTCAGTTCAGACTAGTTTGAGAGTGTGTCTAAATGCTTGTTTTCTTCTCACTCTAGCAAGCCGATTCTGACAGTGACGTCGAGCAGAGTGGATCCTTTAGAGGCGAGCCTCCGTTGTCTCAGGTAAGAGGGTGCAATGCTGACGTCACGTCACTCATCAGAGTCAGTTCAGACTGTTTGAGTGTGTCTACATGCTTGTTTTCTTTCTCTCTAGTAAACCGATTCTGACAGTGACATCGAGCAGATTGGATCCTTTGGATGCCATCCTCCATTGTCTCAGGTAAGAGGGTGCAATGCTGACGTCACGTCACTCAGTCCAGACTGTTTCAGTGTGTCTAAATGCTTGTTTTCTTCATCTTATAGCAAGCCGATTCTGACAGTGACGACGAGCACAGTAGATCACTTGGACGCCATCCTCCGTTGTCTCAGGTAAGAGGGTGCAATGCTGATGTCACGTCACTCATCAGAGTCAGTTCAGACTAGTTTGAGAGTGTGTCTAAATGTTTGTTTTCTTCTCACTCTAGCATACCGATTCTGACAGTGACGTTGAGCAGAGTGGGTCCCATGGACACCATCCTCCATTGTCTCAGGTAAGAGGGTGCAATGCTGACGTCACATCACTCATCAGAGTCAGTTCAGACTGTTTGAGAGTGTGTCTAAATGTTTGTTTTCTTTCACTCTAGCATACCGATTCTGACAGTGACATTGAGCAGAGTGGGTCCCATGGACACCATCCTCCGTTGTCTCAGGTAAGAGGGTGCAATGCTGACTTCACTCGTCAGAGTCAGTTCAGACTAGTTTGAGAGTGTGTCTAAATGCTTGTTTTCTTCTCACTCTAGCAAGCCGATTCTGACAGTGACATCGAGCAGAGTGGATCCTTTAGAGGCGAGCCTCCGTTGTCTCAGGTAAGAGGGTGCAATGCTGACGTTGCGTCACTCATCAGAGTCAGTTCAGACTGTTTGAGTGTGTCTACATGCTTGTTTTCTTTCTCTCTATTAAACCGATTCTGACAGTGACATCGAGCAGATTGGATCCTTTGGATGCCATCCTCCATTGTCTCAGGTAAGAGGGTGCAATGCTGACGTCACGTCACTCATCAGAGTCAGTTCAGACTAGTTTGAGAGTGTGTCTAAATGTTTGTTTTCTTCTCACTCTAGCATACCGATTCTGACAGTGACGTTGAGCAGAGTGGGTCCCATGGACACCATCCTCCATTGTCTCAGGTAAGAGGGTGCAATGCTGACGACACATCACTCATCAGAGTCAGTTCAGACTGTTTCAGTGTGTCTAAATGTTTGATTTCTTCTCACTCTAGCAAGCCGACAGTGCTGACGTCACATCACTCATCAGAGTCAGTTCAGACCGTTTCAGTGTGTCTAAATGTTTGATTTCTTCGCACTCTAGCAAGCCGACAGTGACGTCGAGCAGAGTGGATCCCTTGGACGCGAGCCTCTGCCTCCTGTTAAAATATACCCTGAGGCCAAAATAAATGAGTATGAGTCTCTGCTATCCATACTATGTTTTGGTCTAAGAAACACAACCACAAAGTTGGCTTTAAATGACTTGTTAGAACCTATAAACCTTCATTGCCCAGAGGGAACAAATGGTGTCCCCAGTAGTCTGTATATCATCATCATCATCATCAACATCATCTTCATCCGCTTATCCAGGGTCGGGTCGCGGAGGCAGCAGCTCCAGCAGGGTGCCCCAGACATCCCTTTCCCTAGCAGCATCAACCAGCTCTGCCTGGGGAATCTTTAGCCGCTCACAGGCCAGTGCGGAGATGTAGTCCCGCCACCTGGTCCTGGGTCTACCCCGCGGCCTCCTCCCAGCCGGACACGCCTGGAACACCTCCATAGGGAGGCGCCCAGGAGGCATCCTCACTAGATGCCCGAACCACCTCAACTGGCTCCTTTCGACGCAAAGGAGCAGCGGCTCTACTCCGAGTCTCTCCCGGATGACTGAACTTCTCACCCGATCTCTCAGGGAGACCCCAGCCACCCTCCGGAGAAAACTCATTTCGGCCGCTTGTATCCGTGATCTCGTTCTTTCGGTCATGACCCATCCTTCATGACCATAGGTGAGGGTGGGGACGAAGATAGACCGGTAGATCGAGAGCTTTGCCTTTTGGCTCAGCTCTCTTTTCGTCACAACAGTGCAGTAAAGCGACTGCAGAACCGCACCAGCTGCTCCGATTCTCCGGCCAAACTCCCTCTCCATGGTTCCCTCACTCGTGAACAAGACCCCCAGATACTTGAACTCCTTCACTTGGGGTAAGGACTCATTTCCTACTCGGAGCGGACAGGCCACCGGTTTCCTGCTGAGAACCATGGCCTCAGATTTAGAAGTGCTTATTCTCATCCCAGCCGCTTCACACTCAGTTGCGAACCTATCCAGAGAGTGCTGGAGGTCGCAGGCAGCTGATGCCATCAGGACCACATCATCTGCAAAAAGCAGTGACGTGATCCCCAGCTCACCGAACTGCAAACCCACCTCCCCCCGGCTACGCCTCGATATCCTGTCCATGAAAATCACAAACAGGATTGGTGACAAAGCGCAGCCCTGGCGGAGGCCAACACCCACTGGAAAGGAAGACGACTTACTGCCGAGGACCCGGACACAGCTCCTGCTCTGGGTGTACAGGGATTGGATGGCCCTAAGTAGGGACCCCCTCACCCCATACTCCCGCATAACCCTCCACAAGACCTCTCGGGGGACCCGGTCGTAAGCCTTCTCCAAGTCCACAAAACACATGTAGACAGGTTGGGCAAACTCCCACGCCCCCTCCAAGATCCTTGCGAGAGTGAAGAGCTGGTCGGTAGTTCCACGACCAGGACGAAATCCGCATTGTTCCTCTTCAATCTGAGGTTCGACTATCGGCCGGACCCTCCTTTCCAGCACCTTGGAGTAAACTTTCCCTGGGAGGCTGAGTAATGTGATGCCTCTATAATTCGCACACACCCTCTGGTCCCCTTTTTTGAATATTGGGACCACCACCCCAGTCTGCCACTCCTTCGGCACTGACCCAGACTTCCACGCAATGTTACAGAGGCGTGTCAACCAAGACAGCCCCTCTACACCCAGTGCCTTCAGCATTTCTGGACGGATCTCATCAGTCCCTGGGGCTCTGCCACTGTGGAGTTGTTTGACTACCTCAGTGACCTCCTCCAAGGACATTGACGACCCCCCATCATCTTCCGGCTCTGCCTCGATCGTAGAGGGTGGATTAGTCGGGTTCAGGAGTTCCTCAAAGTGCTCCTTCCAACGCTCAACAACCTCCTCAGTTGAGGTCAGCAGTGTCCCCTCCTTGCTGTATACAGCTTGGATGGTCCCCCGCTTTCCCTTCCTGAGGTGTCTGATGGTCTTCCAGAAACACTTTGGTGCCGACCGAAAGTCCTTCTCCATGGTTTCTCCGAACTCCTCCCACACCCGCTGCTTTGCCCACACTCCTCCCACACCCGAAGCCGCAGCCCTCCGGGCCAGTCGATACCCTGCAACTGTTTCTGGGGTCTCCCGGGCTAACATAACCCGGAAGGCCTCCTTCTTCAGTCGGACGGCTTCCCTCACCACCGCTGTCCACCACGGTGTCCGAGGGTTACCACCCCTTGAGGTACCTATGGCCCTCAGGCCACAGCTCCCAGCCGCAGCTTCAGCAATGGAGGCTTTGAACACCGACCACTCATGCTCGATGTCCCCAACCTCCACAGGGATGCCTGAGAAGCTCCGCCGGAGGTGGCAATTGAAATCTCTCCGGACAGGCTCTTCCTCCAGACGTTCCCAGTTCACCCTCACTACACGCTTGGGTTTTCCAGGTCTGTCCAGAAGTTTCCCCCACCATCGAAACCAGCTCACCACCAGATGGTGATCAGTGGACAGCTCTGCCCCTCTCTTTACCCGAGTGTCCAAAACGCATGGCCTCAGATCAGATGATACGATAACGAAATCGATCATCGACCTTCGGCCTAAGGTGTTCTGATGCCAGGTGTACTTGTGGGCATCCTTGTGTTCGAACATGGTGTTTGTTATGGACAAACCGTGACTAGCACAGAAGTCCAACAACAAAACACCACTCGGGTTCAGATCGTGGTGGCCATGCCTTCCAATCACGCCCCTCCATGTTTCTCCATCATTGCCTACGTGTGCATTGAAGTCCCCCAGTAGGACACTGGAGTCCCCTGCAGGAGCCCCCAAAAGGACTCCACTCAGGGTCTGCAGGAAGGCTGAGTACTCTGAACTGCTGTTCGGTGCATAAGCACAAACCACAGTGAGAGTCCCCCCCCCCACAGTCCTAAGGCGCAGGGAGGCGACCCTCTCGTCCACTGGGGTGAACTCCAGCACAGAGGCGCTCAGCTGGGGGCTAGCTAGTATAGCCACACCTGCCTTACGCCTCATACCGTGAGCAACTCCGGAGAAGAACAGGGTCCAACCCCTATCCAGGAGTTTGGTTCCGGCGCCGGTGCTGTGCGTGGAGGTTAGCCCCACCAGGTGTAATTGGTATCGCTCCACCTCCCTCACAAGCTCCGGCTCCTTCCCCCCCAGCGAGGTCACGTTCCATGTCCCCAGAGCCAGCCTTTGCCGCCCGGGTCCGGTCCGTCGGTGTCCCCTGCCTTCACCGCCACCTAGTTGGCAGCGCACCCGACCCCGACAATTCCTCCCGCGGGTGGTGGGTCCACGGGACGATGGAGGAGGAGATGGTGCTTCCACGTTGCTTATTCGGGCTGGGCCCGGCCGGGCTCCGTGGTAAGCCCGGCCACCAGGCGCTCGCATGCGGGCCCTCCGTCTGGGCCTGGCTCCAGACGAGGGCCCCGGGCTTCCTCCGGGCCAGGTCTCTCTTCCTTTAGGTTGTTTTGTCATCAGGGTTTTTGCCTGTAACCCCAGGTAGGGGGGCTAGGGGGTACTACCACTTGCCCAAGGTGGACCCCCAGACTAGTGGAGGGAAGGAGGCGTCTTACTTCTCCATTCTAGTTTTGCAACTAGCCACTGCCGCACAGTAGTCTATGTATGTGTATAGATTCATGAAATGTTTCAACATGTCTGACACTTTTGAAGTGCAGTACATATGTCCTACATGCAAGTACTTATTTGGTGGTGAAGTCCCAGATTGCTGCTTGTCATGTGGAAATAACCCAGGCAATGCAAGATCCTTAGTAAAGAGTGGATCAGTGTTTATGAAAATGTCACTTACCAAACAACTAGAGGAAAAGTTATCAGACCCCAAGTTCTGCGAAGCATTAGGCTATAAATATACCAGGTCCAAGATCGATCCAAACAGTATAGATGACATTTACGATGGTGCATTCTACAAGTCAGTAGATTCACTAAATGACCCAGATTTAGTTAACCTGTCACTTTCATGGAATGTGGACGGTGTTCCCATATTCAAGTCATCTCCCTTTCACATCTGGCCTTTACAAGTAACGATAAACGAGCTTCCCCCAAAATTAAGAGCAAAACACATCATTCTTGGAGGACTGTGGTTCGGACCTACAAGCCCAGAAATGAATTCCTTCCTACAACCCTTTGTAGATGAATGTTTATTGCTTGAAAATTATGGCTTGACATGCGAAATGAATGGAACGACAAAGAAAGTACATGTTTACAATTTACTTTGTATAACTGACTCTGTTGCTCACTGCAAAGTACAAAATACTAAGCAGTTCAATGGAGAACATGGGTGCAACTGGTGCTACCATAATGGCGAGGTTGTAGAAAATGGTAACGGGTTCACAAGAGTGTATCCCCTTCAGATTGAGCCAGAGCTACGTACAGACAACAGACACTGTGCCGAGGTTGAAGAGGCAGTACAATCTAGAACCACTGTACATGGTGTGAAGGGTCCATCTCCCTTAATGATGATTACTTTTTTTTAACATGATTGTCGGATTTGCCTATGATTACATGCATGGCATTTTACTTGGTGTGTGTCAGCAAATGACAACACTGTGGTTTGAGTCCAAATACCACCTTGAGCCCTGGTACCTTGGAAGGGACATGGATTTCATAAACAAAAGATTACTTGCAATGAAACCCCCAGTGAATGTAACAAGACCTCCACGGTCAATTAGTTTACTCAAATACTGGAAAGCCTCAGAGTTTCGACACTTCCTGTTATTTTACAGTCTTCCTTGTATGAATGGTATCCTACCTGGACAGTACCTGAAACATTTCTTACTGATTGTACAGGGCACTTACTGTCTGCTGAAAGATTCAGTTACCCCTGATGATATTGCCTTGTCTGAGCTTTACTTTCGTGAATTTGTGTTGAGGTTCGAACAGCTGTATGGGAAATGTCACGTTAGCTATAATGTCCACATACTACTCCATGCTCCTTCATCAGTTCAAAATTGGGGACCTTTGTGGGCCCAAAGTGCATTCCTTTTTGAGTCACATAATGGGAGACTTCAAAAACTCTTCCATGGTACCCAGGGTGTACCAGGACAAATAGTAGACATGTTTACCATTTACCAACACGTTCCACGATTACTAGTTCGCACAGCACACAGTACAGATGCAAACCAAAGAGGCAAAACGTTTGTAGAGGACATGTTAAGGGGCTACAGACTCACTAACAAATGTGAAAAAAAAGGTGTGTTGTTCTTCAAGGTCGTCCAATCGTACGAAAGCCAACACCAAGAGAAGCTTCCCTCCTAGTGGAGTCTGGCATTATTTATCAGGAAACATGTAACTTTCACCACAGAGCAATGGTAATTGCAATTGTTAATGGGAATCACATTCACTTCAAAAACAGAACCACCTTATGTAAACGAATAAACCATGTTGGGTGTGTTGGGATAGTCAGGTCTTTTGTTGATACTGGTAGTGAAGTGGGCTATGCCTTTATAGACCCAGTACTGTTGGCCAAATGGGCAGTAAGAGACCGAGAAACTGATTGCAGTCCCTCAGGGATTCTTCGGGTGTCAAGAATCTCAAATGAAGTTCAACTAATAGGGTGTACAAACATACATTCTATTTGTGTCTATCTCAAAGACATCCCAGACTTACAAGTTGACTATATTTGTTTGCAGCCAAACAAATGGGAAGTAGACTAATGACTTGTCAGTGATAATCTTGATCAATACAAGCTCAACCAATGTTTGGATGCATGACCATGTAGGCTGAAATGACCTCCCCTGACCTGAGTGTCTCTCATTGACTATTTTATTTATTTATGTCTTAGACCAATGTTAATACTTTGAAATCAATGTGTATTTTACTGTATTTTGTCTTTGTATGCATCTTCATATTGTTTTATTGCGAGGTGCTATTTTTGTCAATGGAATTAGACAAATTCAAAATAGATGTTAACACTTTCAACTATGGCAAGGGTATTATCTTAGTCTAGCAGGAGGGGCCCTCCGATTTCGAGGTATCCCTACCCGAGTTAGAACAAAACACAACCATGCTTTTTCATATCCCCTATGTGTCCCATTAATGAAATGGATTGTTGTGGAACTTTAGTTTTGTGGGAAATACGTTTTTGTCTGCTGTCTGTTTTCGAATGTGCTAGCTATGGGCACACTCGAAAAACTCTAAAAAGTATGATATACGTGGATTTTCAAGAATTACATTACAGGAACCCCATAGGTCCTTTCACCTCTGCAAACAACAGTAACTTGTAAACAGTACTAATTTCACTGAACATACAACAGCCATCCCTTCACGCTGTCGTGGAGGTTTACAGCATGAAGAGATGGTTGTTGTATGTTTGGTGAAAGTAGTACTGTTTACAAGTTAGCTGTTATTTCGAAATGCAGAGGCGAAAGGACCTATGGTGTTTACAGGACGACTTCACAGCTTGGTAAGCATAAACCATGTAATTCCTGAACTTGAAATTCACGTATATCATACTTTTTCGAGTTTTTCGAGTGTGCCCATAGCTAGCAACGAGCCAGGGTGCGCGCGCCGACGTTATTGACACTCACTCTGTAATGCACAAAACAGAAATAATTTAACCTGTACTAGTCTGATACATGCCAGGGAAGCCAGGAATAGGGCTAAACATGAAATTCAGTGTACATATCCTTTAAGGAGCTCGTCTGCCATACTGAACTTGTGAGTTCAAATCCCACAAAACTTGTGGGTTCAAAACTTGTGGTGTGGATAGTTTTTTGTCACTGGATGTTATACAAGCTATGTAAAAATGCGGTTACCTGTTGGTTCTATGTCAGTTATTGAATTTATGTGCAGTAATTGAACATATGAAATACTCCTGTTTTGAAATTATACCTACAATATGTCTCAGTAATTACCCATTATATATATATACCCTTTTTCTGTTGATAAACAATTAAGTGTGCGGGCGCATTTTAGCAACTGGTGGGGGCAGGTGGGTAGCCCAGAGAGGGGTCCACTGCCCCGATCCAATATGACGCGAGGGGGCGGAGTCTCGCCACCACACCACGGACCCCACAACTCAGCCCTCGGGTGGGCTAGAGACACAGGGTCTTCACTGGTGGGGGCAGGTGGGTGGCCTGGAGAGAGGTACACTGTCCATGACCAGCTCTGATCCGAGGAGGGGGGGGTCTCGCCATCACGCCACTATCCACGCCAAGGATCCCACAACTCAGCCCCTGAGTGGGCTAGAGACCCATGGTCTTCACCAGTGGGTGCAAGGAGATTGCCCAGAGGTCACTGTACTGCGCTCAATCAGCTCTGACCCAAGCAGGCGGAGTCTCAGCACCACGCCACTATCCATGCCATGAACTCCACAACTCAGCCCCTGAGCGGGCTAGAGACACACGGTTTTCACCAGTGGGTGTATGGAGATTGCCCGGAAGTAACTACACTACATCCGAACTGCTCTGATGCAAGGGGGCGGAGTCTCGCCACATAACATGACAATCCTCTGGATGTGGCAGTTTAAAAATGGCTGTTCAAATAAAAAAAAAGGAAAAGGAAAAAAACAAGGAGACACACTCCTGGATGGAATGTAATGCCTGAATGGAATGTGGTGCTATATTGACTTCAGAGGGTGATATGGATTGCATATCCCAAATTAAAACTAAACAATTAATATACCTTTTTCAGGAAGGGCTAGCTTATGGTAGGCTAAATGAAAAGGATATTGACTTCCAAAACATTTTGATTTTGTTCAAATAAAAAAGTTTTGTGTTATTTCACCATGAAAAATAGTTTACTGTATATGCTTTCTGCCTATTCATCACTGTGTTTAGAGGTCAACAGTACATAATTAAAACAAATTATCAACATAAATTCAGGTAATCCATGTGCACAAGGTACCTGACTACTCTCACACAAAACTTTAAGTGGATCAGAGCTTCCTTTGGAAAACTAGACTGCGCAATGTAACCCTTGTACCCCCCAGAAAGATCTTTATTGGCTCTGTGGGGTGCATCAGTTCATCAGTTGGTTTCACTAATATCCCACAAAAATAAAGTTCCACAACAATGCATTTCTTGAATGGGAAACCCTGAAGATAAAAAAAAACGTTGTTGTGTTTTATTCTAACTTGGGTAGGGGTACAGTACCTCAAAATCTGAGGGCCCCTCCTGCTAGACTAACAATTTCCACCTGCACTAAAGTCATGTTTGCAGAACTATATTCTAGTATTTCTTTGGTAAAATTACATTTTAACTATTTGGTGTTGTTGGACAGGTACTTGGGTCAAACCACAGGAAAGTTAATGCAAATTTGAGTGAGCATTATGAAATTATGGGCTTTTTTGTCACCTCACGCCTAATCGGACAGGCTTAATTTGGCTCTTTTTCAGATATTAGGGTAGGTCTAAAGAAAAGGCCAAAAAACTTATTTCCCACAAAACTAAAGTTCCACAACCATCCATTTAATTAATGGGACACATAGGGGATATGAAAAAACATGGTTGTGTTTTGTTCTAACTGGGGTAGGGGTATCTCGAAAACTAAAGCCTTTTTTGAGGACTTGCTGCTAGCCTATCTCTTCTATGATTGTAGATCGTTGTTGATCATAGCCTAGAGTAGGTCAGTCCTACAGTGTTAATTTTGACAGCAAATTATGATTTTGTTTTAGTCATAGTCTTTTGACTAAAATGCCATTTAGTTTTAGTCATATTTTAGTCATCTGACTTGTTTTAGTCTAGTTTTAGTTGACTAAATATCATTACGATTTTAGTCGACAAAATCTACCATAGATTTAGACAACTCAAATTTAACAGCCTTAGTTCAATCAATCAAGTTGGATTTATATAGCGCCCTTCATGAAACCCAGAGCGCTTTACAGAGTCCAGTATTCATTCAGACGGTCATACCGGTGGTGGTAAGATACATCTGTAGCCACAGCTGCCCTGGGGCAGACTGACAGAAGCGTGGCTGCTTCTGTCAGACAGTTTCATAATGAAGCATTCCTCTCCCCCAGTCTGATGCTAACTGTGTTTGTGCCTGATATAGCAAGCTATAACATTATCATGTCAGCACTAGTTGGCTAGTCAGGCTAGCTAACATCAGGCACAGGCTAGCTAACGTCACCGGAGGAGAGGGGCTATGGCGGCGCCAGGTAGCTAACTGTTCGTGTCTTATCCATCTAGCTACAGTATAACATTAGACAGCAGCAGTAGTTGCTTAGCTAGCTTACCCAGACTAGCTAACGCTAGATACCCCCGCCAGCCGCCACAAGCATAGCCCCACTTGCTGCTACACAGTGTAACGTTAGCTAACCTGTTCCTAACAGCTAGCCACTAACGTTAGCGTTGCAATGATCAGACACTTCAGTTCTCCCCCGCCACAAACCTATGTGAAACACTGGTTTATTTTAGCTTGTATTGTATTTTAAGTATTTCAGGAACACACCAGCTTGGGTTTAGCTAATACAGTAACGTTAGCGGGGGGTGGGGGGTGCTTACCTTCTCGTGAATTTCGGGATGACTGTTCTCCAAATGTCGCTTTAAGTTTGTTGTATTGTATCATTGTATCATTTTCACCCCACACGGTTTACAAATGGTTTTGTTTTCCTTTGCATCAAATATGAAGTTTATCCAGATGTCTGCTCTCCTCTTTCTCCCGGTGTGTGCGAACGTTGACAAAGACATTTCTGAACTGTGGTAATTTACTGAACAGTTCAGGCGCAGCAGTCATATGCTGTTAGTTGACTTCCCGCCGGCCGGTGTAGCAACGGTACTATTCAAATGTAGGCTAAATACACACAGGCTACCTGTAGGTTGCATCCAACTCGTTCTATTAATACATACATGATCCAACTGCGCACATCCCGAACCTCGACATTCTGATTTGAACTTTTCCCATACGTCCCTCCATAACCATTTTATTCAAGTTTTTATTTGTTGACGAAAATGTGAATAGATAAAGTAATAGTTTTTGTCATCATACATTCATTTTTATTTATTTATCGTCTCGTGACGATAACCCAAAAAATGTCGTTGACGAATAGTTTTCGTCATAGTTCTCGTCAACGAAATTAACACTGCAGTCCTACAGGCTATTTTTTTTTTTTTTTTACAAAGTTGATTGTAACCTAGAGTAGGTCAGTCGTACAGGCCTTTTTTTACTAAGTTGAAGTTGATCGTAGCCTAGAGTAGGTCAGTCCTACAGGCCTTTTTTAGAGCATGGTGGATGTAGACCATTCTTATAGTGTATTGTATATACTTATTTAAGGGTTGAAAAAGTGTATCTAGTATGTCCTAAATTGTATTGTCTGCGTTGGTATGTGATTCTGATTCATGTTTTCTTTTTTTTTGGGGGGGGGGGGGGTGACTCGGAGGTGCGGGTATCTTACGTGTGTCCACCGAGGCCCACTCCGCAGAGGAGGGTCTGGGTAATGGGGCTGAACAAGCAGCAGCACGGACCCTCCGCTGTCAGGGTAGCTGTAGACGGGCACGTGTGAGTGGTTGAGTGCCTGCATCCTCGACTCGCTCTCTCCACGCACTTTGTTTTATTTGAAAAAAAAACTTGAAAACCGTGTTGTCAGCCAATGCCATTAAGAACTGGTTTGTATTTTGTTATTTACATTGATGACCATGTGTTGGTGTTGTTATGATTGTATACAAGTCTGTACTGTCGTTAGAAAAACATTTTCAACTAACTGTATCATATTCAAAACCTATGTTAACACTTTCAACTGAATGTGTACTATATTGATCTGTCAATTGTCAATATTTTCTTAATTTTGATTAGCTACTTTTGTCTTAGTAGTTAATTCCAATGAAATACGACAAATTCAAAACATGTTAATACTTTCAACTAAATGTGTATATATATTGTGTTTGTACATTCAGATTTTTATACACATATGTGTATATATATGATATATCCTAACTTTTGTTCATGTAATCAGACATTCAAAATAGATGCTTCAACTTTCAACTGAATGTGTATATTGTAACTGAATGTGTATATTGTAATTGTGTATAATACTGTATTTTCTTATTGCATTTCAACTGATAACTTAATTATAATTTTCAAAACAGATGTTTATACTTTTAACTGAATGTATTAATAAATAATAAAAACATATTTGTGTTGAGAAAACATTTATTCATCAGTGGATGTCTAAACCCATGCAATTCATGCCACCAAGGAATGTATTCAACACACACACACATAATACTTCAGACTATTCTTAAGACTGCAGGGTTTGAAGGATTCCTGCAGGATTTCATTCTCCTACAGGGATATTCTTTATCCTTCAGGTTTTTAAGGATTCCTGTAGTAATGTAAATTCCTGCAGGAATATTATAATCCTGCAGGATTTGTTGGAACTGTTAGATTCCTGTGGGAATATTACAATCCTGCAGGATTTCGCCCTGCAGGACTCCTATAGGAATATTCTAATCCTGCAGGATTTGAAGAATTTCTGTAGGAACTGTTAGATTCCTGTAGGAATATTATAATTCTGCAGGATTTCATCCTGCAGGATTCCTGTAGGAATATTATAATCCTTACATTCCTGCAGGACTTTTTTGTAAGGGCAGAAGTAAATTTGAAGACGGGGCACCAGCTAATGTAGCCAAGTCTGAGCGCAGTAGGCTATATGGCTTCAACACGATACAAAGAAAAAATAAGCTTGATCGGAGGTGTGGATCCATACAAAATTGAAATAGTCGCCATGAGTTAAAATCACTCATTGCCAATCATATCCGGACATTAACTATCTTGTGCATAGCGGCAGGTTTGACAGCGAGTGCGTTCACATGCACACTATACGCCGATCAACCGATAATTGTAATAATGCGATTATTGAAATGGTCTTGTGAACGCCTTTATCTGATTTCCAAAATCGGGGTAAGGTCCATTGGACGATTGTGGGTTTTCATTTGCACATAACTATATTTTAATAAAACATTGAAGTCCGCCTGTCCATGACTTTCCCTAAAATTGTGTTCTGTTGCACCCCCTATTGTTAAATTATAAATTAAAAAAACATACACAATATTTTGTTATTTGAATGATCTTGAATATATATATATTCAATCTCATTCAAATAACAAAATATCGTGTATGTTTTTATTTATTTATACCGGCCGCCAGCCGTTCAATGAACGGCTATAGGGAATGCGCAGTTTCGCGCTGGCTACAGCCTATTATATACACAGTTTTGCGCTATGTAGGCTATTATAAATAAGTATTATTCATTGGGGGAGCTTGGACTCGCTGGGGACTGGTGGAGAGACGCAGAGCTTCCCCAGACGCGACATCCTCCAGTTGGCTGAAGAGCTGCGCGCTCTGGCGTCCAAACAGCCACCGGCGGCGCCCCTCGCAGTATCCACAGAAGAATATCCCCCCAAAAATACCTGCATGGTGAAGACAAGCTGCAGCAAGAACAGAACTGTCTACCAATGCATGAAGTGCACCATAGCTGTCTGTGGCAGTTTCACTGCCAAGGTGCAGAGGATATGCGCGAAGTGTATTTGAGCTGCCGCCTCAACCGTGCGTAAAAGCAGAGCGCATCAACTCGTCACGAGTTACTTGTGTATCTACAACTAGTAGCCCATAGCCATTAAAACGGCTTATTGTTTTATTCATATATCAACTAGATAATTCGATAATAATGAGTAGGCTAGTAGGCTATAAAAGGAATTCAATAGGGCCTAATAAGCCTTAAGTTGTAGCCTAGACTACAGTACAATCACAAGACGCATAGGCCTAGGCTACCGTAAAAAGCGTTGCGTTCTCATAGTCCTATTAACTTAGATAATTATTAATTAGATAAGTATTATGTATCTACGTTCTATGCTGCATCTGTACAGTAGACTACTGTTTTATTTGGATCCTTGGCCAAAATGCTGTTCTTGTAGCCGTTTCATCGATTCTTCTCCTTTTGTGAAGTGTAGGCTATATTCTTGTTAAAGTGCGGCCTAGGCTTTATTCTAAAAAAAATATGAGAAAGGCGTCATAGGCCTACAGACACATACAAATCATATGTTGCTTTTAGTAACATTAAAAACAATGCAAATGCAAATCATGCAAAGTTGAAGGCCACGACTTCATCAGTTAGGCTAGTGTTGGCATAGATGCTCAGGTCATAATGTCCGTTGAAAATAATTCCCTCTAAGCACAATTTGAATTCTATTAAAATAGGCTAAAATCAAATTTCCACATATTCTGATTCCTTCTATATAATTTTAATTTTTTTATGTGTAGCCTAGGCTATAGGCTTCTGCGATGAACAAAACAGCCACAATGTAGCCTGCTTATAGCAAGCGAGAGGGCAGTCTACCATAAAGTGTATAACCATAATGTAATATATCTAGACTACATGCATTGTGGTATTTCTTTATATAGCCCAGCCTTCCTATCAATTGTTTCTCAATAAACAGTTATGTCATCCTCTGAGTCCGAATAAGTAGGTTAATAGACCGGCAGCTCTAAATGCCTTCCCAATCAATGAGACATGGTTGTAAAAATGATGTTTTATTGATGAAAAGGGTAAAACTTAAAAACATGTTAAGAGTCATTGCATTGATCGATGCAGTCCGTTCAAATAGGCATCAAAAGATAAAGTAGGCCCATTTAAAATGACCAATTACATCTTCAAATCCCTTCTAATCTTGGCCTTTGATAGGGTTTTTTCCCGCCCTACTGCCAATTATAGCCGGACATTAACTATCTTGTGCATACAGAGCACAAACAATGAAACAATGAAACGAATAGATTTCCTCCCAGTCTGTCTGTGGCATTCGCTACCAGCAAACACTGAAAATACAGGTCCTCAATTTATTTAGATTAGACTAGCCTATCCAACTGAACCACTCCAATGAATGTTGAACGTAGCCTACTTTTATTCTTTTGGTTTTACAGAATCGGCCTACAATGTCCACACATGCATGCGCCATATCTGACTAGCTCGCCACTCGCCAGCGAACCTGGACTAGACTATTGTTACCCCCCTCCCCTCCTACAAATTCTTTTATATTCAAATAAACTGGATGGACCGGTTTCCTAGCCCTGGATCGTGGGGAGGGGGGTAGCCTACGTTAGCGGGTGCTTTGCCATTACCAGTGTTGCCAGATTGGGCGGGTTCACGCCCAATTGGGCTTCTTTTGATCACATTTGGCCGGAATAAATAGCATTGGGCGGTTGGGCTGTAAAAAATAGCATTGGGCGGGCGTTTAAAAATATATATATATATTTTAAAACTGGCGGGACAGACGTTTCAATTTTATCCAATGATGTTAGTAATAGGGTGGGAGATGTGCACCTGTCCCGTAGGGGCGAGGGAGCTCTGCCTGTTCAATGCATTTGATTCACACGGTCAAGGAGAAGGCACGAGGTTGAGGTCGGAGTCAAATCTAGCTAGCTACCCCCGAAGAAACCTAAAGATGCCAACATGGGGATGTGGGATCAGCAGGTTTCTGTCATGATCACCGCATCGATGCCTTTTGGCTGGAGGTAGAGGCCTTTAAAGATGCCGGAGGAAATCTGTGCTTTCAGGATGTTGCACTTATTGACGCAATCAGATTGCTCACTCTGCCCATATCAAATGCTCATGTGGAGAGAGCATTTTCCCAAGTGACGCTAAAGATGATGCCAGAAATCGCATGGGATTTATCATAGAATTTACATCTGGCCTCAAGACTTTTCTATTCCAAACACCTTAAACCTTTGTTCTCTCTCTCCTTTTGTAATTCACCACCTCCCTCAACCGTTCACATAGACAGGGTGGCCTCCAGGAGGTCCACACACCTAGAAATGTCTACTCCAGAATAACCATCCTTTGTCCCTTTGTCTCCAAGAAATTGCCGCCTTTTCTCATGTCACATGTCTGTATTCTCGGCCACGCCTGCCATTTCATATGACGTACAATGGATTAGCCAATCACTGAATTAGTCAGATCGTGAATTAGTGAATTAGATCGTGTGTGGCCATGGCCATGAACACAAGTAGAGGAGGGAACCAAGTGTCTCATTCTCTCTCCACAGTTGTGTGGTTGTTACTCCCCACTAGCTACATATTCATTCAATCTTTATTTAACCTCGTGAATCAATTGAGAGTTAGCTCTCATTTACAATGAAGTATAATCACTCTATATTTGAACTTGTACTACAGGTGAGAGAATCCTTTTTAATGGTCTCTCATTCGCTCTCCTAGCTATGATGTTAGAGTTGTGCAAGACTTGGGTGTTCTCCTGCTCTGAGTGCCCATTCTCCTACACCTCCCTGATCTACCTCCACAAGCACATCAAGAGGAGCCATGACAACCTCTGTCTCTGCTGAGGAACACACAGAGCATTATGAAGTAGCCAGTGCCTTGGCGAAGGTGTTTGAGCAGCAGTCGTCAATGGATTAACTCCCAAGACACAAGGTAGAGACAGCGCAACACGCGCTATGACTCCAGTGATGAAGGTAATATAATAAAGTGCATTCAACAGTCTCAAAAGAGTACTACTTGAGTTGACTAATCTGAGCTAATTTACCTCTACTAGATGTTCCAGTGCCCAGGCAGCCGGTCCGCCAGAACTCAGACTATGCCAGGTGCCAGAGCCGGAAGGCCTGCTCTGCCAGTTATCAATGCAGGTATCCATGCATGTTTGTGTTGGTGAAATGTCTATGCACTATGTAGAATGTTTGCGCAACCTGCGTGTGTTAGTAGGGATAGAAACTTAAGATAGATAGATAGATAGGCTTTGTTCGTAATAATTAAATTACAACCAGACAGAACAAGGAGTTTGAGAACAAGGTAGGCTCATCTAATGTGCGAGATGAGCTACAGCAATGGGTCAATGAGTAGTATTACTGCGCCCCTATGGGCGTGCGAGCGGTGGTGCGGAATGCCGTAAAGCGCCTGTTAGAATACCGCGGGTCAAGTTACATTCTTATGTTCTCACATCTGTACATCACTAATACTGTTACTGAATATACATGTGTTCAATTAAAAAGATACAATTCAGTAGGCTACGTTTGCTGTGTGGTGCTCTGGGCAGGCAGGGAGTTGAAGGAGCTCTGGCCAGGCAGGGAGTAGAAGAGTCACAAGGCAGAAAACGAGACAGGCGGCCGAGGCAAAGCTGAGATAAAATCACCCGGAACAGGAAGCCGACAGGACAGAACACAACAGAGGAGTCGGCATAGTCAACCCTAACCTTGACCCAGGAACAGAGGGGTTGGCAGGAACTAAAATATATGTTTTTGGTTGTCCCTCTTGGGATCCATTATGAATGTGTTAATATATCAAAACAAATTGATTCAACAAGAGAGATGGATAGCATACTGACTACAACTAAGTATGTTTATAAGGTCCATAGAACAAATTAATTTGTAATTAATCAGAATGTGTTTAGTTACAGTACAATTAAAAACATTGAAAGAGAGACAGAGCACTTTCCCGGTGTAATCCACTGTGCTGTCATCCTGCCTTGTTTAAATGTTACCGTCACAAACCACAGCATGATGAACAAGTGTAATATTTTAACTCACCAGATCTCGTCGTTCTGGAACTCCAGTGCTCCGTGAGTGTCCTCGAAGTCCACTCCACCTCCCTTAGCCGTGCCCTCCACGGTTCTGTAAGGTACGACCACGAGACCCCGTGCTCCCGAGGTCCGGATCACCTTCACTTCCATCATGCCAACGCTCTCGCTGACGGTCATCATCGGCTCGTCGAACATAAAGATCCCAGCATGGTCGTCGTCAAAGATGGTCACCGTGGCTGTGCATGGTAGGCCGAGGCCCGCCAGAGTGTCCGCGCGATTGGCCTCTGGATGTTTTGCTCCTCCCGTGCTCTTGGAAACAACTTGCACGTTGCTGAGGTGGACCAGGAAATGTTCGTCTTCCTCAAAAATGTCATCGTCGATGATGTCTATCCGGATCTCCTTCTCCATCTCGCCAGGCCTGAAGACCACAACGCCCTGAGTGAACTGGTAGTCTGAGCCGGCGTTGGCCGTACCGTCTTCAGTGCGGTATTCTACCGACACTGTGCTGGTCAAGTCTCCACCGCGACGAACCACATTGAGCGCTACTGAACCACAGTTCTCTAAGCACTGGTATGCACCGGGATCGAAGAAGATCTTCGATGAGAAGTCGTTGTCGGAAACCTCAGACCGGACCTCATGAGCGGCGATGGCTTTCCTGGCTTGATCTGCGGCATGTTTCTTCAAAACGGTCCCGGCACCTGTCATGATCCTGGTTGCCTGGCAGCGATAGAACGCGCGACTCTTCTGCTGCTGGGACAACACCTGGTAATTGGCCAGTTCTATCAACTGCTCAGTCTCTTTGTCTGGATGTCTCTGTTTCAGCTCCTTCAAGATCCCAGCCATTTCCCTTCTGGTCTCCTCCTCGTCCACATCCTTCTCGTCTATCCCCATCGCTCCGTCCAGGAAGTCTTCCCTGTGAGCGTTCAGCATTTCCACGTCAGCCTTTGAAGGGAGCTGAGCCTCCCCTTCCGTTTCAATGATCATCCCTTTCTGCCTCCCTGCTCTGTAGCGCTTGTACATGTACTTGTAGAAGAGCAGTCTGCGATCGGCGACATACGCAAACCCCACACATAATGGGAAGAAGAACAGTGTGACCAGGCCTTCCCACACTTCCACAATCCCTGGAGAGAAAACAGCCAAGATCAGGTAAAGCCAGGTATAAGCAAATATACTCCAAGTGGCCGTGACAAAAAACACCCTCAAATGTTTCACCTTCCTGTGCTCTCCATCGGGGATGACAGAAACACAGAGGCCAATGATGACAAACATGTTGAAGGCGGCGCTCCCGACGATGGTATTAGGTCCCAGCTCGCCCGCCTTGAAATCATGTCCACACACCTCGACGACCGACAGCAGGATCTCCGGGGCGGAGGATCCCAGGGCCATCAGAGTCAGGTTTGACACAGTCTCGTTCCATATGCGCACGGTCGTTGTATATGTTTCACCGTTCGGTTTCTTGATGGTGATCTCCCTCTCTTGTGAGGTGATGACCTCGATGGATGCCATGAACCGGTCGGCGATGATGGACACGCCCAGGAACATGTAAAACAGAGCCACAAAATAAATGATGGCCCTGGCCATCTTGTTGGCGAAGGCTGGGTTCTCTGGGCGCCATATGGACAGGATGACACCCGGTTTGCACTCGTAGCCCCCGGGGCCACACTTTGTTTTGTTGCCTACAGAGTTGTTATGAGTAGCGTTAGATCTGACGCTGGATTTGGGGATCCCTGCTCTAGCATACTGGATCTCAGATGAAAGTGCCGACAGAAAAACAGCCAGCTGAAGGATGAAGAGGAGAGGTGACACCACAGTTCGTCCCATGATTAAACCACCACTCTTCCTTGTCCCTGTGAACAAATTAGAATGAGGTATTTAACAGAAAGACACTTTGATTTGTCTACATTTTGGAACTTAGAAACATTTATCAATATATTAAGCTTCCCTGACGGGAACAATACACATTAATCAATATATATGTATTTTATATGTGTAGTAAAGTCAAGTCAAGTTTATTTGATATACTGAAGCACATTTCATGCGACAAGCACAGACTTAAAGTGCAATGAGAAACCTTCACTAGAGCTCTGGCCACCATCTTAGTCCTGTAACTGACGCTTCGATGATCTTCATACTGAAATCTGCTTTTAGTTATTGTAACCCTAGAGGGCAAAACTAATTCCAAGAGTTTTAAGAAACCTTCAAATTGGATGCCTTAGACCCATTGGCCAGTTTAAAAAAAAGAAAAGATAAATGAAACTGAGGTTGAGATTTGCTCATGTTTTTAAATGTTTTAAACATTGTTATTATACTTGTTTATCAGTTATCAGCTTTATCAATGTATCAGTTTACTTGTAATAGTTTTGATGATTAAATGGTATGGTGTTTATGTGTTTATTTTGTATTGGTGTTTGTTATTTTATATACTGTGTATACTTTGTTCTGTAACCAGGGCGACATTGAAAACAAGGCCTTGGTTTCAATGGTAAACTCTGGTAAAATAAATATTCAATTAAGAACCAGGCCAGGTACAGCCTGTCTTATGTGCGTGGCTGGCTTGTTTCTGTTCAGGTCTGGTAGGACGGAAGCTAGTCATGCCACTGAAATAGCTGTGAATTGAAATGAAATTACATTGACTTGAAATAATGTCTGATAAATTAAGGTCTTGTTGCTTGGACACATCAGTTCCAATGCTTCCAATGCTAATCCAGCACAATAAGAGCACTGGCATTAGACCTACCTACACAGACTATGTTGGAATTTTTTGTTTCAAATACTGTGATGGACAGTCTCACTTGAATGTTGGAGGTAACAGAAAGTTGAGGGACCGCCTCCATTTTATAGCACAGAACGATACGGCGAGGGAATGATCTTCTCTGTTCAACTGTATGCTGCCAGTGGGATGGCGTAGCACCCGGATGCACCCGACATTAGTCTGCGTTAGTGGAATAATAATAATAATAATAATAACTAGGGCTGCGAGCAGCAGTGAGCGGGCTCTCGCACCCCACCCGTGCCGTTAAAGGGGCCGTGTCCGAAATGCATACTACCTGCTATATAATAGGCGAGATGTAGAATGCTACATCAAAACTGTGCATACTGTATCTCGCCTACTATATAGTAGGTACTATATAGCAGGCGAACTTGGTGGAAAAAATTGCAGAAAATGTAGCATAGTCCAGAGCATACTGTTCCGGAAGTCGAGACGTGATACGTCACTGGGCAGTGATAAAAATAAAAAAAGATGGTGGATCTAGAAGTCACCGGGACCGCAGCGGGAGCTTTCAAATGTAAGTATCGACTTAATTTGTCGATGATTTTTTTTTTTCTTTCGGTCAGATATCTTAGTTATAATGACACAGAGCTACAAATGCAGTTTTGTGTATAAAGGTGGGGTAGAAATTACATTTCGATAAAGAACGTCATGATAGCTAGCTGCTAGCATTGACCTCTGTGGTGGACGTTACGTTAGCTAGCTAGCCCAGCTAACGTTACTAGGCTACTAACGTTACAGGTGTTCAGACGGCTCTTGCTCAAAACCTATTAATGTCATAGCATAAATGTTAATATAGCTAGAATCAAGACAAACAGACTAACATTTTCATGTAATATGACCATGATTGCTTAAGAAATGTGTAAGAAATGTCAAAATTGTGAAGAGTTGTTAAATGGCTAACCTAAGCCACCGAGCCTAACGTTACTTGACGTTGTTTAAACAATTGTCTGTTCATTCCGTGATTCCATGTTACTTGTTAAACAAGTTCAACTGTTCATATATCATATATTAATATATTAGTATTCATTGTCCCATAATACTTCTGGATGTATTACAGGGACCAACAGAGATGAAGGCTGAGTGGGGGAGAGAGAAGGCAGAGATGAAGGCTGAATGAAGGGAGGAAAGGGGGGTGTTTAAGGACGGCTGCTGTTGCTTCTAGAAGCCTCAGTCAAAAAATAAACTCTTATCTTGTTCCATTATTGTTTTTGTTATATTTTTATTAAATGTATTTTCTTGAATTAAATTGGTCTTTGTGTCTCATTCCTTGTAATGTATTCCCAGTCAAAGGAGAACAAATGTCACTATACCTAAAACCAGTCATTAGAGTAAAAGAACATTCCTAATGGACATTGTAGTTTGCAATTATGCATAAACGGAACACACATGCTGGTTCACAATGCTTCATTGGAATTATTCAGAGACAGTTATGAAAGCATCACTGTTTTTCAAATGTGTCTGACTAACGACTACTTGATAAGGGAGTTACATGTCCAAAGCTCTTTGCATGTTGAGTGTTAACACCTTCCAAGTTACTGTACATGACATGTAGACAAACAATGTGTCTGATGTGTAGATATTACACTTTATTGAAATGTTAATACATCAAGAAGTAACCGTTACATGTATAATGGAAGAAGCACAACCATAAACATTTATTGGATATTTTTATTACACAATGGTCTTCAAATATACTTTTGACTTGTTTATATTTGGTCAGATCATTAGCTTTCCTTGCAAAAGGTACTGACAGGAGACGCGACGAGAACGCTGGTCTAACTTTTCTCCCCAAAAACTTAATAAAGAACATTTAAGTACAAATACATTTAAACAAATGCCTCAAGGCTGTCTATAACCAACTGATTGATGTTTAAAGCCTCAAGGCTGCCTATAACCAACTGATTGATGTTTAAAGCCTCAAGGCTGTCTATAAGGAACAAGGCAAAGCACACTCATGAACTGATAGACTGGCTGACTGGCAGGATGGGGTAGTCGTGCTTGCCAAGAGCTTGGACCCAGGCAGCTTGTGCTGGTGCCGATGCTGCCGCTGCGAGACGCTCTCTGAGGCCATCTCCAGGGTTGAGATGATCTGCAGCAGCAGGACCATGGCCACCATCAAGGTCTTCAACCTTTAAATGGTTAAATGCAATTAGGCCTACTGTAAGTCGCTTAGCAGACAAGCAAAAATGTCTGATAAATAAATTACTAATGTAATGTTGGACAAAAGTGTCTGCTAAATGACTGATGTAATGTTACCTCCTCTGGCTCCATGATGTCTCCGTTCTCCAGGCAGAGGTTGTGCAGGACAGTACACGCAGCGATCACCTCGGCAGCCAAGGGCAACTTCACCTAAAAGCGCAGTTTTGCACTTTGAGATTTGTTTCAAATGTAAAGTGTGTTACAAAGAAAATGTATTATTATAATGTATTATTACCTCCAGAGCCTTCAGAAAGATCCCCCTCCACCTGGTCTTCATCATCCCGAACGCCCTCTCTATGATGCACAGGGCTCTGGCATGCAGGGCGTTGAAGCGCAGACGCACCGGTCCCTGCACTGGCTCTCTATAAAAACAAGAACCAGAGTTACTGTATCTAAAAAAATAAATAAAGAAGCAAGCCTTCCTGAAAAGATACCTGTATGGCATGATGAGGGCGATGGGTTCAGCCAGGCAGGGGTAGCCTCCGTCCCCGAGGAGACATACATGTCCAAGTTCTTCAGGACACGTGAGTCATGGGCTGATCCCGGATAGCCAACTAAGATGTTGACAAACCGCCCCTTGTGGTCACAGACAGCCTGCATCTGGATGGAGTGGTAGAGCTTTCGGTTGAAGTAGATCTGTTGCTCTGCCGCTGGGGGGATGAAGCTCCGGCCGCACGACTGAAGGCATGTGATCTGGCTCTGCCTCTGTGGGGTACCCTATCACGTGGCTTATGATACACTGAATGCTCCTGCTGACTCTGTGGACCACATCACAGATGGTCAACCTTGTCAAAGGTCTCTGACACAATCCGGTAGGAGTTTGCACTGGCCACCCAGTAGACAAAGACTAGCACCTGTGTGTGAATGACAAGACCATTGTAAAGGGTGAGTACAGAGAAAAGCTCTAAATGCAATTAATTATTATTATTGTTATTGCTATTATTAGCACCTCCATGGTCTTGCTCCATCCTCCCTGACCATCACCAAGGGTATCAATGAGGTTCCTCAGTGTCGGTCTTGACAATCTGAAGTCCCTCCTTGTGTCCGCGCCATCAAAATAGGTCCTCGACAGGGGGACGTGGAGGTTGACTTGGGTGTAAGGACCTCGGTCTTCCATGCGAGCCTACAGGGTGAATATTATTAGAGCAAACTTTATTAATTTGTGCTTATGGCATATGCTTGTCTTTACAATATGATAATAGATAGAAGTCATTATCTGTAGAGCTAAAATGTAACATTACAAAGCAGGCATGTAGTGATGAGTAAACTCAGTTTACCCACCTCTTTAAAATAAGTTGAGTTTTATTGTTTTGCTTACCTGCCTCCTCTCAGAATCTATTTAATATAATATCCCTGGTACAAATGTAACAGTATAGCTAGCCCCAAGCCAGCACATGCGGGGCTATCAACTAACCTAGCTAACTAACGTAGCTAGCAAGCTAACATTCAATATTTACCTCAACTACAAGCATGTCGAGAAGATCTCATGACGGCTCTTCTCCTTGGTGCCTGAACACGTCTTCTCTTGGCGGCAGCAGCAGCCGCACATCCCATGCCAGGAAAAGGCAACATTTTTGTGGATAATACACAAAATGATCATAGAAAACTCCAGAGGATTGTACCACAGCTTCGCGGTCTGAGTAAACAGTATCGCACCCCGTCGTAGCCCTGTCACTTCTGCTGGATGACTCGAGTAGCATGCTGTATTTTCTTGCATACTACACGTGTTTTGTGGAACAGTAGGTACTATATAGCATGTAGTATGCCTACTATATAGTACCTACTATATAGCATGTAGCAGGTAGTATGCATTTCGGACACGGCCAGAGTGTGCTATTTCGGTGTCCAGTACCGAGAGAAACTTCCTGTCACCAGTAGGTGGCGCTCTAAGTGTGACTCAACCCAACGCATAGATGTGTTCAGGATCGTACCTTGATGAAGCCTGAGAAATGTTGTGTAAATCGGACAATGTATGTAGGAGTTATGATGACTTCCTGCTTGACCTCCCTTCCCTCTCCCTAGTGCCTCTCTCTCTCCCACCTATCTTCTAACCAGGTCCAGTGGATGCCCCACTGTCACCAGCAGACCTCCCGGAGTCCGATAGATACCCCCGTGTCTGCTGTGGATGTCGTAGCATGTCCGTAGAATGTCCTCACTCCTATGATGCTTTTTTAGCCTCTCTTACTCTGAAATGTAATTTAATGTAATGTATTGCTTTATAAATGTTCTTAGCCGGTAGACAAACATACTCCTGGAGCTTGCTCGATCGCCTTGTTGAGAGGGGTTAGGGAAGAATATTTACAGCTCACTTATCTGGCCCCCGGGTGATTACTGTTTTTTTGCTTCCCTCTGGAATATGTAGAGAGTGGGTCGTATGCCCACCTCCCTTGTTCTCTATAAAGCGCATTGTGTTGCCTCTGGGTATGAAATGCGCTATACAAATAAAGCTTTGATTGATTGATTGATTGATTGACCTGTAGGCAGCACTATAAGTACGACTCAATACTGACCTACAGATGTGTTCAGGACGCGACGTTCATCAAGCTTGAGCAATTTGGGGTAAATTGGATAATGTATTTAGGAGTTATAAGGACTTCCTGTGAGCAGTAGGTGGCACTATAAGAATGACTCAATACTGACTTACAGATGTGTTCAGGACATGACCTTCATCAAGTGTGAGCAATTTGGGGTAAATTGGATAGTGTTTGTAGGAGTAATGAGGACTTCCTGTAAGCAGTAGGTGGCGCTATACATGTGAGTCAATGCTGATGCAAAGATCGGTTCAGGAAGTGACCTTCATCAAGCATGAGCAATTTGGAGTAAATCGGATAACGTATGTAGGAGTTATGAGTACTTCCTGTTTCACCAGTAGGTGGCGCTGTCAGTGTGACTCAATACCGACGCATAGATGTGTTCAGAATCCGACCTTCATGAATCGTCAGCAATTTGGTGCAAATCGGATAATGTATGTAGGAGTTATGAGGACTTCCTGTTTCACCAATAGGTGGCGCTAAAAGTATGATGCAATACTGACACATAGATGTGTTCAGGATAGAACCGTCATGAAGCGTGAGAAATATCGGACAAAACGGATCATGTATGTAGGAGTTATGAGGACTTCCTGTTTCACCAATAGGTGGCGCTATAAGTATGATGCAATACTGACACAAAGATGTGTTCAGGACAGAACCGTCATGAAGCGTGAGATATATCGGACAAATCGGATAATGTATGTAGGAGTTATGAGTACTTCCTGTTTCACCAGTAGGTGGCGCTGTAAGTGTGACTCGAAACCGACGCATAGATGTGTTCAGAAGGTGACCTTCATGAAGCGTCAGCAATTTGGTGCAAATCGGATGATGTATGCAGGAGTTATGAGGACTCCCTGTTTCACCAATAGGTGGCGCTATAAGTATGATGCAATACTGACACATAGATGTGTTCAGGACAGAACCTTCATGAAGCGTGAGATATATCGGACAAATGGGATAATGTATGGAGGAGTTATGAGGACTTCCTGTTTCACCAATAGGTGGCGCTATAAGTATGATGCAATACTGACACAAAGATGTGTTCAGGACAGAACCGTCATGAAGCGTGAGATATATCGGACAAATTGGATAATGTATGTAGGAGTTATGAGGACTTCCTGTTTCACCAATAGGTGGCGCAATAAGTATGATGCAATACTGACACAAAGATGTGTTCAGGACAGAACCGTCATGAAGCGTGAGATATATCGGACAAATTGGATAATGTATGGAGGAGTTATGAGGACTTCCTGTTTCACCAATAGGTGGCGCTATAAGTATGACGCAATACTGACACATAGATGTGTTCAGGACAGAACCGTCATGAAGCGTGAGACATATCGGACAAATCGGATAATGTATGGAGGAGTTATGAGGACTTCCTGTTTCACCAATAGGTGGCGCTATAAGCATGACGCAATACTGACACATAGATGTGTTCAGGACAGAACCGTCATGAAGCGTGAGATAAATCGGACAATTTGGATAATGTATGGAGAAGTTATGAGGACTTCGTGTTTTATGGCGAAATGTCAAACTTTGGCGGGGCGCCGCGGCAAGGCTGTTTGGTGAAAACTAAATTTTTTTGATAACTTTTGATCACAAAGGTCTTAAGTTGAAGCTGACCGGATATGAAGTTGATCGGATGAAATCTGTAGGAGGAGTTCGTTGAAGTACGAGGCATGGAAATGGTCAAAACACGGACAAAATGGCACATTAAGAGCAAAATGGCGGACTTCCTGTTGCATGTTGGGTATTGCTCTAAGAGACATTTTAGTGTGTCTCGATGAACTACATATGCCCACCGAATTTCGTTCGCCTACATCAAACTGGAAGGTGGGGCTCGCCATTTTAAATTTTCCAGGGGGCGCTCTTGAGCCGTTTTGCCACGCCCATTTCCGTCACCCATGAATTATCAAATTTTTCACCGGGACTGATGTATCTGCAAAGTTTCATCCGTTTTCATCGATGTTTAGGCCGCCAAAAAGGCATTTGTTTTGGAAGAAGAAGGTAGAAGGAGAAGGTAGGAGAATAATAATAATCCTTCGAATTTCAATAGGGCCTCGCACCGCCAGTGCTCGGGCCCTAATAATCCTTCGAGTTTCAATAGGGCCTCGCACAGCCAGTGCTCGGGCCCTAACTAGTGCTGCGAGCAGCAGTGAGCGGGCCCTCGCACCCCACGCGGGTCGGGGTGTGGCGCCGTTAAAGGGTGTGCTATTTCGGTGTCCAGTACTGACAGAAACTTCCTGTCACCAGTAGGTGGCGCTCTAAGCGTGACTCAATACCAAAGCATAGATGTGTTCAGGACAGTACCTTGATGAAGCGTGAGAAATGTTGTGTAAATCGGACAAAGTATGTAGGAGTTATGAGGACTTCCTGTAAGCAGTAGGTGGCGCTGTAGGTATGACGCAATACTGACCTACAGATGTGTTCAAGATGCGACCTTCATCAAGCATGAGCAATTTGGAGTAAATCGGATAATGTATGTAGGAGTTATGAGTACTTCCTGTTTCACCAGTAGGTGGCGCTGTAAGTGTAACTCAATACCGACGCATAGATGTGTTCAGAAGGTGACCTTCATGAAGCGTCAGCGATTTGGTGCAAATCGGATGATGTATGCAGGAGTTATGAGGACTTCCTGTTTCACCAATAGGTGGCGCTATAAGTATGACGCAATACTGACACATAGATGTGTTCAGGACAGAACCATCATGAAGTGTGAGATAAATCGGACAAATCGGATAATGTATGGAGGAGTTATGAGGACTTCCTGTTTCACCAATAGGTGGCGCTATAAGTATGACGCAATACTGACACATAGATGTGTTCAGGACAGAACTGTCATGAAGCGTGAGACATATCGGACAAATCGGATAATGTATGGAGGAGTTATGAGGACGTACTGTTTCACCAATAGGTGGCGCTATAAGTATGACGCAATACTGACACATAGATGTGTTCAGGACAGAACCGTCATGAAGCGTGAGACATATCGGACGAATCAGATAATGTATGGAGGAGTTATGAGGACGTACTGTTTCACCAATAGGTGGCGCTATAAATATGACGCAATACTGACACATAGATGTGTTCAGGACAGAACCGTCATGAAGCGTGAGATATATCGGACAAATCGGATAATGTATGGAGGAGTTATGAGGACATCGTGTTTTATGGCGAAATGTCAAACTTTGGCGGGGCGCCACGGCAAGGGTGTTTGGTGAAAACTCAATTTCTTTGATAACTTTTGATCACAACGGTCTTAAGATGAAGCTGACCCGATATGAAGTTGATCGGATGAAATCTGTAGGAGGAGTTCGTCGAAGTACGAGGCATGGAAATGGTCAAAACAAGGACAAAATGGCACATTAAGAGCAAAATGGCGGACTTCCTGTTGCATGTTGGGTATAGCTCCAAGAGACATTTTAGTGTGTCTCGATGAAATACATGTGCCCTCCGAATTTCGTTCCCCTACATCAAACTGAAAGGTGGGGCTCGCCATTTTAAATTTTCCAGGGGGCGCTCTTGAGCCGTTTTGCCACGCCCATTTCCGTCACCCATGAATTATCAAATTTTTCACCGGGACTGACGTATCTGCAAAGTTTCATCCGTTTTCATCGATGTTTAGGCCGCCAAAAATGCATTTGTTTTGGAAGAAGGAGAAGGAGAAGAATAATAATAACTAGGGCTGCGAGCAGCAGTGAGCGGGCCCTCGCACCCCATGCGGGTCGGGGTGTGGCGCCGTTAAAGGGTGTGCTATTTCGGTGTCCAGTACTGAGAGAAACTTCCTGTCACCAGTAGGTGGCGCTCTAAGCGTGATTCAATACCAACACATAGATGTGTTCAGGACAGTACCTTGATGAAGCGTGAGAAATGTTGTGTAAATCGGACAATGTATGTAGGACTTATGATGACTTCCTGCTTGACCTGTAGGCGGCGCTATAAGCATGACTCAATACTGACCTACAGATGAGTTCAGGACGCGACCTTCATCAAGCGTGTGCAATGTGGTGTAAATCGGATAATGTTTGTAGGAGTTATGAGGACTTCCTGTTTCACCAGTAGGTGGCGCTGTAGGTATGACGCAATACTGACTTACAGATGTGTTCAAGATGCGACCTTCATCAAGCATGAGCAATTTGGAGTAAATCGGATGACGTATGTAGGAGTTATGAGTACTTCCTGTTTCACCAGTAGGTGGCGCTGTAAGTGTGACTCAATACCGACGCATAGATGTGTTCAGAAGGTGACCTTCATGAAGCGTCAGCAATTTGGTGCAAATCGGATGATGTATGCAGGAGTTATGAGGACTTCCTGTTTCACCAATAGGTGGCGCTATAAGTATGACGCAATACTGACACATAGATGTGTTCAGGACAGAACCGTCATGAAGCGTGAGATAAATCGGACAAATCGGATAATGTATGGAGGAGTTATGAGGACGTACTGTTTCACCAATAGGTGGCGCTATTAGTATGACGCAGGCTGACACATAGATGTGTTCAGGACAGAACTGACATGAAGCGTGAGACATATCGGACAAATCGGATAATGTATGGAGGAGTTATGAGGACGTACTGTTTCACCAATAGGTGGCGCTATAAGTATGACGCAATACTGACACATAGATGTGTTCAGGACAGAACCGTCATGAAGCGTGAGACATATCGGACGAATCAGATAATGTATGGAGGAGTTATGAGGACGTACTGTTTCACCAATAGGTGGCGCTATAAATATGACGCAATACTGACACATAGATGTGTTCAGGACAGAACCGTCATGAAGCGTGAGATATATCGGACAAATCGGATAATGTATGGAGGAGTTATGAGGACATCGTGTTTTATGGCGAAATGTCAAACTTTGGCGGGGTGCCACGGCAAGGGTGTTTGGTGAAAACTCAATTTTTTTGATAAGTTTTGATCACAAAGGTCTTAAGATGAAGCTGACCCGATATGAAGTTGATCGGATGAAATCTGTAGGAGGAGTTCGTCGAAGTACGAGGCATGGAAATGGTCAAAACAAGGACAAAATGGCACATTAAGAGCAAAATGGCGGACTTCCTGTTGCATGTTGGGTATAGCTCCAAGAGACATTTTAGTGTGTCTCGATGAAATACATGTGCCCTCCGAATTTCGTTCCCCTACATCAAACTGAAAGGTGGGGCTCGCCATTTTAAATTTTCCAGGGGGCGCTCTTGAGCCGTTTTGCCACGCCCATTTCCGTCACCCATGAATTATCAAATTTTTCACCGGGACTGACGTATCTGCAAAGTTTCATCCGTTTTCATCGATGTTTAGGCCGCCAAAAATGCATTTGTTTTGGAAGAAGGAGAAGGAGAATAATAATAACTAGGGCTGCGAGCAGCAGTGAGCGGGCCCTCGCACCCCATGCGTGTCGGGGTGCTGCGCCGTTAAAGGCTGTGCTATATCGGTGTGCAGTACTGAGAGAAACTTCCTGTCACCAGTAGGTGGCGCTCTAGGCGTGACTCAATACCGAAGCATAGATGTGTTCAGGACGGTACCTTGATGAAGCGTGAGAAATGTTGAGTAAATCGGATAACGTATGTAGGAGTTATGAGGACTTCCTGTTTCACCAGTAGGTGGCGCTGTAAGTGTGACTCAATACCGACACATAGATGGGTTCAGAAGGCCACCTTCATGAAGCGTCAGCAATTTGGTGCAAATCGGATGATGTATGCAGGAGTTATGAGGACTTCCTGTTTCACCAATAGGTGGCGCTATAAGTATAACGCAATACTGACACATAGATGTGTTCAGGACAGAACCGTCATGAAGCGTGAGATATATCGGACAAATTGGATAATGTATGGAGGAGTTATGAGGACTTCCTGTTTAACCAATAGGTGGCGCTATAAGTATGACGCAATACTGACACATAGATGTGTTCAGGACAGAACCGTCATGAAGCGTGAGATATATCGGACGAATCGGATAATGTATGGAGGAGTTATGAGGACTTCCTGTTTCACCAATAGGTGGCGCTATAAGTATGACGCAATACTGACACATAGATGTGTTCAGGACAGAACCGTCATGAAGCGTGAGATATATCGGACAAATTGGATAATGTATGTAGTAGTTATGAGGACTTCCTGTTTCACCAATAGGTGGCGCTATAAGTATGACGCAATACTGACACATAGATGTGTTCAGGACAGAACCGTCATGAAGCGTGAGATATATCGGACAAATTGGATAATGTATGGAGGAGTTATGAGTACTTCCTGTTTCACCAATAGGTGGCGCTATAAGTATGACGCAATACTGACACATAGATATGTTCAGGACAGAACCGTCATGAAGCGTGAGATATATCGGACAAATTGGATAATGTATGGAGGAGTTATGAGGACTTCCTGTTTCACCAATAGGTGGCGCTATAAGTATGACGCAATACTGACACATAGATGTGTTCAGGACAGAACCGTCATGAAGCGTGAGATATATCGGACAAATTGGATAATGTATGGAGGAGTTATGAGGACTTCCTGTTTCACCAATAGGTGGCGCTATAAGTATGACGCAATACTGACACATAGATGTGTTCAGGACAGAACCGTCATGAAGCGTGAGATATATCGGACAAATTGGATAATGTATGGAGGAGTTATGAGGACTTCCTGTTTAACCAATAGGTGGCGCTATAAGTATGACGCAATACTGACACATAGATGTGTTCAGGACAGAACCGTCATGAAGCGTGAGATATATCGGACGAATCGGATAATGTATGGAGGAGTTATGAGGACTTCCTGTTTCACCAATAGGTGGCGCTATAAGTATGACGCAATACTGACACATAGATGTGTTCAGGACAGAACCGTCATGAAGCGTGAGATATATCGGACAAATTGGATAATGTATGTAGTAGTTATGAGGACTTCCTGTTTCACCAATAGGTGGCGCTATAAGTATGACGCAATACTGACACATAGATGTGTTCAGGACAGAACCGTCATGAAGCGTGAGATATATCGGACAAATTGGATAATGTATGGAGGAGTTATGAGTACTTCCTGTTTCACCAATAGGTGGCGCTATAAGTATGACGCAATACTGACACATAGATATGTTCAGGACAGAACCGTCATGAAGCGTGAGATATATCGGACAAATTGGATAATGTATGGAGGAGTTATGAGGACTTCCTGTTTCACCAATAGGTGGCGCTATAAGTATGACGCAATACTGACACATAGATGTGTTCAGGACAGAACCGTCATGAAGCGTGAGATATATCGGACAAATTGGATAATGTATGGAGGAGTTATGAGGACTTCCTGTTTCACCAATAGGTGGCGCTATAAGTATGACGCAATACTGACACATAGATGTGTTCAGGACAGAACCGTCATGAAGCGTGAGATATATCGGACAAATTGGATAATGTATGGAGGAGTTATGAGGACTTCCTGTTTCACCAATAGGTGGCGCTATAAGTATGACGCAATACTGACACATAGATGTGTTCAGGACAGAACCGTCATGAAGCGTGAGATATATCGGACAAATTGGATAATGTATGGAGGAGTTATGAGGACTTCCTGTTTCACCAATAGGTGGCGCTATAAGTATGACGCAATACTGACACATAGATGTGTTCAGGACAGAACCGTCATGAAGCGTGAGATATATCGGACAAATTGGATAATGTATGGAGGAGTTATGAGGACTTCCTGTTTCACCAATAGGTGGCGCTATAAGTATGACGCAATACTGACACATAGATGTGTTCAGGACAGAACCGTCATGAAGCGTGAGATATATCGGACAAATTGGATAATGTATGGAGGAGTTATGAGGACTTCCTGTTTCACCAATAGGTGGCGCTATAAGTATGACGCAATACTGACACATAGATGTGTTCAGGACAGAACCGTCATGAAGCGTGAGATATATCGGACAAATTGGATAATGTATGGAGGAGTTATGAGGACTTCCTGTTTCACCAATAGGTGGCGCTATAAGTATGACGCAATACTGACACATAGATGTGTTCAGGACAGAACCGTCATGAAGCGTGAGATATATCGGACAAATTGGATAATGTATGGAGGAGTTATGAGGACTTCCTGTTTCACCAATAGGTGGCGCTATAAGTATGACGCAATACTGACACATAGATGTGTTCAGGACAGAACCGTCATGAAGCGTGAGATATATCGGACAAATTGGATAATGTATGGAGGAGTTATGAGGACTTCCTGTTTCACCAATAGGTGGCGCTATAAGTATGACGCAATACTGACACATAGATGTGTTCAGGACAGAACCGTCATGAAGCGTGAGATATATCGGACAAATTGGATAATGTATGGAGGAGTTATGAGGACTTCCTGTTTCACCAATAGGTGGCGCTATAAGTATGACGCAATACTGACACATAGATGTGTTCAGGACAGAACCGTCATGAAGCGTGAGATATATCGGACAAATTGGATAATGTATGGAGGAGTTATGAGGACTTCCTGTTTCACCAATAGGTGGCGCTATAAGTATGACGCAATACTGACACATAGATGTGTTCAGGACAGAACCGTCATGAAGCGTGAGATATATCGGACAAATTGGATAATGTATGGAGGAGTTATGAGGACTTCCTGTTTCACCAATAGGTGGCGCTATAAGTATGACGCAATACTGACACATAGATGTGTTCAGGACAGAACCGTCATGAAGCGTGAGATATATCGGACAAATTGGATAATGTATGGAGGAGTTATGAGGACTTCCTGTTTCACCAATAGGTGGCGCTATAAGTATGACGCAATACTGACACATAGATGTGTTCAGGACAGAACCGTCATGAAGCGTGAGATATATCGGACAAATTGGATAATGTATGGAGGAGTTATGAGGACTTCCTGTTTCACCAATAGGTGGCGCTATAAGTATGACGCAATACTGACACATAGATGTGTTCAGGACAGAACCGTCATGAAGCGTGAGATATATCGGACAAATTGGATAATGTATGGAGGAGTTATGAGGACTTCCTGTTTCACCAATAGGTGGCGCTATAAGTATGACGCAATACTGACACATAGATGTGTTCAGGACAGAACCGTCATGAAGCGTGAGATATATCGGACAAATTGGATAATGTATGGAGGAGTTATGAGGACTTCGTGTTTTATGGCGAAATGTCAAACTTTGGCAGGGCGCCACGGCAAGGGTGTTTGGTGAAAACTCAATTTTTTTGATAACTTTTGATCACAAAGGTCTTAAGATGAAGCTGACCCGATATGAAGTTGATCGGATGAAATCTGTAGGAGGAGTTCGTCGAAGTACGAGGCATGGAAATGGTCAAAACAAGGACAAAATGGCACATTAAGAGCAAAATGGCGGACTTCCTGTTGCATGTTGGGTATAGCTCCAAGAGACATTTAAGTGTGGCTCGATGAAATACATATGCCCACCGAATTTCGTTAGCCTACATCAAACTGAAAGGTGGGGCTCGCCATTTTAAACTTTCCAGGGGGCGCTCTTGAGCCGTTTTGCCACGCCCATTTCCGTCACCCATGAATTATCAAATTTTTCACCGGGACTGACGTATCTGCAAAGTTTCATCCGTTTTCATCGATGTTCAGGCCGCCTAAAAGGCATTTGTTTGGAGTAAAGGAGAAGAAGAAGGAGAAGAAGGAGAAGAATAATAATCCTTCGAGTTTCAATAGGGCCTCGCACCGCCAGTGCTCGGGCCCTAATAATAACTAGGGCTGCGAGCAGCATTGAGCGGGCCCTCGCACCCCACGCGTGTCGGGGTGTGGCGCCGTTAGAGGCTGTGCTATTTCGGTGTCCAGTACTGAGAGAAACTTCCTGTAACCAGTAGGTGGCGCTCTAAGCGTGACTCAATACCGATGCATAGATGTGTTCAGGACGGTACCTTGATGAAGCGTGAGAAATGTTGAGTAAATTGGACCATGTATGTAGGAGTTATGATGACTTCCTGCTTGACCTGTAGGCGGCGCTATAAGTAGGACTCAATACTAACCACAGATGTGTTCAGGACGCGACCTTCATCAAGCGTGAGCAATGTGGTGTAAATCGGATAACATATGTAGGAGTTATGAGGACTTCCTGTTTCACCAGCAGGCGGCGCTGTAGGAATGACGCAATACTGACTTACAGAAGTGTTGAAGATGAGACCTTCATCAAGCATGAGCAATTTTGAGTAAATCGGATAACATATGTAGGAGTTATGAGTACTTCCTGTTTCACCAGTAGGTGGCGCTGTAAGTGTGACAATACCGATGCATAGATGTGTTCAGAAGGTGACCTTCATGAAGCGTCAGTAATTTGGTGCAAATCGGATGATGTATGCAGGAGTTATGAGGAATTCCTGTTTCACCAATAGGTGGCGCTATAAGTATGACGCAATACTGACACATAGATGTGTTCAGGACAGAACCGTCATGAAGCGTGAGATATATCGGACAAATTGGATAATGTATGGAGGAGTTATGAGGACTTCCTGTTTCACCAATAGGTGGCGCTATAAGTATGACGCAATACTGACACATAGATGTGTTCAGGACAGAACCGTCATGAAGCGTGAGATATATCGGACAAATTGGATAATGTATGGAGGAGTTATGAGGACTTCCTGTTTCACCAATAGGTGGCGCTATAAGTATGACGCAATACTGACACATAGATGTGTTCAGGACAGAACCGTCATGAAGCGTGAGATATATCGGACAAATTGGATAATGTATGGAGGAGTTATGAGGACTTCCTGTTTCACCAATAGGTGGCGCTATAAGTATGACGCAATACTGACACATAGATGTGTTCAGGACAGAACTGTCATGAAGCGTGAGATATATCGGACAAATTGGATAATGTATGGAGGAGTTATGAGGACTTCGTGTTTTATGGCGAAATGTCAAACTTTGGCGGGGCGCCACGGCAAGGGTGTTTGGTGAAAACTCAATTTTTTTGATAACTTTTGATCACAAAGGTCTTAAGATGAAGCTGACCCGATATGAAGTTGATCGGATGAAATCTGTAGGAGGAGTTCGTCGAAGTACGAGGCATGGAAATGGTCAAAACAAGGACAAAATGGCACATTAAAAGCAAAATGGCGGCCTTCCTGTTGCATGTTGGGTATAGCTCCAAGAGACATTTTAGTGCGTCTCGATGAACTACATATGCCCTCCGAATTTCGTTTGCCTACATCAAACTGAAAGGTGGGGCTCGCCATTTTAGATTTTCCAGGGGGCGCTCTTGAGCCGTTTTGCCACGCCCAGTTCCGTCACCCATGAATTATCAAATTTTTCACCGGGACTGACGTATCTGCAAAGTTTCATCCGTTTTCATCGATGTTCAGGCCGCCTAAAAGGCATTTGTTTGGAGTAAAGGAGAAGAAGGAGAAGAAGGAGAAGAATAATAATCCTTCGAGTTTCAATAGGGCCTCGCACCGCCAGTGCTCGGGCCCTAATAATCCTTCGAAATTCAATAGGGCCTCGCACCGCCAGTGCTCGGGCCCTAACTAGGGCTGCGAGCAGCATTGAGCGGGCCCTCGCACCCCACGCGTGTCGGGGTGTGGCGCCGTTAAAGGGTGTGCTATTTCGGTGTGCAGTACTGAGAGAAACTTCCTGTCACCAGTAGGTGGCGCTCTAGGCGTGACTCAATACCGAAGCATAGATGTGTTCAGGACGGTACCTTGATGAAGCGTGAGAAATGTTGAGTAAATCGGATAACGTATGTAGGAGTTATGAGGACTTCCTGTTTCACCAGTAGGTGGCGCTGTAGGTATGACGCAATACTGACTTACAGAAGTGTTCAAGATGCGACCATCATCAAGCATGAGCAATTTGGAGTAAATCGGATAACATATGTAGGAGTTATGAGTACTTCCTGTTTCACCAGTAGGTGGCGCTGTAAGTGTGACTCAATACCGACGCATAGATGTGTTCAGAATGTCACCTTCATGAAGCGTCAGCAATTTGGTGCAAATCGGATGATGTATGCAGGAGTTATGAGGACTTCCTGTTTCACCAATAGGTGGCGCTATAAGTATGATGCAATACTGACACATAGATGTGTTCAGGACAGAACCTTCATGAAGCGTGAGATATATCGGACGAATTGGATAATGTATGGAGGAGTTATGAGGACTTCCTGTTTCACCAATAGGTGGCGCTATAAGTATGATGCAATACTGACACATAGATGTGTTCAGGACCGAACCGTCATGAAGCGTGAGATATATCGGACAAATTGGATAATGTATGTAGGAGTTATGAGGACTTCCTGTTTCACCAATAGGTGGCGCTATAAGTATGATGCAATACTGACACAGATGTGTTCAGGACAGAACCGTCATGAAGCGTGAGATATATCGGACGAATTGGATAATGTATGTAGGAGTTATGAGGACTTCCTGTTTCACCAATAGGTGGCGCTATAGGTATGACGCAATACTGACACATAGATGTGTTCAGGACAGAACCGTCATGAAGCGTGAGATATATCGGACAAATCGGATAATATATGGAGGAGTTATGGGGACTTCCTGTTTCACCAATAGGTGGCGCTATAAGTATGACGCAATACTGACACATAGATGTGTTCAGGACAGAACCGTCATGAAGCGTGAGATATATCGGACAAATTGGATAATGTATGGAGGAGTTATGAGGACTTCCTGTTTCACCAATAGGTGGCGCTATAAGTATGACGCAATACTGACACATAGATGTGTTCAGGACAGAACCGTCATGAAGCGTGAGATATATCGGACAAATTGGATAATGTATGGAGGAGTTATGAGGACTTCCTGTTTCACCAATAGGTGGCGCTATAAGTATGACGCAATACTGACACATAGATGTGTTCGGGACAGAACCGTCATGAAGCGTGAGATATATCGGACAAATTGGATAATGTATGGAGGAGTTATGAGGACTTCCTGTTTCACCAATAGGTGGCGCTATAAGTATGACGCAATACTGACACATAGATGTGTTCAGGACAGAACCGTCATGAAGCGTGAGATATATCGGACAAATTGGATAATGTATGGAGGAGTTATGAGGACTTCGTGTTTTATGGCGAAATGTCAAACTTTGGCAGGGCGCCACGGCAAGGGTGTTTGGTGAAAACTCAATTTTTTTGATAACTTTTGATCACAAAGGTCTTAAGATGAAGCTGACCCGATATGAAGTTGATCGGATGAAATCTGTAGGAGGAGTTCGTCGAAGTACGAGGCATGGAAATGGTCAAAACAAGGACAAAATGGCACATTAAGAGCAAAATGGCAGACTTCCTGTTGCATGTTGGGTATAGCTCCAAGAGACATTTAAGTGTGGCTCGATGAAATACATATGCCCACCGAATTTCGTTAGCCTACATCAAACTGAAAGGTGGGGCTCGCCATTTTAAACTTTCCAGGGGGCGCTCTTGAGCCGTTTTGCCACGCCCATTTCCGTCACCCATGAATTATCAAATTTTTCACCGGGACTGACGTATCTGCAAAGTTTCATCCGTTTTCATCGATGTTCAGGCCGCCTAAAAGGCATTTGTTTGGAGTAAAGGAGAAGAAGGAGAAGAAGGAGAAGAATAATAATAATCCTTCGAGTTTCAATAGGGCCTCGCACCGCCAGTGCTCGGGCCCTAACTAGTGCTGCGAGCAGCAGTGAGCGGGCCCTCGCACCCCACGCGTGTCGGGGTGCTGCGCCGTTAAAGGCTGTGCTATTTCGGTGTGCAGTACTGAGAGAAACTTCCTGTCACCAGTAGGTGGCGCTCTAGGCGTGACTCAATACCGAAGCATAGATGTGTTCAGGACGGTACCTTGATGAAGCGTGAGAAATGTTGAGTAAATCGGATAACGTATGTAGGAGTTATGAGGACTTCCTGTTTCACCAGTAGGTGGCGCTGTAAGTGTGACTCAATACCGACACATAGATGGGTTCAGAAGGCCACCTTCATGAAGCGTCAGCAATTTGGTGCAAATCGGATGATGTATGCAGGAGTTATGAGGACTTCCTGTTTCACCAATAGGTGGCGCTATTCGTATGACGCAATACTGACACATAGATGTGTTCAGGACAGAACCGTCATGAAGCGTGAGATATATCGGACAAATTGGATAATGTATGGAGGAGTTATGAGGACTTCCTGTTTCACCAATAGGTGGCGCTATAAGTATGACGCAATACTGACACATAGATGTGTTCAGGACAGAACCGTCATGAAGCGTGAGATATATCGGACAAATTGGATAATGTATGGAGGAGTTATGAGGACTTCCTGTTTCACCAATAGGTGGCGCTGTAAGTATGACGCAATACTGACACATAGATGTGTTCAGGACAGAACCGTCATGAAGCGTGAGATATATCGGACAAATTGGATAATGTATGGAGGAGTTATGAGGACTTCGTGTTTTATGGCGAAATGTCAAACTTTGGCGGGGCGCCACGGCAAGGGTGTTTGGTGAAAACTCAATTTTTTTGATAACTTTTGATCACAAAGGTCTTAAGATGAAGCTGACCCGATATGAAGTTGATCGGATGAAATCTCTAGGAGGAGTTCGTCGAAGTACGAGGCATGGAAATGGTCAAAACAAGGACAAAATGGCACATTAAGATCAAAATGGCGGACTTCCTGTTGCATGTTGGGTATAGCTCTAAGAGACATTTAAGTGTGGCTCGATGAAATACATATGCCCACCGAATTTCGTTCGCCTACATCAAACTGAAAGGTGGGGCTCGCCATTTTAAACTTTCCAGGGGGCGCTCTTGAGCCGTTTTGCCACACCCATTTCCGTCACCCATGAATTATCAAATTTTTTACCGGGACTGACGTATCTGCAAAGTTTCATCCGTTTTCATCGATGTTCAGGCCGCCTAAAAGGCATTTGTTTGGAGTAAAGAAGGAGAAGGTAGAAGGTAGAAGGTAGAAGGTAGAAGGTAGAAGGTAGAAGAATAACTAGTGCTGCGAGCAGCAGTGAGCGGGCCCTCGCACCCCACGCGTGTCGGGGTGCTGCGCCGTTAAAGGCTGTGCTATTTCGGTGTGCAGTACTGAGAGAAACTTCCTGTCACCAGTAGGTGGCGCTCTAGGCGTCACTCAATACCGAAGCATAGATGTGTTCAGGACAGAACCGTCATGAAGCGTGAGATATATCGGACAAATTGGATAATGTATGGAGGAGTTATGAGGACTTCCTGTTTCACCAATAGGTGGCGCTATAAGTATGACGCAATACTGACACATAGATGTGTTCAGGACAGAACCGTCATGAAGCGTGAGATATATCGGACAAATTGGATAATGTATGGAGGAGTTATGAGGACTTCCTGTTTCACCAATAGGTGGCGCTATAAGTATGATGCAATACTGACACATAGATGTGTTCAGGACAGAACCGTCATGAAGCGTGAGATATATCGGACAAATTGGATAATGTATGGAGGAGTTATGAGGACTTCCTGTTTCACCAATAGGTGGCGCTATAAGTATGACGCAATACTGACACATAGATGTGTTCAGGACAGAACCGTCATGAAGCGTGAGATATATCGGACAAATTGGATAATGTATGGAGGAGTTATGAGGACCTCCTGTTTCACCAATAGGTGGCGCTATAAGTATGACGCAATACTGACACATAGATGTGTTCAGGACAGAACCGTCATGAAGCGTGAGATATATCGGACAAATTGGATAATGTATGGAGGAGTTATGAGGACTTCCTGTTTCACCAATAGGTGGCGCTATAAGTATGATGCAATACTGACACATAGATGTGTTCAGGACAGAACCGTCATGAAGCGTGAGATATATCGGACAAATTGGATAATGTATGGAGGAGTTATGAGGACTTCGTGTTTTATGGCGAAATGTCAAACTTTGGCGGGGCGCCACGGCAAGGGTGTTTGGTGAAAACTCAATTTTTTTGATAACTTTTGATCACAAAGGTCTTAAGATGATGCTGACCCGATATGAAGTTGATCGGATTAAATCTGTAGGAGGAGTTCGTCGAAGTACAAGGCATGGAAATGGTCAAAACAAGGACAAAATGGCACATTAAGAGCAAAATGGCGGACTTCCTGTTGCATGTTGGGTATAGCTCCCAGAGACATTTAAGTGTGGCTCGATGAAATACATATGCCCACCGAATTTCGTTCGCCTACATCAAACTGAAAGGTGGGGCTCGCCATTTTAAACTTTCCAGGGGGCGCTCTTGAGCCGTTTTGCCACGCCCATTTCCGTCACCAATGAAATATCCGATTTTCACCGGGACTGATGTATCTGCAAAGTTTCATCCGTTTTCATCGATGTTTAGGCCGCCAAAAAGGCATTTGTTTGGGGAGAAGAAGAATAAGGAGAACTAGTGCTGCGAGCAGCAGTGAGCGGGCCCTCGCACCCCACGCGTGTCGGGGTGCTGCGCCGTTAAAGGCTGTGCTATTTCGGTGTGCAGTACTGAGAGAAACTTCCTGTCACCAATAGGTGGCGCTCTAGGCGTGACTCAATACCGAAGCATAGATGTGTTCAGGACGGTACCTTGATGAAGCGTGAGAAATGTTGAGTAAATCGGATAACGTATGTAGGAGTTATGAGGACTTCCTGTTTCACCAGTAGGTGGCGCTGTAAGTGTGACTCAATACCGACACATAGATGGGTTCAGAAGGCCACCTTCATGAAGCGTCAGCAATTTGGTGCAAATCGGATGATGTATGCAGGAGTTATGAGGACTTCCTGTTTCACCAATAGGTGGCGCTATTCGTATGACGCAATACTGACACATAGATGTGTTCAGGACAGAACCGTCATGAAGCGTGAGCTATATCGGACAAATTGGATAATGTATGGAGGAGTTATGAGGACTTCCTGTTTCACCAATAGGTGGCGCTATAAGTATGACGCAATACTGAAACATAGATGTGTTCAGGACAGAACCGTCATGAAGCGTGAGATATATCGGACAAATTGGATAATGTATGGAGGAGTTATGAGGACTTCCTGTTTCACCAATAGGTGGCGCTGTAAGTATGACGCAATACTGACACATAGATGTGTTCAGGACAGAACCGTCATGAAGCGTGAGATATATCGGACAAATTGGATAATGTATGTAGGAGTTATGAGGACTTCGTGTTTTATGGCGAAATGTCAAACTTTGGCGGGGCGCCACGGCAAGGGTGTTTGGTGAAAACTCAATTTTTTTGATAACTTTTGATCACAAAGGTCTTAAGATGAAGCTGACCCGATATGAAGTTGATCGGATGAAATCTCTAGGAGGAGTTCGTCGAAGTACGAGGCATGGAAATGGTCAAAACAAGGACAAAATGGCACATTAAGATCAAAATGGCGGACTTCCTGTTGCATGTTGGGTATAGCTCTAAGAGACATTTAAGTGTGGCTCGATGAAATACATATGCCCACCGAATTTCGTTCGCCTACATCAAACTGAAAGGTGGGGCTCGCCATTTTAAACTTTCCAGGGGGCGCTCTTGAGCCGTTTTGCCACACCCATTTCCGTCACCCATGAATTATCAAATTTTTTACCGGGACTGACGTATCTGCAAAGTTTCATCCGTTTTCATCGATGTTCAGGCCGCCTAAAAGGCATTTGTTTGGAGTAAAGAAGGAGAAGGTAGAAGGTAGAAGGTAGAAGGTAGAAGGTAGAAGGTAGAAGGTAGAAGGTAGAAGAATAACTAGTGCTGCGAGCAGCAGTGAGCGGGCCCTCGCACCCCACGCGTGTCGGGGTGCTGCGCCGTTAAAGGCTGTGCTATTTCGGTGTGCAGTACTGAGAGAAACTTCCTGTCACCAGTAGGTGGCGCTCTAGGCGTCACTCAATACCGAAGCATAGATGTGTTCAGGACAGAACCGTCATGAAGCGTGAGATATATCGGACAAATTGGATAATGTATGGAGGAGTTATGAGGACTTCCTGTTTCACCAATAGGTGGCGCTATAAGTATGACGCAATACTGACACATAGATGTGTTCAGGACAGAACCGTCATGAAGCGTGAGATATATCGGACAAATTGGATAATGTATGGAGGAGTTATGAGGACTTCCTGTTTCACCAATAGGTGGCGCTATAAGTATGATGCAATACTGACACATAGATGTGTTCAGGACAGAACCGTCATGAAGCGTGAGATATATCGGACAAATTGGATAATGTATGGAGGAGTTATGAGGACTTCCTGTTTCACCAATAGGTGGCGCTATAAGTATGACGCAATACTGACACATAGATGTGTTCAGGACAGAACCGTCATGAAGCGTGAGATATATCGGACAAATTGGATAATGTATGGAGGAGTTATGAGGACCTCCTGTTTCACCAATAGGTGGCGCTATAAGTATGACGCAATACTGACACATAGATGTGTTCAGGACAGAACCGTCATGAAGCGTGAGATATATCGGACAAATTGGATAATGTATGGAGGAGTTATGAGGACTTCCTGTTTCACCAATAGGTGGCGCTATAAGTATGATGCAATACTGACACATAGATGTGTTCAGGACAGAACCGTCATGAAGCGTGAGATATATCGGACAAATTGGATAATGTATGGAGGAGTTATGAGGACTTCGTGTTTTATGGCGAAATGTCAAACTTTGGCGGGGCGCCACGGCAAGGGTGTTTGGTGAAAACTCAATTTTTTTGATAACTTTTGATCACAAAGGTCTTAAGATGATGCTGACCCGATATGAAGTTGATCGGATTAAATCTGTAGGAGGAGTTCGTCGAAGTACAAGGCATGGAAATGGTCAAAACAAGGACAAAATGGCACATTAAGAGCAAAATGGCGGACTTCCTGTTGCATGTTGGGTATAGCTCCAAGAGACATTTAAGTGTGGCTCGATGAAATACATATGCCCACCGAATTTCGTTCGCCTACATCAAACTGAAAGGTGGGGCTCGCCATTTTAAACTTTCCAGGGGGCGCTCTTGAGCCGTTTTGCCACGCCCATTTCCGTCACCAATGAAATATCCGATTTTCACCGGGACTGATGTATCTGCAAAGTTTCATCCGTTTTCATCGATGTTTAGGCCGCCAAAAAGGCATTTGTTTGGGGAGAAGAAGAATAAGGAGAACTAGGGCTGCGAGCAGCAGTGAGGGGGCCCTCGCACCCCATGCGTGTCGGGGTGCTGCGCCGTTAAAGGCTGTGCTATTTCGGTGTGCAGTACTGAGAGAAACTTCCTGTCACCAGTAGGTGGCGCTCTAGACGTGACTCAATACCGAAGCATAGATGTGTTCAGGACGGTACCTTGATGAAGCGTGAGAAATGTTGAGTAAATCGGATAACGTATGTAGGAGTTATGAGGACTTCCTGTTTCACCAGTAGGTGGCGCTGTAAGTGTAACTCAATACCGACGCATAGATGTGTTCAGAAGGTGACCTTCATGAAGCGTCAGCAATTTGGTGCAAATCGTATGATGTATGCAGGAGTTATGAGGACTTCCTGTTTCACCAATAGGTGGCGCTATAAGTATGACGCAATACTGACACATAGATGTGTTCAGGACAGAACCGTCATGAAGCGTGAGATATATCGGACAAATCGGATAATGTATGGAGGAGTTATGAGGACTTCCTGTTTCACCAATAGGTGGCGCTATAAGTATGACGCAATACTAAAACATAGATGTGTTCAGGACAGAACCTTCATGAAGCGTGAGATATATCGGACGAATTGGATAATGTATGGAGGAGTTATGAGGACTTCCTGTTTCACCAATAGGTGGCGCTATAAGTATGATGCAATACTGACACATAGATGTGTTCAGGACAGAACCTTCATGAAGCGTGAGATATATCGGACGAATTGGATAATGTATGGAGGAGTTATGAGGACTTCGTGTTTTATGGCGAAATGTCAAACTTTGGCGGGGCGCCACGGCAAGGGTGTTTGGTGAAAACTCAATTTTTTTGATAACTTTTGATCACAAAGGTCTTAAGATGATGCTGACCCGATATGAAGTTGATCGGATTAAATCTGTAGGAGGAGTTCGTCGAAGTACAAGGCATGGAAATGGTCAAAACAAGGACAAAATGGCACATTAAGAGCAAAATGGCGGACTTCCTGTTGCATGTTGGGTATAGCTCCCAGAGACATTTAAGTGTGGCTCGATGAAATACATATGCCCACCGAATTTCGTTCGCCTACATCAAACTGAAAGGTGGGGCTCGCCATTTTAAACTTTCCAGGGGGCGCTCTTGAGCCGTTTTGCCACGCCCATTTCCGTCACCAATGAAATATCCGATTTTCACCGGGACTGATGTATCTGCAAAGTTTCATCCGTTTTCATCGATGTTTAGGCCGCCAAAAAGGCATTTGTTTGGGGAGAAGAAGAATAAGGAGAACTAGTGCTGCGAGCAGCAGTGAGCGGGCCCTCGCACCCCACGCGTGTCGGGGTGCTGCGCCGTTAAAGGCTGTGCTATTTCGGTGTGCAGTACTGAGAGAAACTTCCTGTCACCAATAGGTGGCGCTCTAGGCGTGACTCAATACCGAAGCATAGATGTGTTCAGGACGGTACCTTGATGAAGCGTGAGAAATGTTGAGTAAATCGGATAACGTATGTAGGAGTTATGAGGACTTCCTGTTTCACCAGTAGGTGGCGCTGTAAGTGTGACTCAATACCGACACATAGATGGGTTCAGAAGGCCACCTTCATGAAGCGTCAGCAATTTGGTGCAAATCGGATGATGTATGCAGGAGTTATGAGGACTTCCTGTTTCACCAATAGGTGGCGCTATTCGTATGACGCAATACTGACACATAGATGTGTTCAGGACAGAACCGTCATGAAGCGTGAGCTATATCGGACAAATTGGATAATGTATGGAGGAGTTATGAGGACTTCCTGTTTCACCAATAGGTGGCGCTATAAGTATGACGCAATACTGAAACATAGATGTGTTCAGGACAGAACCGTCATGAAGCGTGAGATATATCGGACAAATTGGATAATGTATGGAGGAGTTATGAGGACTTCCTGTTTCACCAATAGGTGGCGCTGTAAGTATGACGCAATACTGACACATAGATGTGTTCAGGACAGAACCGTCATGAAGCGTGAGATATATCGGACAAATTGGATAATGTATGTAGGAGTTATGAGGACTTCGTGTTTTATGGCGAAATGTCAAACTTTGGCGGGGCGCCACGGCAAGGGTGTTTGGTGAAAACTCAATTTTTTTGATAACTTTTGATCACAAAGGTCTTAAGATGAAGCTGACCCGATATGAAGTTGATCGGATGAAATCTCTAGGAGGAGTTCGTCGAAGTACGAGGCATGGAAATGGTCAAAACAAGGACAAAATGGCACATTAAGATCAAAATGGCGGACTTCCTGTTGCATGTTGGGTATAGCTCTAAGAGACATTTAAGTGTGGCTCGATGAAATACATATGCCCACCGAATTTCGTTCGCCTACATCAAACTGAAAGGTGGGGCTCGCCATTTTAAACTTTCCAGGGGGCGCTCTTGAGCCGTTTTGCCACACCCATTTCCGTCACCCATGAATTATCAAATTTTTTACCGGGACTGACGTATCTGCAAAGTTTCATCCGTTTTCATCGATGTTCAGGCCGCCTAAAAGGCATTTGTTTGGAGTAAAGAAGGAGAAGGTAGAAGGTAGAAGGTAGAAGGTAGAAGGTAGAAGGTAGAAGGTAGAAGAATAACTAGTGCTGCGAGCAGCAGTGAGCGGGCCCTCGCACCCCACGCGTGTCGGGGTGCTGCGCCGTTAAAGGCTGTGCTATTTCGGTGTGCAGTACTGAGAGAAACTTCCTGTCACCAGTAGGTGGCGCTCTAGGCGTCACTCAATACCGAAGCATAGATGTGTTCAGGACAGAACCGTCATGAAGCGTGAGATATATCGGACAAATTGGATAATGTATGGAGGAGTTATGAGGACTTCCTGTTTCACCAATAGGTGGCGCTATAAGTATGACGCAATACTGACACATAGATGTGTTCAGGACAGAACCGTCATGAAGCGTGAGATATATCGGACAAATTGGATAATGTATGGAGGAGTTATGAGGACTTCCTGTTTCACCAATAGGTGGCGCTATAAGTATGATGCAATACTGACACATAGATGTGTTCAGGACAGAACCGTCATGAAGCGTGAGATATATCGGACAAATTGGATAATGTATGGAGGAGTTATGAGGACTTCCTGTTTCACCAATAGGTGGCGCTATAAGTATGACGCAATACTGACACATAGATGTGTTCAGGACAGAACCGTCATGAAGCGTGAGATATATCGGACAAATTGGATAATGTATGGAGGAGTTATGAGGACCTCCTGTTTCACCAATAGGTGGCGCTATAAGTATGACGCAATACTGACACATAGATGTGTTCAGGACAGAACCGTCATGAAGCGTGAGATATATCGGACAAATTGGATAATGTATGGAGGAGTTATGAGGACTTCCTGTTTCACCAATAGGTGGCGCTATAAGTATGATGCAATACTGACACATAGATGTGTTCAGGACAGAACCGTCATGAAGCGTGAGATATATCGGACAAATTGGATAATGTATGGAGGAGTTATGAGGACTTCGTGTTTTATGGCGAAATGTCAAACTTTGGCGGGGCGCCACGGCAAGGGTGTTTGGTGAAAACTCAATTTTTTTGATAACTTTTGATCACAAAGGTCTTAAGATGATGCTGACCCGATATGAAGTTGATCGGATTAAATCTGTAGGAGGAGTTCGTCGAAGTACAAGGCATGGAAATGGTCAAAACAAGGACAAAATGGCACATTAAGAGCAAAATGGCGGACTTCCTGTTGCATGTTGGGTATAGCTCCAAGAGACATTTAAGTGTGGCTCGATGAAATACATATGCCCACCGAATTTCGTTCGCCTACATCAAACTGAAAGGTGGGGCTCGCCATTTTAAACTTTCCAGGGGGCGCTCTTGAGCCGTTTTGCCACGCCCATTTCCGTCACCAATGAAATATCCGATTTTCACCGGGACTGATGTATCTGCAAAGTTTCATCCGTTTTCATCGATGTTTAGGCCGCCAAAAAGGCATTTGTTTGGGGAGAAGAAGAATAAGGAGAACTAGGGCTGCGAGCAGCAGTGAGGGGGCCCTCGCACCCCATGCGTGTCGGGGTGCTGCGCCGTTAAAGGCTGTGCTATTTCGGTGTGCAGTACTGAGAGAAACTTCCTGTCACCAGTAGGTGGCGCTCTAGACGTGACTCAATACCGAAGCATAGATGTGTTCAGGACGGTACCTTGATGAAGCGTGAGAAATGTTGAGTAAATCGGATAACGTATGTAGGAGTTATGAGGACTTCCTGTTTCACCAGTAGGTGGCGCTGTAAGTGTAACTCAATACCGACGCATAGATGTGTTCAGAAGGTGACCTTCATGAAGCGTCAGCAATTTGGTGCAAATCGTATGATGTATGCAGGAGTTATGAGGACTTCCTGTTTCACCAATAGGTGGCGCTATAAGTATGACGCAATACTGACACATAGATGTGTTCAGGACAGAACCGTCATGAAGCGTGAGATATATCGGACAAATCGGATAATGTATGGAGGAGTTATGAGGACTTCCTGTTTCACCAATAGGTGGCGCTATAAGTATGACGCAATACTAAAACATAGATGTGTTCAGGACAGAACCTTCATGAAGCGTGAGATATATCGGACGAATTGGATAATGTATGGAGGAGTTATGAGGACTTCCTGTTTCACCAATAGGTGGCGCTATAAGTATGATGCAATACTGACACATAGATGTGTTCAGGACAGAACCTTCATGAAGCGTGAGATATATCGGACGAATTGGATAATGTATGGAGGAGTTATGAGGACTTCGTGTTTTATGGCGAAATGTCAAACTTTGGCGGGGCGCCACGGCAAGGGTGTTTGGTGAAAACTCAATTTTTTTGATAAGTTTTGATCACAAAGGTCTTAAGATGAAGCTGACCCGATATGAAGTTGATCGGATGAAATCTGTAGGAGGAGTTCGTCGAAGTACGAGGCATGTAAATGGTCAAAACAAGGACAAAATGGCACATTAAAAGCAAAATGGCGGCCTTCCTGTTGCATGTTGGGTATAGCTCCAAGAGACATTTTAGTGCGTCTCGATGCACTACATATGCCCTCCGAATTTCGTTCGCCTACATCAAACTGAAAGGTGGGGCTCGCCATTTTAGATTTTCCAGGGGGCGCTCTTGAGCCGTTTTGCCACGCCCAGTTCCATCACCCATGAATTATCAAATTTTTCACCGGGACTGACGTATCTGCAAAGTTTCATCCATTTTCATCGATGTTCAGGCCGCCTAAAAGGCATTTGTTTGGAGTAAAGAAGGAGAAGGAGAAGGAGAAGGAGAAGGAGAAGGAGAAGAATAATAATCCTTCGAGTTTCAATAGGGCCTCGCACCGCCAGTGCTCGGGCCCTAACTAGTGCTGCGAGCAGCAGTGAGCGGGCCCTCGCACCCCACGCGTGTCGGGGTGCTGCGCCGTTAAAGGCTGTGCTATTTCGGTGTGCAGTACTGAGAGAAACTTCCTGTCACCAATAGGTGGCGCTCTAGGCGTGACTCAATACCGAAGCATAGATGTGTTCAGGACGGTACCTTGATGAAGCGTGAGAAATGTTGAGTAAATCGGATAACGTATGTAGGAGTTATGAGGACTTCCTGTTTCACCAGTAGGTGGCGCTGTAAGTGTGACTCAATACCGACACATAGATGGGTTCAGAAGGCCACCTTCATGAAGCGTCAGCAATTTGGTGCAAATCGGATGATGTATGCAGGAGTAATGAGGACTTCCTGTTTCACCAATAGGTGGCGCTATTCGTATGACGCAATACTGACACATAGATGTGTTCAGGACAGAACCGTCATGAAGCGTGAGCTATATCGGACAAATTGGATAATGTATGGAGGAGTTATGAGGACTTCCTGTTTCACCAATAGGTGGCGCTATAAGTATGACGCAATACTGAAACATAGATGTGTTCAGGACAGAACCGTCATGAAGCGTGAGATATATCGGACAAATTGGATAATGTATGGAGGAGTTATGAGGACTTCCTGTTTCACCAATAGGTGGCGCTATAAGTATGACGCAATACTGACACATAGATGTGTTCAGGACAGAACCGTCATGAAGCGTGAGATATATCGGACAAATTGGATAATGTATGGAGGAGTTATGAGGACTTCGTGTTTTATGGCGAAATGTCAAACTTTGGCGGGGCGCCACGGCAAGGGTGTTTGGTGAAAACTCAATTTTTTTGATAACTTTTGATCACAAAGGTCTTAAGATGAAGCTGACCCGATATGAAGTTGATCGGATGAAATCTGTAGGAGGAGTTCGTCGAAGTACGAGGCATGGAAATGGTCAAAACAAGGACAAAATGGCACATTAAGAGCAAAATGGCGGACTTCCTGTTGCATGTTGGGTATAGCTCCAAGAGACATTTAAGTGTGGCTCGATGAAATACATATGCCCACCGAATTTCGTTCGCCTACATCAAACTGAAAGGTGGGGCTCGCCATTTTAAACTTTCCAGGGGGCGCTCTTGAGCCGTTTTGCCACGCCCATTTCCGTCACCAATGAAATATCCGATTTTCACCAGGACTGATGTATCTGCAAAGTTTCATCCGTTTTCATTGATGTTTAGGCCGCCAAAAAGGCATTTGTTTGGGGAGAAGAAGAAGGTAGGAGAATAATAATCCTTCGAAATACAATAGGGCCTCGCACCGCCAGTGCTCGGGCCCTAATAAGGAGAATAAGGAGAATAATCCTTCGAAATACAATAGGGCCTCGCACCGCCAGTGCTCGGGCCCTAATAATCCTTCGAAATACAATAGGGCCTCGCACCGCCAGTGCTCGGGCCCTAATAATAATCCTTCGAAATTCAATAGGGCCTCGCACCGCCAGTGCTCGGGCCCTAACTAGGGCTGCGAGCAGCATTGAGCGGGCCCTCGCACCCCACGCATGTCGGGGTGTGGCGCCGTTAAAGGCTGTGCTATTTCTGTGTCCAGTACTGAGAGACACTTCCTGTCACCAGAAGTTGGCGCTCTAAGCGTGACTCAATACAAACGCATAGATGTGTTCAGGACAGTACCTTGATGAAGCGTGAGAAATGTTGTGTAAATCGGACAATGTATGTAGGAGTTATGATGACTTCCTGTAAGCAGTAGGTGGCGCTATTAGTATGACTCAATGCTCACGCACAGATGTGTTCAGGATGCGACCTTCATCAACCCTGAGCAATTTGGAGTAAATCGGATAACGTATGTAGGAGTTATGAGGACTTCCTGTTTCACCAGTAGGAGGCGCTGTAAGTGTGACTCAATACCGAAGCATAGATGTGTTCAGAATGCGACCTTCATGAAGCATCAGCAATTTGGTGCAAATCGGATAATATATGTAGGAGTTATGAGGACTTCCTGCTTGACCTGTAGGCGGCGCTATAGGTATGACTCACTGCTGACGCACAGATGTGTTCAGGATGCGACCTTCATCAAGCTTGAGCAATTTGGAGTAAATCGGATAACGTATGTAGGAGTTATGAGTACTTCCTGTTTCACCAGTAGGTGGCGCTGTAAGTGTGACTCAATACCGAAGCATAGATGTGTTCAGAATGCGACCTTCATGAAGCATCAGCAATTTGGTGCAAATCGGATAATATATGTAGGAGTTATGAGGACTTCCTGCTTGACCTGTAGGCGGCGCTATAGGTATGACTCACTGCTGACGCACAGATGTGTTCAGGATGCGACCTTCATCAAGCTTGAGCAATTTGGAGTAAATCGGATAACGTATGTAGGAGTTATGAGTACTTCCTGTTTCACCAGTAGGTGGCGCTGTAAGTGTGACTCAATACCGAAGCATAGATGTGTTCAGAATGCGACCTTCATGAAGCATCAGCAATTTGGTGCAAATCGGATAATGTATGTAGGAGTTATGAGGACGTACTGTTTCACCAATAGGTGGCGCTATAAGTATGACGCAATACTGACACATAGATGTGTTCAGGACAGAACTGTCATGAAGCGTGAGACATATCGGACAAATCGGATAATGTATGGAGGAGTTATGAGGACGTACTGTTTCACCAATAGGTGGCGCTATAAGTATGACGCAATACTGACACATAGATGTGTTCAGGACAGAACTGTCATGAAGCGTGAGACATATTGGACAAATCGGATAATGTATGGAGGAGTTATGAGGACGTACTGTTTCACCAATAGGTGGCGCTATAAGTATGACGCAATACTGACACATAGATGTGTTCAGGACAGAACCGTCATGAAGCGTGAGATATATCAGACAAATTGGATAATGTATGGAGGGGTTATGAGTACTTCCTGTTTCACCAGTAGGTGGCGCTGTAAGTGTGACTCAATACCGACGCATAGATGTGTTCAGAAGGTGACCTTCATGAAGCGTCAGCAATTTGGTGCAAATCGGATGATGTATGCAGGAGTTATGAGGACTTCCTGTTTCACCAATAGGTGGCGCTATAAGTATGACGCAATACTGACACATAGATGTGTTCAGGACAGAACCATCATGAAGTGTGAGATAAATCGGACAAATCGGATAATGTATGGAGGAGTTATGAGGACTTCCTGTTTCACCAATAGGTGGCGCTATAAGTATGACGCAATACTGACACATAGATGTGTTCAGGACAGAACTGTCATGAAGCGTGAGACATATCGGACAAATCGGATAATGTATGGAGGAGTTATGAGGACGTACTGTTTCACCAATAGGTGGCGCTATAAGTATGACGCAATACTGACACATAGATGTGTTCAGGACAGAACCGTCATGAAGCGTGAGACATATCGGACGAATCAGATAATGTATGGAGGAGTTATGAGGACGTACTGTTTCACCAATAGGTGGCGCTATAAATATGACGCAATACTGACACATAGATGTGTTCAGGACAGAACCGTCATGAAGCGTGAGATATATCGGACAAATCGGATAATGTATGGAGGAGTTATGAGGACATCGTGTTTTATGGCGAAATGTCAAACTTTGGCGGGGCGCCACGGCAAGGGTGTTTGGTGAAAACTCAATTTCTTTGATAACTTTTGATCACAACGGTCTTAAGATGAAGCTGACCCGATATGAAGTTGATCGGATGAAATCTGTAGGAGGAGTTCGTCGAAGTACGAGGCATGGAAATGGTCAAAACAAGGACAAAATGGCACATTAAGAGCAAAATGGCGGACTTCCTGTTGCATGTTGGGTATAGCTCCAAGAGACATTTTAGTGTGTCTCGATGAAATACATGTGCCCTCCGAATTTCGTTCCCCTACATCAAACTGAAAGGTGGGGCTCGCCATTTTAAATTTTCCAGGGGGCGCTCTTGAGCCGTTTTGCCACGCCCATTTCCGTCACCCATGAATTATCAAATTTTTCACCGGGACTGACGTATCTGCAAAGTTTCATCCGTTTTCATCGATGTTTAGGCCGCCAAAAATGCATTTGTTTTGGAAGAAGGAGAAGGAGAAGAATAACTAGTGCTGCGAGCAGCAGTGAGCGGGCCCTCGCACCCCACGCGGGTCGGGGTGTGGCGCCATTAAAGGGTGTGCTATTTCGGTGTCCAGTACTGACAGAAACTTCCTGTCACCAGTAGGTGGCGCTCTAAGTGTGACTCAATACCGACGCATAGATGTGTTCAGGACAGTACCTTGATGAAGCGTGAGAAATGTTGTGTAAATCGGACAAAGTATGTAGGAGTTATGAGGACTTCCTGTAAGCAGTAGGTGGCGCTGTAGGTATGACGCAATACTGACCTACAGATGTGTTCAAGATGCGACCTTCATCAAGCATGAGCAATTTGGAGTAAATCGGATAATGTATGTAGGAGTTATGAGTACTTCCTGTTTCACCAGTAGGTGGCGCTGTAAGTGTAACTCAATACCGACGCATAGATGTGTTCAGAAGGTGACCTTCATGAAGCGTCAGCAATTTGGTGCAAATCGTATGATGTATGCAGGAGTTATGAGGACTTCCTGTTTCACCAATAGGTGGCGCTATAAGAATGACGCAATACTGACACATAGATGTGTTCAGGACAGAACCATCATGAAGCGTGAGATAAATCGGACAAATCGGATAATGTATGGAGGAGTTATGAGGACTTCCTGTTTCACCAATAGGTGGCGCTATAAGTATGACGCAATACTGACACATAGATGTGTTCAGGACAGAACCTTCATGAAGCGTGAGATATATCGGACGAATTGGATAATGTATGGAGGAGTTGTGAGGACTTCCTGTTTCACCAATAGGTGGCGCTATAAGTATGATGCAATACTGACACATAGATGTGTTCAGGACAGAACCGTCATGAAGCGTGAGATATATCGGACAAATCGGATAATGTATGGAGGAGTTATGAGGACGTACTGTTTCACCAATAGGTGGCGCTATAAGTATGAAACAATACTGACACATAGATGTGTTCAGGACAGAACCGTCATGAAGCGTGAGATATATCGGACAAATTGGATAATGTATGGAGGAGTTATGAGGACTTCGTGTTTTATGGCGAAATATCAAACTTTGGCGGTGTGCAGTACTGAGAGAAACTTCCTGTCACCAGTAGGTGGCGCTCTAGGCGTGACTCAATACCGAAGCATAGATGTGTTCAGGACGGTACCTTGATGAAGCGTGAGAAATGTTGAGTAAATCGGATAACGTATGTAGGAGTTATGAGGACTTCCTGTTTCACCAGTAGGTGGCGCTGTGAGTGTGACTCAATACCGACACATAGATGGGTTCAGAAGGCCACCTTCATGAAGCGTCAGCAATTTGGTGCAAATCGGATGATGTATGCAGGAGTTATGAGGACTTCCTGTTTCACCAATAGGTGGCGCTATACGTATGACGCAATACTGACACATAGATGTGTTCAGGACAGAACCGTCATGAAGCGTGAGAAATATCGGACAAATTGGATAATGTATGGAGGAGTTATGAGGACTTCGTGTTTTATGGCGAAATGTCAAACTTTGGCGGGGCGCCACGGCAAGGGTGTTTGGTGAAAACTCAATTTTTTTGATAACTTTTGATCACAAAGGTCTTAAGATGAAGCTGACCCGATATGAAGTTGATCGGATTAAATCTGTAGGAGGAGTTCGTCGAAGTACGAGGCATGGAAATGGTCAAAACAAGGACAAAATGGCACATTAAGAGCAAAATGGCGGACTTCCTGTTGCATGTTGGGTATAGCTCCAAGAGACATTTACGTGTGGCTCGATGAAATACATATGCCCACCGAAATTCGTTCGCCTACATCAAACTGAAAGGTGGGGCTCGCCATTTTAAACTTTCCAGGGGGCGCTCTTGAGCCGTTTTGCCACACCCATTTCCGTCACCCATGAATTATCAAATTTTTCACCGGGACTGACATATCTGCAAAGTTTCATCCGTTTTCATCGATGTTCAGGCCGCCTAAAAGGCATTTGTTTGGAGTAAAGAAGGAGAATAATAATAACTAGGGCTGCGAGCAGCATTGAGCGGGCCCTCGCACCCCACGCATGTCGGGCTGCGGCGCCGTTAAAGGCTGTGCTATTTCGGTGTCCTGTACTGAGAGAACCTTCCATTCACCAGTAGGTGGCGCTCTAACCGTGACTCAATACCGATGCATAAATGTGTTCAGGACGGTACCTTGATGAAGTGTGAGAAATGTTGAGTAAGTCGGATAATGTATGTAGGAGTTATGATGACTTCCTGCTTGACCTGTAGGCGGCGCTATAAGTATGACTCAATACTGTCCTACAGATGTGTTCAGGACGGTACCTTGATGAAGCGTGAGAAATGTTGAGTAAATCGGATAACGTATGTAGGAGTTATGAGGACTTCCTGTTTCACCAGTAGGTAGCGCTGAAGGTATGACGCAATACTGACTTACAGAAGTGTTCAAGATGCGACCTTCATCAAGCATGAGCAATTTGGAGTAAATCGGATGACGTATGTAGGAGTTATGAGTACTTCCTGTTTCACCAGTAGGTGGCGCTGTAAGTGTGACTCAATACCGACGCATAGATGTGTTCAGAGGGTGACCTTCATGAAGCGTCAGCAATTTGGTGCAAATCGGATGATGTATGCAGCAGTTATGAGGACTTCCTGTTTCACCAATAGGTGGCGCAATAAGTATGATGCAATACTGACACAAAGATGTGTTCAGGACAGAACCGTCATGAAGCGTGAGAAATATCGGACAAATCGGATAATGTATGGAGGAGTTATGAGGACTTCCTGTTTCACCAATAGGTGGCGCTATAAGTATGACGCAATACTGACACATAGATGTGTTCAGGACAGAACCGTCATGAAGCGTGAGATATATCGGACAAATCGGATAATGTATGGAGGAGATATGAGGACTTCCTGTTTCACCAATAGGTGGCGCTATAAGTATGACGCAATACTGACACATAGATGTGTTCAGGACAGAACCGTCATGAAGCGTGAGAAATATCGGACAAATCGGATAATGTATGGAGGAGTTATGAGGACTTCCTGTTTCACCAATAGGTGGCGCAATAAGTATGACGCAATACTGACCCATAGATGTGTTCAGGACAGAACCGTCATGAAGCGTGAGATATATCGGACAAATCGGATAATGTATGGAGGAGTTATGAGGACTTCCTGTTTCACCAATAGGTGGCGCTATAAGTATGATGCAATACTGACACATAGATGTGTTCAGGACAGAACCGTCATGAAGCGTGAGATATATCGGACGAATTGGATAATGTATGTAGGAGTTATGAGGACTTCCTGTTTCACCAATAGGTGGCGCTATAAGTATGACGCAATACTGACACATAGATGTGTTCAGGACAGAACCGTCATGAAGCGTGAGATATATCGGACAAATCCGATAATGTATGTAGGAGATATGAGGACTTCCTGTTTCACCAATAGGTGGCGCTATAAGTATGACGCAATACTGACACATAGATGTGTTCAGGACAGAACCGTCATGAAGCGTGAGAAATATCGGACAAATCGGATAATGTATGTAGGAGATATGAGGACTTCCTGTTTCACCAATAGGTGGCGCTATAAGTATGACGCAATACTGACACATAGATGTGTTCAGGACAGAACCGTCATGAAGCGTGAGAAATATCGGACAAATCGGATAATGTATGTAGGAGATATGAGGACTTCCTGTTTCACCAATAGGTGGCGCTATAAGTATGACGCAATACTGACACATAGATGTGTTCAGGACAGAACCGTCATGAAGCGTGAGAAATATCGGACAAATCGGATAATGTATGTAGGAGATATGAGGACTTCCTGTTTCACCAATAGGTGGCGCTATAAGTATGACGCAATACTGACACATAGATGTGTTCAGGACAGAACCGTCATGAAGCGTGAGAAATATCGGACAAATCGGATAATGTATGGAGGAGTTATGAGGACTTCCTGTTTCACCAATAGGTGGCGCTATAAGTATGACGCAATACTGACACATAGATGTGTTCAGGACAGAACCGTCATGAAGCGTGAGATATATCGGACAAATCGGATAATGTATGGAGGAGATATGAGGACTTCCTGTTTCACCAATAGGTGGCGCTATAAGTATGACGCAATACTGACACATAGATGTGTTCAGGACAGAACCGTCATGAAGCGTGAGAAATATCGGACAAATCGTATAATGTATGGAGGAGTTATGAGGACTTCCTGTTTCACCAATAGGTGGCGCAATAAGTATGACGCAATACTGACCCATAGATGTGTTCAGGACAGAACCGTCATGAAGCGTGAGATATATCGGACAAATCGGATAATGTATGGAGGAGTTATGAGGACTTCCTGTTTCACCAATAGGTGGCGCTATAAGTATGATGCAATACTGACACATAGATGTGTTCAGGACAGAACCGTCATGAAGCGTGAGATATATCGGACGAATTGGATAATGTATGTAGGAGTTATGAGGACTTCCTGTTTCACCAATAGGTGGCGCTATAAGTATGACGCAATACTGACACATAGATGTGTTCAGGACAGAACCGTCATGAAGCGTGAGATATATCGGACAAATCCGATAATGTATGGAGGAGTTATGGGGACCTCGTGTTTTATTGCGAAATGTCAAACTTTGGCGGGGCGCCACGGGAAGGGTGTTCGGTGAAAACTCAATTTTTTTGATAACTTTTGATCACAAAGGTCTTAAGATGAAGCTGACCGAATATGAAGTTGATCGGATGAAATCTGTAGGAGGAGTTCGTTGAAATACGAGGCATGGAAATGGTCAAAACAAGGACAAAATGGCACATTAAAAGCAAAATGGCGGCCTTCCTGTTGCATGTTGGGTACAGCTCCAAGAGACATTTTAGTGTGGCTCGATGAAATACATATGCCCACCGAATTTCGTTCGCCTACATCAAACCGAAAGGTGGGGCTCACCATTTTAAATTTTCCAGGGGGCGCTCTTGAGCCGTTTTGCCACGCCCATTTCCCTCACCCATGAATTATCAAATTTTTCACCGGGACTGACGTATCTGCAAAGTTTTATCCGTTTTCATCGATGTTTCGGCCGCCAAAAAGGCATTTGTTTTGGAAGAAGGAGAAGGTAGAATAATAACTAGTGCTGCGAGCAGCAGTGAGCGGGCCCTCGCACCCCACGCGGGTCGGGGTGTGGCGCCGTTAAAGGGTGTGCTATTTCGGTGTCCAGTACTGACAGAAACTTCCTGTCACCAGTAGGTAGCGCTCTAAGCGTGACTCAATACCGACGCATAGATGTGTTCAGGACAGTACCTTGAAGAAGCGTGAGAAATGTTGTGTAAATCGGACAAAGTATGTAGGAGTTATGAGGACTTCCTGTTTCACCAGTAGGTGGCGCTGTAAGTGTGACTCAATACCGACACATTGATGGGTTCAGAAGGCCACCTTCATGAAGCATCAGCAATTTGGTGCAAATCGGATGATGTATGCAGGAGTTATGAGGACTTCCTGTTTCACCAATAGGTGGCGCTATACGTATGACGCAATACTGACACATAGATGTGTTCAGGACAGAACCGTCATGAAGCGTGAGATATATCGGACAAATTGGATAATGTATGGAGGAGTTATGAGGACTTCCTGTTTCACCAATAGGTGGCGCTATAAGTATGACGCAATACTGACACATAGATGTGTTCAGGACAGAACCGTCATGAAGCGTGAGATATATCGGACAAATTGGATAATGTATGGAGGAGTTATGAGGACTTCCTGTTTCACCAATAGGTGGCGCTATAAGTATGACGCAATACTGACACATAGATGTGTTCAGGACAGAACCGTCATGAAGCGTGAGATATATCGGACAAATTGGATAATGTATGGAGGAGTTATGAGGACTTCCTGTTTCACCAATAGGTGGCGCTATAAGTATGATGCAATACTGACACATAGATGTGTTCAGGACAGAACCGTCATGAAGCGTGAGATATATCGGACAAATTGGATAATGTATGGAGGAGTTATGAGGACTTCGTGTTTTATGGCGAAATGTCAAACTTTGGCGGGGCGCCGCGGCAAGGGTGTTTGGTGAAAACTCAATTTTTTTGATAAATTTTGATCACAAAGGTCTTAAGATGAAGCTGACCCGATATGAAGTTGATCGGATGAAATCTGTAGGAGGAGTTCGTCGAAGTACGAGGCATGGAAATGGTCAAAACAAGGACAAAATGGCACATTAAGAGCAAAATGGCGGACTTCCTGTTGCATGTTGGGTATAGCTCCAAGAGACATTTAAGTGTGGCTCGACGATATACATATGCCCTCCGAATTTCGTTCGCCTACATCAAACTGAAAGGTGGGGCTCGCCATTTTAAACTTTCCAGGGGGCGCTCTTGAGCCGTTTTGTCACGCCCATTTCCGTCACCCATAATTTATCAAATTTTTCACCGGGACTGACGTATCTGCAAAGTTTCATCCGTTTTCATCGATGTTCAGGCCCCCTAAAAGGCATTTGTTTGGAGTAAAGAAGGAGAATAATAATAATAATAATAATAACTAGGGCTGCGAGCAGCAGTGAGCGGGCCCTCGCACCCCACGCGTGTCGGGGTGTGGCGCCGTTAAAGGGTGTGCTATTTCGGTGTGCAATACTGAGAGAAACTTCCTGTCACCAGTAGGTGGCGCTCTAAGCGTGACTCAATACCGAAGCATAGATGTGTTCAGGACGGTACCTTGATGAAGCGTGAGAAATGTTGTGTAAATCGGAAAATGTATGTAGGACTTATGATTACTTCCTGCTTGACCTGTAGGCGGCGCTATAAGTATGACTCAATGCTGACGCACAGATGTGTTCAGGATGCGACCTTCATCAAGCATGAGCAATTTGGAGTAAATCGGATAACGTATGTAGGAGTTATGAGTACTTCCTCTTTCACCAGTAGGTGGCGCTGTAAGTGTGACTCAATACTGATGCATAGATGTGTTCAGAATGCGACCTTCATGAATCGTTAGCAATTTGGTGCAAATCGGACAATATATGTAGGAGTTATGAGGACTTCCTGTTTCACCAATAGGTGGCGCTATAAGTATGACGTAATACTGACACATAGATGTGTTGAGGACAGAACCGTCATGAAGCGTGAGATATATGGGACAAATCGGATAATGTATGGAGGAGTTATGAGGACTTCCTGTTTCACCAATAGGTGGCGCTATAAGTATGACGCAATACTGACACATAGATGTGTTCAGGACAGAACCGTCATGAAGCGTGAGATATATCGGACAAATCGGATAATGTGTGGAGGAGTTATGAGGACTTCCTGTTTCACCAATAGGTGGCGCTATAAGTATGACGCAATACTGACACATAGATGTGTTCAGGACAGAACCGTCATGAAGCGTGAGATATATCGGACAAATTGGATAATGTATGGAGGAGTTATGAGGACTTCCTGTTTCACCAATAGGTGGCGCTATAAGTATGACGCAATACTGACACATAGATGTGTTCAGGACAGAACCGTCATGAAGCGTGAGATATATCGGACAAATTGGATAATGTATGGAGGAGTTATGAGGACTTCGTGTTTTATGGCGAAATGTCAAACTTTGGCGGGGCGCCACGGCAAGGGTGTTTGGTGAAAACTCAATTTTTTTGATAACTTTTGATCACAAAGGTCTTAAGATGAAGCTGACCCGATATGAAGTTGATCGGATGAAATCTGTAGGAGGAGTTCGTCGAAGTACGAGGCATGGAAATGGTCAAAACAAGGACAAAATGGCACATTAAAAGCAAAATGGCGGACTTCCTGTTGCATGTTGGGTATAGCTCCAAGAGACATTTAAGTGTGGCTCGATGAAATACATATGCCCACCGAATTTCGTTCGCCTACATCAAACTGAAAGGTGGGGCTCGCCATTTTAAATTTTCCAGGGGGCGCTCTTGAGCCGTTTTGCCACGCCCGTTTCCGTCACCCATGAATTATCAAATTTTTCACCGGGACTGACGTATCTTCAAAGTTTCATCCGTTTTCATCGATGTTTAGGCCGCCAAAAAGGCATTTGTTTTGGAAGAAGGAGAAGGAGAAGGAGAAGGAGAAGGGAGAATAATAATAATCCTTCGAAATACAATAGGGCCTCGCACCGCCAGTGCTCGGGCCCTAATAATCCTTCGAAATTCAATAGGGCCTCGCACCGCCAGTGCTCGGGCCCTAACTAGTGCTGCGAGCAGCAGTGAGCGGGCCCTCGCACCCCACGCGGGTCGGGGTGTGGCGCCGTTAAAGGGTGTGCTATTTCGGTGTCCAGTACTGACAGAAACTTCCTGTCACCAGTAGGTGGCGCTCTAAGCGTGACTCAATACCGACGCATAGATGTGTTCAGGACAGTACCTTCATGAAGCGTGAGAAATGTTGTGTAAATCGGACAAAGTATGTAGGAGTTATGAGGACTTCCTGTAAGCAGTAGGTGGCGCTGTAGGTATGACGCAATACTGACCTACAGATGTGTTCAAGATGCGACCTTCATCAAGCATGAGCAATTTGGAGTAAATCGGATAATGTATGTAGGAGTTATGAGTACTTCCTGTTTCACCAGTAGGTGGCGCTGTAAGTGTAACTCAATACCGACGCATAGATGTGTTCAGAAGGTGACCTTCATGAAGCGTCAGCAATTCGGTGCAAATCGGATGATGTATGCAGGAGTTATGAGGACTTCCTGTTTCACCAATAGGTGGCGCTATAAGTATGACGCAATACTGACACATAGATGTGTTCAGGACAGAACCGTCATGAAGCGTGAGATAAATCGGACAAATCGGATAATGTATGGAGGAGTTATGAGGACTTCCTGTTTCACCAGTAGGTGGCGCTGTAAGTGTGACTCAATACCGACACATAGATGGGTTCAGAAGGCCACCTTCATGGAGCGTCAGCAATTTGGTGCAAATCGGATGATGTATGCAGGAGTTATGAGGACTTCCTGTTTCACCAATAGGTGGCGCTATACGTATGACGCAATACTGACACATAGATGTGTTCAGGACAGAACCGTCATGAAGCGTGAGCTATATCGGACAAATTGGATAATGTATGGAGGAGTTATGAGGACTTCCTGTTTCACCAATAGGTGGCGCTATAAGTATGACGCAATACTGAAACATAGATGTGTTCAGGACAGAACCGTCATGAAGCGTGAGATATATCGGACAAATTGGATAATGTATGGAGGAGTTATGAGGACTTCCTGTTTCACCAATAGGTGGCGCTATAAGTATGATGCAATACTGACACAAAGATGTGTTCAGGACAGAACCGTCATGAAGCGTGAGATATATCGGACAAATTGGATAATGTATGTAGGAGTTATGAGGACTTCCTGTTTCACCAATAGGTGGCGCTATAAGTATGATGCAATACTGAGAAATAGATGTGTTCAGGACAGAACCGTCATGAAGCGTGAGATATATCGGACAAATTGGATAATGTATGGAGGAGTTATGAGGACTTCCTGTTTCACCAATAGGTGGCGCTATAAGTATGATGCAATACTGACACAAAGATGTGTTCAGGACAGAGCCGTCATGAAGCGTGAGATATATCGGACAAATTGGATAATGTATGTAGGAGTTATGAGGACTTCCTTTTTCACCAATAGGTGGCGCTATAAGTATGATGCAATACTGACACAAAGATGTGTTCAGGACAGAACCGTCATGAAGCGTGAGATATATCGGACAAATTGGATAATGTATGTAGGAGTTATGAGGACTTCCTGTTTCACCAATAGGTGGCGCTATAAGTATGACGCAATACTGACACATAGATGTGTTCAGGACAGAACCGTCATGAAGCGTGAGATATATCGGACAAATTGGATAATGTATGTAGGAGTTATGAGGACTTCCTGTTTCACCAACAGGTGGCGCTATAAGTATGATGCAATACTGACACAAAGATGTGTTCAGGACAGAACCGTCATGAAGCGTGAGATATATCGGACAAATTGGATAATGTATGTAGGAGTTATGAGGACTTCCTGTTTCACCAATAGGTGGCGCTATAAGTATGACGCAATACTGACACATAGATGTGTTCAGGACAGAACCGTCATGAAGCGTGAGATATATCGGACAAATTGGATAATGTATGGAGGAGTTATGAGGACTTCCTGTTTCACCAATAGGTGGCGCTATAAGTATGACGCAATACTGACACATAGATGTGTTCAGGACAGAACCGTCATGAAGCGTGAGATATATCGGACAAATTGGATAATGTATGGAGGAGTTATGAGTACTTCCTGTTTCACCAGTAGGTGGCGCTGTAAGTGTGACTCAATATCGACGCATAGATGTGTTCAGAAGGTGACCTTCACGAAGCGTCAGTAATTTGGTGCAAATCGGATGATGTATGCAGGAGTTATGAGGACTTCCTGTTTCACCAATAGGTGGCGCTATAAGTATGACGCAATACTGACACATAGATGTGTTCAGGACAGAACCGTCATGAAGCGTGAGATATATCGGACAAATTGGATAATGTATGGAGGAGTTATGAGGACTTCCTGTTTCACCAGTAGGTGGCGCTGTAAGTGTGACTCAATACCGACACATAGATGGGTTCAGAAGGCCACCTTCATGAAGCATCAGCAATTTGGTGCAAATCGGATGATGTATGCAGGAGTTATGAGGACTTCCTGTTTCACCAATAGGTGGCGCTATACGTATGACGCAATACTGACACATAGATGTGTTCAGGACAGAAACGTCATGAAGCGTGAGCTATATCGGACAAATGGGATAATGTATGGAGGAGTTATGAGGACTTCATGTTTCACCAATAGGTGGCGCTATAAGTATGACGCAATACTGACACATAGATGTGTTCAGGACAGAACCGTCATGAAGCGTGAGATATATCGGACAAATTGGATAATGTATGGAGGAGTTATGAGGACTTCCTGTTTCACCAATAGGTGGCGCTATAAGTATGACACAATACTGACACATAGATGTGTTCAGGACAGAACCGTCATGAAGCGTGAGATATATCGGACAAATTGGATAATGTATGGAGGAGTTATGAGGACTTCCTGTTTCACCAATAGGTGGCGCTATAAGTATGACGCAATACTGACACATAGATGTGTTCAGGACAGAACCGTCATGAAGCGTGAGATATATCGGACAAATCGGATAATGTATGGAGGAGTTATGAGGACTTCCTGTTTCACCAATAGGTGGCGCTATAAGTATGACGCAATACTGACACATAGATGTGTTCAGGACAGAACCGTCATGAAGCGTGAGATATATCGGACAAATTGGATAATGTATGGAGGAGTTATGAGTACTTCCTGTTTCACCAGTAGGTGGCGCTGTAAGTGTGACTCAATATCGACGCATAGATGTGTTCAGAAGGTGACCTTCACGAAGCGTCAGTAATTTGGTGCAAATCGGATGATGTATGCAGGAGTTATGAGGACTTCCTGTTTCACCAATAGGTGGCGCTATAAGTATGACGCAATACTGACACATAGATGTGTTCAGGACAGAACCGTCATGAAGCGTGAGATATATCGGACAAATTGGATAATGTATGGAGGAGTTATGAGGACTTCCTGTTTCACCAGTAGGTGGCGCTGTAAGTGTGACTCAATACCGACACATAGATGGGTTCAGAAGGCCACCTTCATGAAGCATCAGCAATTTGGTGCAAATCGGATGATGTATGCAGGAGTTATGAGGACTTCCTGTTTCACCAATAGGTGGCGCTATACGTATGACGCAATACTGACACATAGATGTGTTCAGGACAGAAACGTCATGAAGCGTGAGCTATATCGGACAAATGGGATAATGTATGGAGGAGTTATGAGGACTTCATGTTTCACCAATAGGTGGCGCTATAAGTATGACGCAATACTGACACATAGATGTGTTCAGGACAGAACCGTCATGAAGCGTGAGATATATCGGACAAATTGGATAATGTATGGAGGAGTTATGAGGACTTCCTGTTTCACCAATAGGTGGCGCTATAAGTATGACACAATACTGACACATAGATGTGTTCAGGACAGAACCGTCATGAAGCGTGAGATATATCGGACAAATTGGATAATGTATGGAGGAGTTATGAGGACTTCCTGTTTCACCAATAGGTGGCGCTATAAGTATGACGCAATACTGACACATAGATGTGTTCAGGACAGAACCGTCATGAAGCGTGAGATATATCGGACAAATCGGATAATGTATGGAGGAGTTATGAGGACTTCCTGTTTCACCAATAGGTGGCGCTATAAGTATGACGCAATACTGACACATAGATGTGTTCAGGACAGAACCGTCATGAAGCGTGAGATATATCGGACAAATTGGATAATGTATGGAGGAGTTATGAGTACTTCCTGTTTCACCAGTAGGTGGCGCTGTAAGTGTGACTCAATATCGACGCATAGATGTGTTCAGAAGGTGACCTTCACGAAGCGTCAGTAATTTGGTGCAAATCGGATGATGTATGCAGGAGTTATGAGGACTTCCTGTTTCACCAATAGGTGGCGCTATAAGTATGACGCAATACTGACACATAGATGTGTTCAGGACAGAACCGTCATGAAGCGTGAGATATATCGGACAAATTGGATAATGTATGGAGGAGTTATGAGGACTTCCTGTTTCACCAGTAGGTGGCGCTGTAAGTGTGACTCAATACCGACACATAGATGGGTTCAGAAGGCCACCTTCATGAAGCATCAGCAATTTGGTGCAAATCGGATGATGTATGCAGGAGTTATGAGGACTTCCTGTTTCACCAATAGGTGGCGCTATACGTATGACGCAATACTGACACAGATGTGTTCAGGACAGAACCGTCATGAAGCGTGAGCTATATCGGACAAATGGGATAATGTATGGAGGAGTTATGAGGACTTCCTGTTTCACCAATAGGTGGCGCTATAAGTATGACGCAATACTGACACATAGATGTGTTCAGGACAGAACCGTCATGAAGCGTGAGATATATCGGACAAATTGGATAATGTATGGAGGAGTTATGAGGACTTCGTGTTTTATGGCGAAATGTCAAACTTTGGCGGGGCGCCACGGCAAGGGTGTTTGGTGAAAACTAAATTTTTTTGATAACTTTTGATCACAAAGGTCTTAAGATGAAGCTGACCCGATATGAAGTTGATCGGATGAAATCTGTAGGAGGAGTTCGTCGAAGTACGAGGCATGGAAATGGTCAAAACAAGGACAAAATGGCACATTAAGAGCAAAATGGCGGACTTCCTGTTGCATGTTGGGTATAGCTCCAAGAGACATTTAAGTGTGGCTCGATGAAATACATATGCCCACCGAATTTCGTTCGCCTACATCAAACTGAAAGGTGGGGCTCGCCATTTTAAACTTTCCAGGGGGCGCTCTTGAGCCGTTTTGCCACACCCATTTCCGTCACCCATGAATTATCAAATTTTTCACCGGGACTGACGTATCTGCAAAGTTTCATCCGTTTTCATCGATGTTTAGGCCGCCAAAAAGGCATTTGTTTTGGAAGAAGAAGGAGAAGGAGAAGAAGGAGAAGGAGAATAATCCTTCGAAATACAATAGGGCCTCGCACCGCCAGTGTGCTCGGGCCCTAATAATCCTTCGAGTTTCAATAGGGCCTCGCACCACCAGTGCTCGGGCCCTAATAAGGAGGAGAAAAATAATAATCCTTCGAAATTCAATAGGGCCTCGCACCGCCAGTGCTCGGGCCCTAATAATCCTTACAATTTCAATAGGGCCTCGCACCGCCAGTGCTCGGGCCCTAATAATCCTTCGAAATACAATAGGGCCTCGCACCGCCAGTGCTCGGGCCCTTATAAAAAACTACTGCTTGTAATACACTCAAAAATAGATTTGACATCTCATGACTCATCGTTTTAATAAGCTCAATAGCTCAAAAAAGGTATAAATATTAGTTTACAGTCTGAATGTCATTCTGAATATGTATTTGAATATAAGGAAGGTACAGTAGGATGGTAGGACGGATGTTAGTAGCCTAAGGAAGGAAGGTAGGAATACAAATGCTACCACAGTAGTTGTTGGAGGTGTTGGTATGGAAGTTGAGGTGAATGCTACTACTGTTGTTATAAAAAGGATTACCCTACATTAACAGATCATCAGAACAGTAGTATTATCAGCACAGTTGTGTGAACATTTTGATATATAATATGTGTATGAACTTTCAAAACTGTAGGAGTGTCAGCAGTTTACAAAATGTGTGAATATTTTCAAAGCAACTGCTGCCCCCACTGTAAAAACAAAGTTTCTGAACATTCCAAAAGCAGTTTCAAGCAGTTTCAATAGGACAAAAAATAGTTTTAAAAGTTACATTTCTAAAAAACGAAAAAAAATGAATCTGAATGGATCCCTGAAATAGCTAAACACCATGAACATTTTAAAGTTTGAATGAAGTTTCTAGCACAAAGTATGAAGAAGTACTTGGGGAGAAAACTGAAACTGGGGATAACTATAATAAAGAAAGAAATAGTGGGAATATCATAAGTTAATATCACACCTAATAATAGGGGGGCGACACAGCACATACAACACACGCATCTTCAGTGGTTGCCGATGTTGATGCAAATGTCTCTCAACACACTCTACTGTCAGCCAGTCATCTTGCAAGTTTTTTTCTCAACTCTACCATAATCCTTTGAATGATTGTCACACACACACACACACACACGCACACAACAAAACCACCAACCTGCTATACCGCCAACAAACATCTGGATTAAAAGCTCTGCTGGTAAACCAACATTTTTGTTGAAAGTGAGCAGGTTCCACCTACCTCTGAATTCCCCAGGGGAGCAGTGAGAGAGGACGAGGCAACTCGCTCAGCGGGGAGACCGGCGCGTGATAACTTCTCTAAATTTAACAGAAACCAACATCGTCCGGGACGGACGCTAGCTGTTCCCGCCGAGTGTCTCTAAACATGGCCTGCATAGCTGGCTGTCGCTGCTTATCGTGCTCCTCCGCCTGCGCTATGGCCATACAAGGTTGCACGGAGGAGGTGTCATGTCTGCGCGGTGGTGGAGAGAGAGGCTGGCTATCGGCAGCTCCTTGCCTCCTCCGACACGAGCCAGATAAAGACTGGCCGGTACCTTTGTGACAGCATGGCAATCAAGTGTTAGGGCCCTTAAGGGGGGAATGTGGGGAGTTAGTGCCCCCCCCCCCCCCCCACACACACATACACACAGTAATTTTCCAGGCCCTGTTCCCAGGCCCTCTGACAGTGGAGGTGACATCTGGAGATCTTCAGGAGATCCTCCTGAGGTCCCATATGAAGACCAGGGAGACATTTTAGAGGTGGATCTTGAGGTGAGGCATGAGAAAGAGGCTATCTGCTCTACGTTATGTAGGCGACTCTGTGAGTGCTCTTGGTGTGTTACAGTGATAGAGGTTTCCAACTGTTTGTCTTAGACACATTTTTTAAGTTTTGGCAATGAGAGTACCATTGTGTCTCATCAGACAGTGAAAGCAATTTTGGCATGCGCGTGTCTTGTTCTCTTCTTGTCCAAACTGCCCTGACTCTGTGTTACTGGAGACACATCCCAAGTTACGGCCTTCGTTATAAAACACATCATGCTACTGTATGCACTCTCCAGACTGTTTATGAACATTTATAAACACATGCCACCAGGGCCTCCTGGTTAATGACACATTCATACAGCTCTCACACATACTCCTGTCCTTCCAGCGTGAACTGAGGTAAAGGAAGGTAAAACAGTGGCATGTAAAGAGTATCAAAGCAGACACTTTTCAAATGGTGTGTTCACTAGTTCTTCCAACAGTTCAACATATCAACCATGACATGAAAACTGGGAACAGTAGAAGCTTCCAAAGATTTAGACTGACCGAATCTGAAAAACTGTATGAATCCATTCTGTTAAAGACAATACCACGGATGTATCTGGAAGCACAATGTTGCAGTTATAACTACAACGTGCTATTCTAGGCACCACGCAATATAAAGGAAAGCAACCATGACAGCACATACTCCACTGCCTGTGCCAATGTTACATTTTCAAACAAAACTTTGTAAAGCGGAACACCACTTGGCTGTTCGCTCCATTTGAATTAAGATGATTTATCCATAGAGACACCCCCCCCCCTCTCCTCTGCACGTCCCTTGGAAGAGAAACATCTCTCTTCTGTCTCTTCCACATAGAATCCTGCTTTAAGCTCCGTTTCACTCTGCCTGAGGCAACATGCCGCATCCTTTTGTGCTCCTTCAACAAACAGGACCCTGTGTCCAGCCTCACTCTTTATTGTGCTCAAATGGGAGAAAAAGCGTTTTTACAAGGTAAACGGGCATTCCCTCAGGACAAGCTCAGTCTCCATTGCTTCAGATTTCACACGTTTGGAACTGACTGAAAGAGATCTACTGTAAGGTGTGTTTCACCGGCTCAATTCATCGAGTTAGCATGTGTTGATTTCTAGTATTTAGTATTTATCTATCTACAGTATATATCTAGCTATCCATCCATCTATCCATTGATTTCTAGAGTGAAGAAATGGGGATGATATGGATTCAACTTCATTTAAAGTGATTCACTATGTCTCAAAGAATCAGAAACACAAATTGATTAAATGTAATGGATTAGATTACTATACTGTCAATTTATTGCAGAACTTTTCCATAGTTTATGGGAAGACTGATGGAGATAATAACCGTCAATAATAACCGTAAAGCCCCCCGCAAAATGCTGCCGAAATGATGGCGCAAGACTCGTACAGCGCTGTCTACCCTCCCTAACCCCCATATCACCGTGTCCTAACTACACGCGACGTGAGCGAGCGTCAGTGACAAAATGCGTTCCATTGCTTTGTTTTCTATTGTTATGTCCTAACTGGACACGAGCGACGCAGCACGAAGCGGCGCGACGTTTTAACTGCCCTTTTGACGCTCGCCCTGTTCCTATTTCCCTCCTGTCGCTCGCGCAGGCGTTAGTTCTTTAACTGTCTTCAGTTGGGAATATAGACAAATGACGTAACAGAACAGGACATTTAACGGTTTCAGTTAGGACAGCAGGCATGCGATGTGGCGTTCTGTTGCTCGCGTCGCAAGCAGTTAGGACACGGTGTATGGCTCTGCTATAGTTTTCTTATGAAAATGCTAAGACATTTACAGTATGCCCACATACGCTTTCCATGGTAGAGTGTGATGGTAAAGCAAACACAAGACTGGTAGCAAGCCAGAACTGTTAACAAATATAGACTTCAAAATGTCTCAACTCCTGAGTGAAATTAAATCAAAACTATTTTGACCCGTAGTCCTATCTATAGACAATCTATAAAAAAATTAATTGTTGAGACAGAATTATTGACAACACCGTAGTGTGGTCTGCTATCAAACAAGCCTCACATTGAAATTTACAATGAGCTCAATTTAAAATGTGTCCACAACAGTTTCATGCAATGTACAAATGCCAAACAAGTGAGAGGTGTGTCAACTCATGAGTGGTGGGCAAAGACACAGAGGCTGCTGATAGGCTAGTGGTTAGAGCAGAGATCGCTGATAGGTCAGTGGCTAGAGCAGACGGGCTGATGATAGGCCAGTGGTTAGAGTAGACAGGCTGCTGATAGGCCGGTGGTTAGAGAAGACAGGCTGCTGTTAGGCCAGTGATTAGAGCAAAGGGACAGAGCAGAGGCTGCTGATAGGCCAGTGGTTAGAGCAGAGGCTGCTGATACGCCAGGGGTTAGAGCATCAGGTATTTTTATGTTGTCACAGTTCGAAGTTAATTAAATCTACTGTCGAATGAAATGTTAAACAGCCCTGGCATGACAGCATTGAAGTGGATAATATTCCTGTCATTGCCCAAAGGACGGTTCGTTATCCTCTGTGACATTCCACTGGATCCCTCTGCTGTTATCTGTCCGTCTGACGTGTGGAGCTTGGAGGGCAGGACTGTGGAGCGATCGAGAGAGAGGTGTTGATGCGACCATGTAAACCTCAGCACACACCTCACCTTGCAAGCAGGAGTTAACATGTCTGACTTGGGTGTCTACAGACAAGCCTCTTTGGGGCTGTCCATAGCCCTGACCTGGATGTCTACAGACGGGTCTGTCCGTAGCCCTGAGTTGGGTGTCTACAGATGGGGGTCTGTCCTTGTCAATGTTAATGTCAATGTCATTTTATTTATATAGCAACATTCATACCAATTAATGTAGCACATAGTGCTTTCCATGAAAGAGATGGATAAAAACATAAATCATAAAAACACAGTCCATAGCCCTGACGTGATGTGGGTGTCTACAGATGAGGGTCTGTCTGTAGCCCTGATGTGATATGAGTGTAGATGGGGGCCTGTCCATAGCCCTGACATGATGTAGCCATGTAGGTGTCTACAGACGAGCCTCTCTGGCCTTGACATGGGTGTCTACAGACACGCCTCTTTGGGCCCTGCATGACACAGCATTGGGCGGACCAGCACTATGAACTGAACCAGTTTTGAAAGATGCACTATACTGAAAATCTGCTTTCCTTTAATCCACTTTACATATGACGCAAAAGTATAATTATTAGCTGGGTGAGACTAATAGATATGTTGTGATCCCCCAAAAAGTGTGATGATGATGTAACAGCTCAATAGCATTAATTTGCATACACAACACATGTTTTACAGCTTACCCATGATATAATGATACTTTACATGATATGCATGGTGAATTGGTGTAATATATTTGGTGAATTTTGAGTAATGTGCCCCTTTACCAGAAGTAAGTTTGTATAGATCGTCAGATTCTCCCCCTTGGTATTCAGAAGGAAATGGAGGGGCTGAACAGACTGTTGGGCCCCACCTCAATTTCACAAATCTCACAGATACTATGGACATGGTGATGGGGTGGACATGGTTATGGGGTGGACGTAGTGATGGGATGAACATGGTGATGAGGTGGACATGGTGATGAGGTGGACATGGTGATGGGGTGGACATGGTGACAGGTTGGACATTGTGATGGGGTGGATATGGTGACGGGTTGGACATGGTGATGGGTGGACATGGTGACAAGATGGACATGGTGATGGGGTGGACATGGTGATAGGCTGGACATGGTGATGTGGCAGACATGGTGATGGGGTGGACTTGGTGATGGAATGGATGTAGTGATGGGGTGGACATGGTGATGAGGTGGATATGTTGATGGGGTGGACATGGTGGATATGGTGATGGGATGAAAATGGTGGACATGGTGTTGTGGTGGACATTGTGAAAGGGTGGACATGGTGATTGGGGGATGTAGTGATGGGGTGGACATGGTGGACATGGTGATAGGCTGGACATGGTGATGGGGTGGACATGGTGATGGGGTGGACATGGTGATGAGGTGGACATGGTGATGGGGTGGACATGGTGATTGGATGGACATTGGGATGGGGTGGACATAATGATGGGTGGACATGGTGATGAGGTGGATATGTTGATGGGGTGAACATGGTGGACATGGTGATGGGGTGGATATTGTGAAAGGGTGGACATGGTGACGGGGTGGACATGGTGATGTGGTGAACATGGTGGACATGATGATGAGGTGGACATGGTGATGGGGTGGACATGGTGATGGGATGGACATTGTGATGGGGTGGACATGGTGATGGGTGGACATGGTGACAGGGTGGACATGGTGATGGGTTGGACATTGTGATGGGGTGGACATGGTGATGGGTGGACATGGTGACAGAGTGGACATGGTGACGGGGTGGACATGGTGATGGGGTGGACATGGTGACAGAGTGGACATGGTGACGGGGTGGACATGGTAATGAGGTGGACATGGTGATGGGGTGGACATGGTGATGGGTTGGACATTGTGATGGGTGGACATGGTGACAGGGTGGACATGTTGACGGGGTGGACATGGTGATGGGGTGGACATGGTGATGAGGTGGACATGGTGATGGGTGAACATGGTGGACATGGTGATGTGGCGGACATGGGGATGCGGACATGGTGATGGGATGGATGTCGTGATGGGGTGGACATGGTGATGAGGTGGATATGTTGATGGGGTGAACATGGTGGACATGGTGATGGGGTGGACATTGTGAAAGGGTGGACATGGTGATTGGGGGATGTATTGATGGGGTGGACATGGTGATGGGGTGGACATGGTGATGGGGTGAACATGGTGATGGGGTGGACATTGTGAAAGGGTGGACATGGTGATGGGGTGGACATGTTTATGAGGTGGACTTGATGATATGATGGACATGGTGATGGGGTGAGCATGGTGATGGGGTGAACATGGTGGCCATGGTGATGTGGTGGACATGGTGATGGGTTGGACATAGTGATGGGGTGAACATGGTTATGAGGTGGAAATGGTGATGGGGTGGACATGGTGATGAGGTGGACATGGTGATGGGGAGGACATGGTGATGGGGTGAACATGGTGATGTGGTGGATATGGTGATGGGATGAAAATGGTGGACATGGTGATGTGGTGGACATGGTGATGTGGTGAACATGGTGGACATGTTGATGGGGTGGACATTGTGAAAAAGTGGACATGGTGATTCGGGGATGTAGTGATGGGGTGGACATGGTGACGGGGTGTTGTTGATGGGGTGGACATGGTGGATATGGTGATGGGATGAAAATGTTGGACATGGTGATGTGGTGAACATGGTGGACATGGTGATGGGGTGGACATTGTGAAAGGGTGGACATGGTGATTGGGGGATGTAGTGATGGGGGGGACATGGTGATAGGCTGGACATGGTGATGGGGTGGACATGGTGATGGGGTGGACATGGTGATGAGGTGGACATGGTGATGGGGTGCACATGGTGATGGGTTGGACATGGTGATGGGGTGGACATGGTGATGGGTGGACATGGTGACAGGGTGGACATGGTGATGGGGTGGACATGGTGATGAGGTGGACATGGTGATGGGTGACCATGGTGGACATGGTGATGTGGCGGACATGGGGATGGGTGGACATGGTGACAGGGTGGACATGGTGACGGGGTGGACATGGTGATGGGGTGGACATGGTGATGAGGTGGACATGGTGATGGGTGAACATGGTGGACATGGCGATGTGGCGGACATGGGGATGGTGGACATGGTGATGGGATGGATGTCGTGATGGGGTGGACATGGTGATGAGGTGGATATGTTGATGGGGTGAACATGGTGGACATGGTGATGGGGTGGATATTGTGAAAGGGTGGACATGGTGATTGGGGGATGTAGTGATGGGGTGGCTATGGTGGACATGGTGATAGGCTGGACATGGTGATGGGGTGGACATGGTGATGGGGTGGACATGGTGATGGGGTGGACATGGTGATGGGGTGCACATGGTGATGGGTTGGACATTGTGATGGGGTGGACATGGTGATAGGGTGGACATGGTGATGGGGTGGACATGGTGATGAGGTGGACATGGTGATGGGTGAACATGGTGGACATGGTGATGTGGCGAACATGGGGATGGTGATGGGATGGATGTCAATCAATCAATCAATCAATCAATCAATCAATCAATCAATCAATCAATCAATCAATCAATCAATCAAGCAATCAAGCAATCAAAGCTTTATTTATATAGCGCATTTCATAACCAGAGGCAACACAATGCGCTTTACAGAGAACAAGGGAGGTGGGCATACGACTCACTCTCTACATATTCCAGAGGGAAGCAACAAAACAGTAATCACCCGGGGGCCAGATAAGTGAGCTGTAAAAATTATGTGGACTGATGTGTGTCTGTGTGTACGTGTGTGTGTGTCTGTGTACTAAATACTACAACATCCACAGCTCCACAGCTGACACGGAGGTATCTATCGGACTCAGGGTGGTCTGCGGGCGACAATAGGGCATCCACTGGACCTGGTTAGAGGATAGGAGGGAGAGAGAGAGGCACTAGGGGAGGCAGAAAACGGTTAGTAGCACACTGAGCCATTGAAGCAACACAGCTGTCAGAACAGAACAAGCCTTTTTCAGGTTAACCAGCTTCTGTACACTACTTGATATACATACAGTGCATTGCAGGATAAATACCAATGTATACAGAGGATTCACAGGTAGGTTTGAGGCTGCCTTTCTGTGTCTCAAGTTCCTAGCTAGTGATTGTAAGCTAGGTTGAAAAGGTACGTCTTGAGGTCTCGCTTGAAGACCTCCGTTTTTTCGGCCCTTCTTAGGCATTCCGGTAGGGTGTTCCAGAGGTTGGGGGCATAGAAACTAAAAGCTGCCTCTCCGTGTTTCTTGGTCCTGGCTTTTGGAACTGTTAAAAGTTCAGTACCTGAGGATCTGAGTGGTCTGTTGGGCATGTACTTAACAAGCATGTCTGAAATATATTCTGGTGAGTGACTGTGGAGAGATTTATAGACTAGTAATAGTATTTTAAAGTCTATTCTAGAGTTGACTGGTAACCAGTGTAGTGATTTTAAGGCTGGTGTGATGTGTGCCCTTCGTCTAGTCTTAGTGAGGACTCGTGCTGCAGCATTCTGTATCATTTGTAGCTTAGAGATTGTTTTCTTTGGTAAGCCTGATAGTAGAGCATTGCAGTAGTCCAGCCTGCTTGTGATGAAAGCATGCATTCATCTTTCGGTGTCAGCCTGAGAGAGAAAGGGTTGCACCTTGGCAATGTTCCTTAGGTGGTAAAAGGATGTCTTTGTAATATTCTTGATGTGGTTTTCGAAATTAAGATCTGAGTCAAGTATGACACCTAGGTTTTTAGCCTGGCAATTGGTGTCAATTTCCAGAGTTTTAAGTGTGCACATGTCGTGATGGGGTGGACATGGTGATGAGGTGGATATGTTGATGGGGTGAACATGGTGGACATGGTGATGGGGTGGACATTGTGAAAGGGTGGACATGGTGATTGGGGGATGTAGTGATGGGGTGGACATGGTGATGGGGTGAACATGGTGATGGGGTGGACATTGTGATAGGGTGGACATGGTGATGGGGTGGACATGTTTATGAGGTGGACTTGGTGATATGGTGGACATGGTGATGTGGTGAACATGGGGAGCATGGTGATGGGGTGAACATGGTGGCCATGGTGATGTGGTGGACATGGTGATGGGTTGGACATAGTGATGGGGTGAACATGGTTATGAGGTGGAAATGGTGATGGGATGGACATGGTGATGTGGTGGACATGGTGATGAGGTAGATATGGTGATGGAGTGGACATGGTAATGCGGTAAACATTGTGGACATGGTGATGGGGTGAACATTGTGATAGGGTGGACATGGTGATGGGTGGACATGTTTATTGGCTGGACATGGTAATATGTTGGACATGGTGATGGTGATGGTGGACATGGTGATGGGGTGAAAATGGTGGACATGGTGTTGGGGTGAACATGGTTGACATGGTGATGTGGTGGACATGGTGATGGGGTGGATGTGGTGGACATGGTGATGGGTTGGCCATGGTGATGAGGTGGACATGGTGGACATGGTGATGTGGTGGACATGGTTATGGGTTGACATGGTGACGGGGTGGACATGGTGATGAGGTGGACATTGTGATAGGGTGGACATGTTGGACATGGTGACGGGGTGGACACGGTGGACATGGTGATGTGGTGGACATGGTGATGTGGTGGACATGGTGATGAGGTGGACATGATGATGGGGTGGTCATGGTGATGAGGTGGACATGGTGATGGGGAGGACATGGTGACGGGGTGGACATTGTGATGAGGTGGACATGGTGATGGGGAGGACATGGTGATGGGGAGGACATGGTGACAGGGTGGACATTATGATGCACAAAAGGGTGTCTTGATTTGAGATGCCAGGGAGGCTCCGCTGTTGCAGCGAGCTTGTCGTGGAGCAGGTGGTTAAGTTACACGGCCCGGCAGGCAAGATGTGCCGTGGTTCCTGTGCGGCGGAGGCCAGCGGGCTGGAGGCCTGCAAGGATGGGAAGGTTGTCCACAGGAGTGGGACGCAGGCATCCTGTCACGATGCTCAAGGCTGTGTTGAGGCGGGTGTGAGTGCTGCGACACCAAACCAGTGCGCAATAATCACTTGTCGAGTAGACCAGGGCTAGGGCTGCCATGCGCAGTGTTTTTGTGCTGGCTCCCCAGCCTGATCGGACCAGTTGCCTCATCAACACCACATGAGATGTTAGCTTCTAGTACAGTGACTTGGCAGAATGTGAGCGACCTGTCCAATATCACGCCGAGATAGGTTAGTTTGGCTGCATAGCAGGAGTATTCCATCGAAGTGCACATGGAGCTCACCTTGTTGTTAAGGTGGAATGCCGCCGACACCGTCTTTGCCTCGCTGAGCTTCAATCTCCATTTCCTGTCCTAGCTCAAGGTCTCCACGGCCTGCCAATCTCCAGCTGAGTACATCAGCGCAAGGTCGTCTGCATAAGCATACTTCATGGAGACTGTGATCGGTAGGTCATAGGTGTAGATGTTAAAAAGGGCACAGGATATAAAGGACAGATCCCTGGGGGGTGCCGTTCTTAGGGTTAACCCTATCATGCAGACCATGTGCCTGTCCGGCAGAAGGTGGAGCAGCTTGCAGGTGAGGCCGCGGTGGCATATGGTGCCGTAGGCAGCCGTCAGGTCTATAAAGGCTCCGGCCTTCTTTTTAGCCGAAAAGCTGTCCTCGATAGGCTGTCTTGAGTCATCAAAGTGATTTGATCTACGGTCGATCTCCCACATCGGAACCCGCTCTTCTCCCGTGGGAGCAGCGGGTCGATGATTGGTTCGACGCGGGCGTAGAGACGCTCGACGATCTTGAAGGGGACAAATAACAGAGAGATGGGGCGGTAACTCTTGGGGTCCCCTTCAGGCTTGTTCGGCTTAGGGATCGCGACAAGTAGGGCTCTTCTCCAGATTTTGGGGATCTGGAGTTGGCGCAAGTAGGAAGAGAGGAACGCTCTTAACCAGGACTTCAAGGCAGGCGCGGCATGGAGTATAAGCTCCGGGCAGATAGAATCAGGCCCCGGAGCTTTCCCTGGCTTTACATGCTGGAGGGCAGCAGTGAACTCCTCCAGTGTGAATTTTCACACTTTTCACAAATTGTGATGCAATTTTGTTTGCAGAGATGGGGCAGTGACAGGGGGAGTGTCTATGCTCCATGCTTTGCAGCTGAAGGGTGAGAAGTCGATGGATTTAATGGCCTCCTCCCAGCACTCTTGTGTTCTTAGGCTGAGTCTAGACAGCAGGGCTGGGACAATTCTTCCTTATTCAGCTCCTGGGGGGCCCCGGAGGAAGGCACAGTAGAAACTTTCACACTCCGCATCCCAACACGGTTTGTAGCTATTGTGACGTTCGCGTGGGATGGATTTTTTTGCCGCTTTCACCAGTATGCTGCAGAGATCCTGGTACGCCTCGTCCACGTTGTTGGTGTTAGGTGGTGGGAGGCCCCTCATGGATCTATGGATAAGGAGGCGGTAGCATGTCCAGTTGCCCTTTCGAAAGTTCCATCGCTTCACCGGCTCGCTCGGGACGAGGTCCACGAGTTTTGGCATGGTTATCAGCGATGGTCAATGTTGGGACTGCGGGAACTTTCCTAGCACACATCAGGAAGCCGGGTAACACCGACATTCACAAATGTCAAGTCAGGATTTGTCCCAGTTTTCCAGCAACCTGTGACAAAACTGGCTGCACCCTTAGGATCGTACAACAGGGCCAGGCTGTTGTTAGCTGCCGAAGCAGCCAGGTTTTCTCCGCCGGATGTATTGGTGCTGTAGCCACAATCCTCGTGCCGGCAATTGAAGTCGCCAGCATAGAGGCAGGGGAGGGGGAAGAGTGGAAGATATGCTAGTGTGATTCGTGAGGGCGGAAGCGTTGTAGACATTGGCAGGTCGGGGCACTTAGAATGCAGTTTCTAAAAATCTATTTTCTGCCGCGAAACAGTTGTTTTCATCAATCTGTCTTGATGAATCGCTTGTTGTGCTTACATAGAGAGCATAGGCCTGTTGTGGTATTTCACATGCCTCTGTAATATGATCTTAACCCTCTTGGCGCCAGGTTTTTTTTTTTTTTAAACAATATTTTTACATCTAAATTTCAAAAGACTGTGGCTTCAGAGTGGTTAGAGATAGAGACTCACTGTAAATGAGACAAATGTTGAGAATGATCCAAAGTTTATGTTGGGTCTAAATTTATCCAACTAATTTGCATATTATGATGTCATAGGGTGGCGGCCAACTTGAATTATGCCATTTTTCAAGGAAATATGGGATATTTTGAATCAATTTGAACTTATTTCAACAAATTTCCCCACCTCTGTCCATTTGTTATGTTATCCAAATATCAAATGAACAAGAAAACAGTAAATGGTAAGCCAACAGTAGTAAACAAACTAATTACTAGGCCACATAGTAGCATCACTCACGTAAACAGAAGGCGTCTCTTAGCCGCAGAGGCCTGTGTACCTATCTATCCAGTGTACCTATCTATCCAGGTGACACTGTTTAGTTTTTCAGAGTGTGGTACCTCTCATTGCAAGGCACAGCACACAGAGCCACCCCACACTGCCCCTGCTGTCCCCTCTCAACATAGGCCTACTCATCATTGTTTACAAAATGCAGAAATGACGGGATGATTTCAAATCTGTTCCTAGATCACTTTGCCAAATCCAGGTGTAAAAGTTGGTCAAAACTGTGCCCAGTAGTCCTCAATCTCTGATTTCTCTACCAGCCCCATGGACAAATATCATCCAAAACTTGCTCACAATTGAACCTTATGGCAGCCATTTGGCGTTTTTCCAACGCAATAATCTACTAAATTCTGCTGACTCGCTCTCTCAATAACTCTGCTCCGCTCCGCTCAACCCACAACTGAATGAACAGTCATCGTGTGTATTTATAGTAAACGTGAGAGGACAAAAACATATCTGTAAATATACTGTGCTTACTCTAACTGTACAAAATCATTGTTGTGATTGGTCATAAGTTGTGCGCGCGTGATTCATTTGCAGGCTGCTCTTCCTCCGAGCGGCCGCGGTGTCTGAGCTGGGAACATGACGCTATAGTCAGACTGGCCGAGTGTCATGGAGAGAGACTTACCCTCAGCTCTGGGGAAATCTGTTGTAACGTGAACCACGGAATGCGCAGGGCTTTGTCATCTCAATCATTCCCAAATGACCAGGAAAAGTCGCTAGATTTGTCGAGATTATTTTGTTGTACGTGGGATGTCTTATTTGTACAAACACGACGCACAAACTCAACTTTAGATGGTAGGCTATCTTGCAATCGAACTCTCCATCCTGTTATTTTCGAGTAGTTGTAGATCCCCATCCACAGGGATAGACAAAGTAGGCTACTGCACCAGGCAAAACAACCTATCCCCATAGTTTACAACTTTGTGGTTGTACGTAAATACGGAAGTCGGCTACACAAATGGATAAACCGAAGCTTGCCAGACAGCGCAATTTGTCTACTTTTACAGGTAAAAAACCGCTTGTCTCTAGGTCAAACTATTTCAGAAATATGCCGTCCTAAAGAACATATGGTATTGAGGAGCGCTAGCGCGCCCCGTGTATAAAATAGGGAACTCGTAATGAGATTTTCTCAAATATATTGCATTGAAAGATGGTGTCATACTGAATCGTGAGCAAAGTTATACATGTCTGCCATCTAGTGGTGGCAGGAAAACCGAGGTTTCAGCGTGTAAATATCATAAAATCACTGTTTTACTCAGTAACGCAGCTTGTCGCAGAAATGCGACTTTGGCGCCAAGAGGGTTAAGAAATGTCTTTAGACACGAAATAGCTTCCTCACTTGCTCCAGCACGCATGCGCACAGCGTGCTGGAGCAACGATTGCGCGCTGTGCGCATTAGTGCTGGAGCAAGTGAGGAAGCCATTTCGTTTCGAAAGACGTTTCTAAAGATCATGGCATGTGAAAACCACAACAGGCCTATGCTCTTTGTAAGCACAACTAGCGATTCTTCAAGACAGATTGATGAAAACAACTGTTTCGCGGCAGAAAATAGATTTTTAGAAACTGCATTCTAAGTGCCCCGACCACCGCCATTACATGGATATACTGGCTCGCGCTGGATTTTAAATTTCTTCTACATGCCTCCGAACTACACCAAAGTGATCTCGGTGAGTCAAACGTCTTATAATATGTTGAAATAAGGTCCAGGTTGTCAAAAACTAGCATTGTCCTTTAACTCTCCTACTGTGTTCCTGTTTGCCCCCCTTTCCAAGGTGTTCACGGTTTTATTTGTCCGGTTTGTTTTAACTGCTTTATCTTTTAAACTAAGGTCAAACTTGGTAAATCTGGTATCTGGTGAAATCTGAGATCTGTGAGATGTTAAAATCAGATTCAATAATTAACCTAGATATTACCAAATTACTGTAATGTGACTAAGTACACAGTATAAATTGAATATTTTATTTCTGTTTATTCAGAATTTCAAATAAGAAGGCCTGTTACACCCTGAAACTCTGTATATCTCTGCCAAACAACACATTGGATCAGTTCTTCAATATTTCAACATATACTGTGCAAAATCTGATGAGAATATTAAATACTATGACTTCTCTGGAGAGGTTTCAATGTGGGTTGGGTCAAGGAATGTCAGGAATGTCCAATCCCGAAAAATGGCACACTGACTGGTTATCATGTCAGAAACATGGCATGTGACATAGCTATGCACTCAGGAGAGTCCGGGGATCCATTTAAGACAAATTATATATATATATATATATATGTGTGTGTATTGGGGGGGGGGGTGAGGAATGTACTAATAATGGATAAAAAGGCATAGTGAAGGCATCTGATGTGATACACATGGCATGTTACCATTTTACATGCTCAGGTAGGTCAGTGGGTCAATCTAAGACAAAATATGGCTATACATCAATCAATCAAATTAAACTCCAAGCGAGAACAATTGTGGCATGGACTTTTGGACTGGTTTTGAACGCCCAGGGGTGCATTTTCGCTAGGATTTGTTGCACACGTGCAACGGATCCTAGCAAGACATGATCCTGGGCCTACGGACCCGCAGAATGTTGCGCCCAGACCTTCTCCCACTAATTAATGGGCCAGCTTTCTATCCGCGTCATTGGCGAGCCTCTCAGACAACCGTGAGTGGCGGAAACACGTCTATTTACCACTCTTCCTCTCTCTCTCTCTCTATGGTTATGCACCAATTATTTCTCTACTCTTATAGAAAATAGAAGAGAAAGCTTCTCTACATCATCATCCTACTTAACTTGTAACACCTTTTTAACCTATAAACACTGTCTCAGACTAGTGGTTAACATGAATAGCGGCATTGAATATAGAAAGGAGACACTGAAGATGTATTCCAAAATTAACATTTATTTTAAAACAAATTCAGTCTGAAATGTGTGGTTCATATGGAGGAATGTGTGTGTGTGTGTGTGTGTGGGGGGGGGGGGGGTGTTTCCATCTGATGGATGAACATAATCTCGTTTTATGTTTTTTGTCAAATCGTGTAGCTTGGGGGGTCTGTGGCGTGGATAGTGGCGTGGTAGCGAGACTCCGCCCCCGTGGGTAACAGCCGGTCGGGGACAGTACAGTGACATCTGGATAATTTCCATTTACCCACCAGTGAAGACCATGTGGTCATGTGTCTAGCCCACTCAAGGGCTGTGTTGTGAGGTCTGTGGTGTGGATAGTGGCGTGGTGGAGAGACTCCGCCTCCTCGGGTCTCAGTTAATCGAAGACACTGCTTTCACCTCCGGGCAATCTCTTTGCACCCAGGAGTGAAGACCATGTGTCTCTAGCCCACTCACGGTCTGAGTTGTGGTGTCCATGGCGTGTTTAGTGGCATGTTGGCGAGACTCCGCCCCCTCGGGTCAGAGGCGGTTGGGGACAGTGTATTCCTCTCCAGGCCACCGACCTGCACCCAACGGTTGAGACTATGTGTCTCTGGCCCACTCAAGGGCTGAGTTGTGTGGTCCGTGGCGTGTAGCAAGACTCCGCCCCCTCAGGTCAGAGCCGGTCGAGGACAGTGTACCGCTCTCCAGGCAATCCACCTGCACCACGGGTGAAAAACGGGGCTGGGTTGTAAAGTCCGTGGATAGTGGCGAGACTCCGCCCCCCTGGTGGATGAACATAACCTTGTCTTGTCTTTTGTCAAATCGTGTAGCTTGTTTGAAGCGTCACCACTGGTTCCAATGGTATCACCCTCGTCTCTTGGGAGACGAGACGGGGAGCGAGTGATGCCTGGAATGTGAGGAATGTCAGGAATGTCACGCATGTACTAATAATGGATAAACAGGCATAACTCAATTCATAGCTTATATAATGCTGTAATGGATTACACTACCGGAAAGCAGTGATGCCATTTAAGCGACTTTGTCGCTAGACTTAGCGACTTTCCAGATCCCCCTGGCGACTTATTTCATGAAAAGCGACTAGCGGAAATCTAGCTACTTTTTCTGGTCATTTGGGGAATTATTGTGTTGACAAGAAAGCGAGCTCAGCTCGAGTCACGAGAGAAAACTTTTTTTGCTGCCTTCACGTCCTCTCTCCCTCGCTCGCCCACACACACACCACACGCGCTGGGATCCCTCACGCAACAACCAATCGTATTGTCAGAAAAGACTAGTTTACCTATACCTAAAAGCTGAGACCCGTAGCTTTCACCCAAGCTATTATATGCCTGGGTTACCCAATGGCGGGGGTGGGAGCAGTGGGGGGGCTTGGAACCGGGTCAGAACTGGGTGGGGGGGCATTTTTGTGTTACTCATTCATTTCCTATGGTGGTCAGTTTTGACCGGCAAGTTTGGGAACCCTCCTGATGTTATAAAGTTGACTAAAACCTCAAAATTCAATGCAAGTTGTTGGTCAGCAATTGTATAAGTTCAAATGCCTAGTGTGGAGGATATCATAAGGCCTTGAGGCAATCAAATGTAAAGCACAATATTTATGATTGATTGAAAGTTGTAAATCAGTCTGACTTGACCGAACACAAAAGGAAGGTTTTAATGTAACTTAGTGTAATGCAATAAATATTTGTATATGATGCAATACTGTACATAATATGTAAATTATCTGTATCTGATCAAATGTTACTGTAGCCTATGGGCAAGTCGCAGCGCATACGTGCTCAATAAATAAGTGTAAACTTACAACAGCAGACATGAGACTAAGGTCTCCCAACTTCTCATCAAGGGCCTCCACATCAGATTGGGTTTTCAGAGGCAAGACCACTCCTTCAGGGACCCATGTCACCGATCCATTTTTCTTCAGCAGGGCATTTAAAATCTTACCATGAACCCGTTGGGTCTCCTTCACTTCTTCTACCATTGTAAAAAGTTTAGAAAACATGGCTTCACAAGTGGGACTGGCAACTCGCTGAACCGTGGGACTGGCAACTCACTGGGCAGCGGGGCTGGTACCTCCCTGGGCAGTGGGGCTGGCAACTCGCTGGGCAGTGGGGCTGGTACCTCCCTGGGCAGTGGGGCTGGTACCTCCCTGGGTAGTGGGGCTGGTGACCCAGGTGGTCATTTTCTTTGCTGCTGGCCCAAGGAGTTGGTCTGGGGGAGTGGGTGGAAGTTCCTCCTCCAAATCAGAATGCTCACTTGATTCTGAGAGTTTTGCATTTGCCCTAGAGAAGAAGGCTTTATTTATCATACAACTTGACACTACAACACGTGTGAAATGGGCGACATGAACACACACGCGCACGCACGCAGTAGGCTGTTGCCAATGAAATGTTGTCTGCGCTTTACCCATCCCTTCATCCATCCCCCAAGGGCAGCCGGGGGCAGACAGTTGGCAGTGTGCATGAGCTGCACCCGGGGGCCAATCCAAGTGCTCTTGTCCACCTTTGTCAGGGACGGACAGCATTAGCGATCTGTTCTTCTGCATGTTTTTCGTATTGGGTTTGTTATGTATTTGCAAACACGGGGAGAACATGCAAACTCTGGACAGAAAGGCCTGGAGACCTTCTTTCTGAGAGGCGACAGTGCTAAGTAGTGGTTTAGTGTCCCGCTCAAGAACACTTCAGCACACTGCTAAGAGCTGAGATCGAACCAGGGACCCAGCTGGCAGCTCTACCCAGGGGCGGACTGGGGAAATAATTCAGGTCTGGCAATTTAGCCCAAGTCGGCCCACTGGATGGCTTTCCGATTTGTTGAGTGGAGGGAGGGGGGGCTCGTGCGGGCATCCAAAAAATGATTTATTGGACAGAACTTCCCTCACATGGAAACAGTCCCCGTCTCTCCACTGGCTGGAGCTGTGGGCAGAAAACGAGGCTTGCGTCTTCTTCCGTACTCCCCCGCTTGGTCTTATCGGGGCTGGGCAGCCACAAGCACAGAGAGTCTACCGCATTCACAATCCAAGTCTCAAGGTTTGCTCAAGACATTAAATAGTACTCTCTTGCCCCACCCATACGCCTCTCTTAAGGCCTAGTGAAGTCAGATTGGATCCCCAGAGGGGCCCTACTGTCACAAATGTGTGGCCTGTCAGCCAAACCTGAAGTCTCAATCCTACTGGTTGTTTGACCTAGTGGACTTTTATGGCATTCCCTGGAGAGACGCACAGGACACCCCAGGGAGGAGAGGGGCCCTGCTGTGGTGCCCCAAGGTGACCTCTTGACCCACGGCCCCAACACATCTGTCTCCTTCTATTCCTACCACTGCACATTTAGACCGTCCACGTGAGAGGAGAAACACACAATCAGCTTACATTGACTTTAAGACTCTGTACAGATGTGGGAACATAAGAATGTAACTTGACCCGCGGTATTCTAACAGGCGCTTTACGTCATTCCGCACCACCGCTCGCCTGCCCATAGGGGCGCAGTAATACCACTCATTGACCCATTGCTGGCTCGCACATTAGATTAGCCTACCGTTCTCAAACTCCTTGTTGTCTGTCTGGTTGTAATTTAATTATTACGAACAAAGCCTATCTATTTATAGTTTCTATCTCTGTAACTGTCGCCGGGTCTATATCTGTTAACTGTCGGGACAAGTAGAAGTTTAATACATTAGGCTGAGTGTTCTCATATGGAACATGGCATCAGGACGAGTAAGATGGCTAGCGGAGATGACCAGAGATGTGTTTGAAATGGTTCACTCACTCCCTATTCCCTATTACCATGGATGTATTGAGTGCGACTCATAGTGAACTACATGGGGAATGATTTAACAGTTTTGGGACACTACATGGAATATAACTGCGTAAGATATTCATGACTCAAACAAGCAGACGCGCCGATCACTGATGGCAGCAGGTTGAAATATCAGGTAGTATTCAGGTTCCATGTTTAGTTGAATGATAAATCCCATATAAATGGTTGGAATTCTAATGATGTGCAAGTGTGATTTTGTCAACTTAATGCTGTCTGCTAATAGCAGGCTGTGAAGCTGCACGATGAGACCGTGATAGCACGTTAGCTCACGACAGCAGCTTCCATAATATTAACGGTAGCTGTCGGTGGCTAAAAAGCAGATAGCTAACTTTACAACGTTGATTCCTGTAGCTATTTTGATGCTATAAGTTCAACTTCTGTTTCTCGGGCAGGAACGGAGACGAACTCGCATTAGCAGCAAAGCAGCTAGAGGAATGATCGCGCGGTCTCTTTAGCCCTGAGACCATCAGGCAGGCAGCAGGAGGTCGTTGAAGGCTTTATATATTATTATGATATTATGTCTAATAATACATTCGTTGAAAGTACACAGGCTGATCTACTATACGGAATTGGACCGAGGAGTGTTCTCATATGGAACTACCCTACTAACACAGTACGTAAAACTGACGGGACACATTGGTGTAATTGTGGTAACTTTGCGACGTCACCAGCAGCGGACCTAGCTGACACCGAGCTGACACTTGCCTTTTCAGTCGCAAAATAACCAAAATAGCCGTCCTCAAGTACACTGTAAGGGAACGTAGCCGCCACTGCTGCTTAAATCCGTAACTACGATGTAATTAAATAACGTGACAATGTGGTTAGATCACAGTCCCAATCTGACTTTATTGGAAATGTGTCACAGTGGGTCAGAACATTTGTAAATTACTTAGGTTTTAAAATAAATTTTGAAGTCATACAGTTACAGAATTGTAATAATGAGGAGAAATCCTGCATGTCTGTTTTGTGTGTAATTTCTTATTTCTTAAGTTAATATTAACACTAAAGATTTGCAGTCTAGGCCTAATAAAAATCATGATAAAAAATATGCCTATGAATAAACTCCTAATTTTGCAACCTAAATGTGAGCAATGAACGCTGAGCAGTGAACGTAGAATGCAAGGCATTGGGCTACTTTATAAGGTGACACAATTTAAGAACTAGACAAAGAAGTTACACACTCTGTGCCAGTAGGTGGCGGTATGCACATTAAAGTTGTTTGCGATCCGCCACTAAACCCAGCGAAGAAGAAGAACTAAACTTCCGCTCCGTTTGAAACAGAAATTATTGAGAAAGACCAACACGCTGTCTTTATCCCCGCGACAACACAGATCATGTAAGTATCTCAATTTCAATGTATACATACATACTATGTATTTTGGTATCGTCCCAGATAAAACACCAACGTTATGTGCAAGCTACCCTATTGTAATAATTATCTATATGCAGATGCTCTCTTTCCAATGTTAGCTAACTAGCTAGCCAGCTAACGTGATTAGCCTTTTTCTGTACATGGCTAGCTAAGTAGCCTACGTAAAATTACTCTCGCAATTATTGTTAAAACGTTCGCTTTTGTGTAATTGTAGCTTAAATTATAATGTTGGCTTGGCAACGTGAGAATATTTCAGTTGTGTACACTATAACTTTTATGAAGTGTTGTTGTGGGCCATTGTTTCCTAATTACAGGCTCGCGTGAGCTCCTGCACGTTCGTACTGTTTCATCGCTTGGAATAAAATGCGATAATTAGCTTACTCATTGATTTCGCATTAACCCACGACACCGTTAGTATGTGTTTGTTTTTAGGCATTCATTTTTCCGATTTTAACGTTAACAGAATACAAGAAGCCCCAACAATGGAGCTAGGCTAGCTAGCAGGATTTGTTATAGCAGCCATCTTGGCTTTTGGCACGTGGTCCTGTGGAGTGTGCATGTCAGCCAACGAGAGGGTCACCCACCCACTTTCTCTCTCTCTCTCTCCCCCTCTCTCCCCTCCCATGCTCTCAGTTGCCAACCTCCCAGTTCTTGTTTGAACTGAGCAAGAAGCAGGTGAGCGGGGCAGGAAGAGGCGCTAAGACGGGGACTGGCGTGGCCAGGGGCAGTCCTGGGACAGCACCACAGGCTCTGTGAGTCTTGTTCAGTTGAATGCCCTCATGAGTATTAACAGAAGAGCACCATATACATATGCACACATACACTCTAACATGTCGCTCTCTCCTCAGCTCAGCCCAATGGTCTCTGATGGTTCTGTCTGGCCAGCCCTTAGGTGGAGAAACACCTGATCATCAATAAAGGCACACGTAAGTACAAATGCACATACGTTTCCATAGACGGGATAAACAAAAGGGAATATTGATATTGAGTTAATGTTAGCGGTAGACATGTGAGATTCATAAGACGCATCACTGACGCCAGTGACGCCACAATATCAGGGAAATTGAGCAATTGCTTCCCTGTAGTGCAAACTTGCAAGATTCGCTCAGTTATTAACCCTTCTTGCCTTTTTTGTTGTTGGTTTTCTCTCTCCTCCTTCCTCTCTGTGCAGTTCTCCTGTGTGCTGAGCCGCTACCATGTATTGCCACTGCTGACAGGGTAGAGCTCAGCCCCATGCAGAAGTGAGTGATGAGGAGAGGGAAGATCATTTTCCCGTTTTTTTCCCCTCCAGTTTTAGGAACCGTCTCAAGAATGTGTTCCCCACTTTTATGCCTTTAAATCAGGGTTGGAGTATTCCAGGTGTGTGGCCATGGCCATGAACACCAGTAGAGGAGGGAACCAAGTGTCTCATACTCTCTCCACAGTTGTGTGGTTGTAACCCCCCACTAGCTACATATTCATTCAATCTTTATTTAACCTCGTGAATCAATTGAGAGTAAGCTCTCATTTACAATGACGTATAATCACTCTATATTTGAACTTGTACTACAGGTGAGATAATCCTTTTTAATGGTCTCTCTCATTCGCTCTCCTAGCTGTGATGTTAGAGTTGTGCAAGACTTGGGTGTTCTCCTGCTCTGAGTGCCCATTCTCCTATACCTCCCAGATCTACCTCCACAAGCACATCAAGAGGAGCCATGACAACCTCTGTCTCTGCTGAGGAACACACAGAGCATTATGAAGTATCCAGTGCCTTGGCGAAGGTGTTTGAGCAGCAGTCATCAATGGATTAACTCCCAAGACACAAGGAAGAGACAGCGCAACACACGCTATGACTCCAGTGACAAAGGTAATATAATAAAGTGCATTCAACAGTCCCAAAAGAGTACTACTTGAGTTGACTAATCTGAGCTAATTTACCTCTACTATATGTTCCAGTGCCCAGGCAGCCGGTCGGCAGAACTCAGACCAGACCAGCTATGCCAGGTGCCAGAGCCGGACGGCCTGCTCTGCCAGTTATCAATGCAGGTATCCATGCATGTTTGTGTTGGTGAAATGTCTATGCATATTTGCACACTTAGTTAACTCAGGACTTTCGGAAGACTCATGTACTCAGTTCACTAATTCGCTCATCTCACATCTCACTACTCGGCAGTAGATGTTCGTCCCGGGTCCTTTGAGCCAAGGCGCTGTGAGCCCAGGCCCTTCAGCCCTTCAGACGTCCAGGCACGAGCAGCATGCATCAGCGATTAGCACCCCGGCCAGACCAGGTCAGGATCTGACATGTCTCATGTCGAGTTGATTCTTCCCCTTATGCCAGAATCACTACGCCGCCAGCACCATAGTTTCCTGCTCATCCCTTTATCCTCTGGTTTTCAGGTAGTTCTCTGATGCCATCGCCTGTGAGACCAACAGCTCCAGCAGTGTTGCCATCAAGCTCTGCAGATGCTGGTATGCTGAATTTTGTGAACTACTTCATGCTGCATGTAGGGATATACTTTGAGCTGAATATCCATTATGGGACCGTACAATTACTTATAGCCACATCTGTGTTTAATATCCAGACTTCCAGAGGATGATGTGTCAGCAGTTCTCCAGCGTCATGCAGAGTCTGAGGGAGATGGCACAGACAATGATGAGACTGGAGCAGAGGCTGGAGCAGAGACTGTCCGGCGAGTCTGCAGACAGCTATCGGGGAGCAGTACTGGATGACCTGCACCCTGCTAAAACGGAGGAGGAGCTGCTGGTCTTGGAGGAGCAGCTGAAGGACAAGGATCATCAAAGGAAGATGGTGAGTAACTTCAGGGCAGAACTTTGTTCCTTATTTTTGCAGGGAAGTGTTAAGGAAATGTAAAAGTAAATGATTGTCTTTATGTTTTGCAGACACGATATCTGAGCTTCATGCCATGTGCATTGAAACCATTCCCTTTTTGGTTAAAAGGTGCAGTTATGGCCTGTAAGCCAAGCACCACTGTGACGGAGGTGTCTGCCCAGCTGCAGGAGATGCTGAAACATGCCCCTGCTCGATTCAAAAAGGTATGTGATGTCAGGCAGTTAATTTTCTCGTATCCAGTGACATGGCACGCTTCCAATGAACGTATGCGACTTGCTTTTACAGCCATTTCATTATGTCCTTAGGCATCTGCTCCAGCCCAGCTGACCTCCCCAGCCCAGCCCCTGACCGCAGCTCCAGCCCTGACCACAGTGGAGTATTCAGATGAGGATGACCTCTTCTGCCCAGACCCTCGATTCAGATGTGGGTGACCCCCAGCCCGTCTCCCTAAACCTGCCTTTCCAGCCTGCAAGGATGGATGCCTTTTTTGTAAATAGTTTTTGTAAATTTTAACCTTTTTTTTGTGGGATACAACGGTCTGTTCCCGGTCTGCCTGCCACAGAATGCGCACTGTTTCATTTTTGTTTTTAGAACTTTTGCAATTGTCAGATAATGGGTTGCTAGCCAGAGCTTGTACATGCTTTTTTTTGCTTTTCTGGCTATGCGTAATGTGACAGACCGTAAACCTCATCCTTGTAAATATGTATACTTTTAATTTGTAATGTACTTTGTGTAATAAAATGTTCTAAACTGTTAATGGTGTTCAGTCTTATATTGGTTTGTAGCATAATGCTTGCTGCTATATCCCCATATAGCATTAATTCGTTTTTGTACTGGTAAATGCTAAATATAGCCAGTGGTCAGGGTTTAGTAAGTAAGTGACCATATTTGCACCGTGCGAAAAAGACGTGCAGACCAAGTCATATAAATACCTGTAAATCTAGTGTCAGCCAAGTGAGTTTATTACGGAAGTTCTTGCCCACGTTTTTTGCACGCGGCCGCACCGTATTTGCACCGTGCGAAAAAGACGTGCAGACCAAGTCATATAAATACCTGTTAATCTAGTGTCAGCCAGGTGAGTTTATAACGGAGGTTCCTGCCCACGTGATCACGTGCGTTCTTTGCACGCGGCCGCAACTTCGGAATGACGTGTCGTTCTTACGTAGCGTCTACTAAACGGCAGATCTCGCGTTTCCGTAAATGGCCGCGTAATTTCCGCACGCGGCGCACACGAATCGTCACCTATAGCGGCCGTATGTCGAACGTTTGCGCAACCTGCGTGTGTTAGTAGGGTAGGCTGCGCGCCCGCCCGCGACAAGAGCTGAATTGTAGTCAGCTTGCCCCGCTGCGCGCAGGACGCGTGCGTCGCCTTCTCCGAGCGAGAACGCAGGCGGAATGTCGCTCCCCCTCTGAAACGGCCTTGACTCCTGGAATCCCAAGGTCTTTCATATTGAAATTCTCTTGATGGTCTGGGAAGAGACGTGTTAAGGGAGTGCATCAGTCGTGAGCCTTGACAGTAGATACCAGCCTGCGCTGCGCTCAGAACAAAGTTGGATGAATGGATGGACTTTTTGGAATCCTGGAAAATGTTTATTGCGCTCTAAAATCATGAAAGCATAAATGTAAAAGTGCAGCAACAGAAGTAGTCTAGATGAGATGGTGGTTTAAATGAATGGCAACACATAAATTCAATTGCCGGTCATGGCAAAGCACCCGCTAACGCAGGCTACCCCCCTCCCCACGATCCAGGGCTAGGAAACCGGTTCATCCAGTTTATTTGAATATAAAAGAATTTGGGGGGGGGGGGGGGGGGGGGGGGGTTACAATAGTCTAGTCCAGGTTCGCTGGAGGACCTGTATTTTCAGTGTTTGCTGGTAGCGGACTGCATCGATCAATGCAATGACTCTTCAGTTTTACCCTTTTCATCAGCGCCACCTACTGGTGAAACAGGAAGTCCTCATAACTCCTACATACTTTGTCCGATTTACACAACATTTCTCACGCTTCATCAAGGTACTGTCCTGAACACATCTATGCGTCGGTATTGAGTCACGCTTAGAGCGCCACCTACTGGTGACAGGAAGTTTCTGTCAGTACTGGACACCGAAATAGCACACCCTTTAACTGCGCCACACCCCGACCCGCGTGGGGTGCGAGGGCCCGCTCACTGCTGCTCGCAGCCCTAGTTCTCCTTCTTCTCCTTCTCCTTCTCCTTTACTCCAAACAAATGCCTTTTAGGCGGCCTGAACATCGATGAAAACGGATGAAACTTTGCAGATACGTCAGTCCCGGTGAAAAATTTGATAATTCATGGATGACGGAAATGGGCGTGGCAAAACGGCTCAAGAGCGCCCCCTGGAAAGTTTCAAATGGCGAGCCCCACCTTTCAGTTTGATGTAGGCGAACGAAATTCGGAGGGCATATGTATTTCATCGAGCCACACTAAAATGTCTCTTGGAGCTGTACCCAACATGCAACAGGAAGGCCGCCATTTTGCTTTGAATCTGCCATTTTGTCCTTGTTTTGACCATTTCCATGCCTCGTATTTCAACGAACTCCTCCTACAGATTTCATCCGATCAACTTCATACTCGGTCAGCTTCATCTTAAGCCCTTTGTGATCAAAAGTTATCAAGAAAATTGAGTTTTCACCAAACACCCTTGCCGTGGCGCCCCGCCAAAGTTTGACATTTCGCCATAAAACACGATGTCCTCATAACTTCTCCATACATTATCCGATTTGTCCGATATATCTCACGCTTCATGACGGTTCTGTCCTGAACACATCTATGTGTCAGTATTGCGTCATACTTATAGCGCCACCTATTGGTGAAACAGGAAGTCCTCATAACTCCTCCATACATTATCAAATTTGTCCGATATATCTCACGCTTCATGACGGTTCTGTCCTGAACACATCTATGTGTCAGTATTGCGTCATACTTATAGCGCCACCTATTGGTGAAACAGGAAGTCCTCATAACTCTTCCATACATTATCCGATTTGTCCAATTTATCTCACGCTTCATGGCGGTTCTGTCCTGAACACATCTATGTGTCAGTATTGCGTCATACTTATAGCGCCAGCTATTGGTGAAACAGGAAGTCCTCATAACTCCTGCATACATTATCCGATTTGCACCAAATTGCTGACGCTTCATGAAGGTCACCTTCTGAACACATCTATGCGTCGGTATTGAGTTACACTTACAGCGCCACCTATTGGTGAAACAGGAAGTACTCATAACTCCTACATACATTATCCGATTTACTCCAAATTGCTCATGCTTGATGAAGGTCGCATCTTGAACACATCTGTAGGTCAGTATTGCGTCATACCTACAGCGCCACCTACTGCTTACAGGAAGTCCTCATAACTCCTACATACTTTGTCCGATTTACACAACATTTCTCACGCTTCATCAAGGTACTGTCCTGAACACATCTATGCGTCGGTATTGAGTCACGCTTAGAGCGCCACCTACTGGTGACAGGAAGTCTCTGTCGGTACTGGACACCGAAATAGCACACCCTTTAACGGCGCCACACCCCGACCCGCGTGGGGTGCGAGGGCCCGCTCACTGCTGCTCGCAGCACTAGTTATTATTATTCTCCTACCTTCTTGTTATTCTTCTCCCCAAACAAATGCCTTTTTGGCGGCCTAAACATCGATGAAAACGAATGAAACTTTGCAGATACGTCAGTCCCGGTGAAAAATTTGATAATTCATGGGTGACGGAAATGGGTGTGGCAAAACGGCTCAAGAGCGCCCCCTGGAAAGTTTAAAATGGCGAGCCCCACCTTTCAGTTTGATGTAGGCGAACGAAATTCGGTGGGCATATGTATTTCATCGAGCCACACTTAAATGTCTCTTGGAGCTATACCCAACATGCAACAGGAAGTCCGCCATTTTGCTCTTAATGTGCCATTTTGTCCTTGTTTTGACCATTTCCATGCCTCGTACTTCGACGAACTCCTCCTACAGATTTCATCCGATCAACTTCATATCGGGTCAGCTTCATCTTAAGACCTTTGTGATCAAAAGTTATCAAAAAAATTGAGTTTTCACCAAACACCCTTGCCGTGGCGCCCCGCCAAAGTTTGACATTTCGCCATAAAACACGAAGTCCTCATAACTCCTCCATACATTATCCAATTTGTCCGATATATCTCACGCTTCATGACGGTTCTGTCCTGAACACATCTATGTGTCAGTATTGCATCATACTTATAGCGCCACCTATTGGTGAAACAGGAAGTCCTCATAACTCCTCCATACATTATCCGATTTGTCCGATATATCTCACGCTTCATGACGGTTCTGTCCTGAACACATCTATGTGTCAGTATTGCGTCATACTTATAGCGCCACCTATTGGTGAAACAGGAAGTCCTCATAACTCCTCCATACATTATCCAATTTGTCCGATATATCTCACGCTTCATGACGGTTCTGTCCTGAACACAACTATGTATCAGTATTGCATCATACTTATAGCGCCACCTATTGGTGAAACAGGAAGTCCTCATAACTCCTCCATACATTATCCGATTTGTCCGATATATCTCACGCTTCATGACGGTTCTGTCCTGAACACATCTATGTGTCAGTATTGCGTCATACTTATAGCGCCACCTATTGGTGAAACAGGAAGTCCTCATAACTCCTCCATACATTATCCAATTTGTCCGATATATCTCACGCTTCATGACGGTTCTGTCCTGAACACATCTATGTGTCAGTATTGCGTCATACTTATAGCGCCACCTATTGGTGAAACAGGAAGTCCTCATAACTCCTCCATACATTATCCAATTTGTCCGATATATCTCACGCTTCATGACGGTTCTGTCCTGAACACATCTATGTTTCAGTATTGCGTCATACTTATAGCGCCACCTATTGGTGAAACAGGAAGTCCTCATAACTCCTCCATACATTATCCAATTTGTCCGATATAGCTCACGCTTCATGAAGGTTCTGTCCTGAACACAACTATGTGTCAGTATTGCGTCATACTTATAGCGCCACCTATTGGTGAAACAGGAAGTCCTCATAACTCCTCCATACATTATCCGATTCATCCGATATATCTCACGCTTCATGACGGTTCTGTCCTGAACACATCTTTGTGTCAGTATTGCATCATACTTATAGCGCCACCTATTGGTGAAACAGGAAGTCCTCATAACTCCTACATACATTATCCAATTCGTCCGATATATCTCAAGCTTCATGAAGGTTCTGTCCTGAACACATCTATGTGTCAGTATTGCGTCATACTTATAGCGCCACCTATTGGTGAAACAGGAAGTCCTCATAACTCCTACATACATTATCCAATTCGTCCGATATATCTCACGCTTCATGAAGGTTCTGTCCTGAACACATCTATGTGTCAGTATTGCGTCATACTTATAGCGCCACCTATTGGTGAAACAGGAAGTCCTCATAACTCCTACATACATTATCCAATTCGTCCGATATATCTCACGCTTCATGAAGGTTCTGTCCTGAACACATCTATGTGTCAGTATTGCGTCATACTTATAGCGCCACCTATTGGTGAAACAGGAAGTCCTCATAACTACTACATACATTATCCAATTTTTCCGATATATCTCACGCTTCATGACGGTTCGGTCCTGAACAGATCTATGTGTCCGTATTGTGTCATACTTATAGCGCCACCTATTGGTGAAACAGGAAGTCCTCATAACTCCTGCATACATCATCCGATTTGCACCAAATTGCTGACGATTCGTGAAGGTCACCTTCTGAACACATCTTTGCATCGGTATTGAGTCACACTTACAGCGCCGCCTACAGGTCAAGCAGGAAGTCCTCATAACTCCTACATACGTTATTCCATTTACTCAACATGTCTCACGCTTCATCAAGGTACCGTCCTGAACACATCTATGCTTCGGTATTGAGTCACGCTTAGAGCGCCACCTACTAGTGACAGGAAGTTTCTCTCAGTACTGCACACCGAAATAGCACACCCTTTAACGGCGCCACACCCCGACACGCGTGGGGTGCGAGGGCCCGCTCACTGCTGCTCGCAGCCCTAGTTAGGGCCCGAGCACTGGCGGTGCGAGGCCCTATTGAATTTCGAAGGATTATTATTATTCTCCTTCTTCTCCTTTACTCCAAACAAATGCCTTTTAGGCGGCCTGAACATCGATGAAAACGGATGAAACTTTGCAGATACGTCAGTCCCGGTGAAAAATTTGATAATTCATGGGTGACGGAAATGGGCGTGGCAAAACGGCTCAAGAGCGCCCCCTGGAAAGTTTCAAATGGCGAGCCCCACCTTTCAGTTTGATGTAGGCGAACGAAATTCGGAGGGCATATGTATTTCATCGAGCCACACTTAAATGTCTCTTGGAGCTATACCCAACATGCAACAGGAAGTCCGCCATTTTGCTCTTAATGTGCCATTTTGTCCTTGTTTTGACCATTTCCATGCCTCGTACTTCGACGAACTCCTCCTACAGATTTCATCCGATCAACTTCATATCGGGTCAGCTTCATCTTAAGACCTTTGTGATCAAAAGTTATCAAAAAAATTGAGTTTTCACCAAACACCCTTGCCGTGGCGCCCCGCCAAAGTTTGACATTTCGCCATAAAACACGAAGTCCTCATAACTCCTCCATACATTATTCAATTTGTCCGATATATGTCACGCTTCATGACGGTTCTGTCCTGAACACATCTATGTGTCAGTATTGCGTCATACTTATAGCGCCACCTATTGGTGAAACAGTACGTCCTCATAACTCCTCCATACATTATCCGATTTGTCCGATATGTCTCACGCTTCATGACGGTTCTGTCCTGAACACATCTATGTGTCAGTATTGCGTCATACTTATAGCGCCACCTATTGGTGAAACAGGAAGTCCTCATAACTCCAACATACATTATCCAATTTGTCCGATATATCTCACGCTTCATGACGGTTCTGTCCTGAACACATCTATGTGTCAGTATTGCGTCATACTAGTAGCGCCACCTATTGGTGAAACAGGAAGTCCTCATAACTCCTACATACATTATCCAATTTGTCCGATATAGCTCACGCTTCATGACGGTTCTGTCCTGAACACATCTATGTGTCAGTATTGCGTCATACTTATAGCGCCACCTATTGGTGAAACAGGAAGTCCTCATAACTCCTCCATACATTATCCAATTTGTCCGATATATCTCACGCTTCATGGCGGTTCTGTCCTGAACACATCTATGTGTCAGTATTGCGTCATACTTATAGCGCCACCTATTGGTGAAACAGGAAGTCCTCATAACTCCTCCATACATTATCCAATTTGTCCGATATATCTCACGCTTCATGACGGTTCTGTCCTGAACACATCTATGTGTCAGTATTGCGTCATACTTATAGCGCCACCTATTGGTGAAACAGGAAGTCCTCATAACTCCTCCATACATTATCCAATTTGTCCGATATATCTCACGCTTCATGACCGTTCTGTCCTGAACACATCTATGCATCGGTATTGAGTAACACTTACAGCGCCACCTACTGGTGAAACAGGAAGTACTCATAACCCCTACATACGTTATCCGATTTACTCCAAATTGCTCATGCTTATTGAAGGTTGCATCTTGAACACATCTGTAAGTCAGTATTGCATCATACCTACAGCGCCACCTACTGGTGAAAGAGGAAGTACTCATTACTCCTACATACGTTATCCGATTTACTCCAAATTGCTCACGCTTCATGAAGGTTGCATCCTGAACACATCCATGCATCGGTATTGAGTCACACTTACAGCGCCACCTACTGGTGAAACAGGAAGTACTCATAACTCCTACATACATTATCCGATTTACTCCAAATTGCTCATGCTTGATGAAGGTCGCATCTTGAACACATCTGTAGGTCAGTATTGCGTCATACCTACAGCGCCACCTACTGCTTACAGGAAGTCCTCATAACTCCTACATACTTTGTCCGATTTACACAACATTTCTCACGCTTCATCAAGGTACTGTCCTGAACACATCTATGCGTCGGTATTGAGTCACGCTTAGAGCGCCACCTACTGGTGACAGGAAGTTTCTGTCAGTACTGGACACCGAAATAGCACACCCTTTAAGGGCGCCACACCCCGACCCGCGTGGGGTGCGAGGGCCCGCTCACTGCTGCTCGCAGCACTAGTTCTTCTTTTACCTTCTTCTTTTCCCCAAACAAATGCCTTTTTGACAGCCTAAACATCGATGAAAACGGATGAAACTTTGCAGATACGTCAGTCCCGGTGAAAAATTTGATAATTCATTGGTGACGGAAATGGGCGTGGCAAAACGGCTCAAGAGCGCCCCCTGGAAAGTTTAAAATGGCGAGCCCCACCTTTCAGTTTGATGTAGGCGAACGAAATTCGGTGAGCATATGTATTTCATCGAGCCACACTTAAATGTCTCTTGGAGCTCTACCCAACATGCAACAGGAAGTCCGCCATTTTGCTCTTAATGTGCCATTTTGTCCTTGTTTTGACCATTTCCATGCCTCGTACTTCGACGAACTTCTCCTACAGATTTCATCCGATCAACTTCATATCGGGTCAGCTTCATCTTAAGACCTTTGTGATCAAAAGTTATCAAAAAAATTGAGTTTTCACCAAACACCCTTGCCGTGGCGCCCCGCCAAAGTTTGACATTTCGCCATAAAACACGAAGTCCTCATAACTCCTCCATACATTATCCAATTTGTCCGATATATCTCACGCTTCATGACGGTTCTGTCCTGAACACATCTATGTGTCAGTATTGCATCATACTTATAGCGCCACCTATTGGTGAAACAGGAAGTCCCCATAACTCCTCCATACATTATCGGATTTGTCCGATATTTCTCACGCTTCATGACGGTTCTGTCCTGAACACATCTATGTGTCAGTATTGCGTCATACTTATAGCGCCACCTATTGGTGAAACAGGAAGTCCTCATAACTCCTCCATACATTATCCGATTTGTCCGATATATCTCACGCTTCATGACGGTTCGGTCCTGAACACATCTATGTGTCAGTATTGCGTCATACTTATAGCGCCACCTATTGGTGAAACAGGAAGTCCTCATAACTCCTCCATACATTATCCCATTTGTCCGATATATCTCACGCTTCATGAAGGTTCTGTCCTGAACACATCTATGTGTCAGTATTGCATCATACTTATAGCGCCACCTATTGGTGAAACAGGGAGTCCTCATAACTCCTGCATACATCATCCGATTTGCACCAAATTGCTGATGCTTCATGAAGGTCACCTTCTGAACACATCTATGCGTCGGTTTCGAGTCACACTTACAGCGCCACCTACTGGTGAAACAGGAAGTACTCATAACTCCTACATATGTTATCCGATTTACTCCAAATTGCTCATGCTTGATGAAGGTCGCATCTTGAACACTTCTGTAAGTCAGTATTGCGTCATACCTACAGCGCCACCTACTGGTGAAACAGGAAGTCTTCATAACTCCTACATACGTTATCTGATTTACTCAACATTTCTCACGCTTCATCAAGGTACCGTCCTGAACACATCTATGCTTCGGTATTGAGTCACGCCTAGAGCGCCACCTACTGGTGACAGGAAGTTTCTCTCAGTACTGCACACCGAAAAAGCACAGCCTTTAACGGCGCAGCACCCCGACACGCGTGGGGTGCGAGGGCCCGCTCACTGCTGCTCGCAGCCCTAGTTATTATTATTATTCTCCTTCTCCTTCTTCTCCCCAAACAAATGCCTTTTTGGCG